>NW_027514663.1:330000-660000 GCF_048772815.1 Callospermophilus lateralis | reverse complement strand
AGTAGTCGAGACTCAACTCTTCTTTGTGATTCAGGTTACTAAACCAGGGCTGAGCAATGAGATTCCTGCAAATGTTTCCTCACGTGTACAGAAGATGAGGGACTCAGTAGGGCGGCCTGTATACTATGGATAGCAACAAACAGAAAACTTTGGTTTTGGCCCTATTAAATCACTCATGTGAATCATAGATCTATACATGCAATATTGACTTATACATAAATACATTTTTATAGCAGGCCCCCCAAAACACAACTATGAATGTAGATTTTAAAATGATGAACACAGAGTAAGATCTATAGCCTATTTAATGATCACATACCAATTACAACTTTCAGGTTTTAGTCTTGAAGTACATCCATTTAATTGTAGTGTCACTGGAGGAAGTTGGGTAAAGACATATGGGGACCATTTGTACTAATTTTTAGCTTTTTTTGAAGCTACAATTAAGTTTCAAGTTGAATTTCAAAGTAAGAAAGTTACAAGAAAAAGAAAAAGATGAACCCAAACCAATGTCTGGCAGGCATTCCTCCTATATCTATCATTAATGACTATATTTATTACATTGGGCATAGAAGAAGTAGAGTCTTGGTCACTGGATAAAACCTGAAGAAAAGGCTGGTTGGCACAGATCTGTATAGAACACATTAAGTTTCAGTGAGTTATATTTCTAAGACTTTATTTGAGGCAATGTTGGCAATCTTATCTGACGTAATGGAATAAGTTGCTGTGTCTGAGCCCCATAGCAGTGAAACTTTCAAGGCATTTTACCTACATAATTATAGTAGTTAAAGCACAATCAAATAAAATAAGAATCCATGAGTCTATATTTATAAAAATAAGTAATAGCAAATTAATATATATATAAATGCACAAATGTTGGAAAAGAGAGCAATATTTCTTATGATAGAATTTCAATCACTGACATGTTGATAAATTTGAAGTAATTAGGGAGTTAGAAAAATCTCCATTTGTCAATGTTAAAGTAACTCATTCAAGAATCATAAATAAATGCAGTCTGAGGCAAGGTATTTTTCAATTTGATTAATGTTAAAATTTTGCTTAATCTCAATTGTTTCAATAAAGATTACATGTTATTTGTAAAAGGTAAAGTAATAAAGACAAATAGATAAAATAATAAACACATGTTAAATAACAATATAAAAGCAAAATCTAGGTTATAACAATTTTTCTTGGGATTTTCTCCTTCTTTGCTCTCTTTCACCTTTGATCCTGCATATTATAAATCAAAAATCTCCTTTTTAAAATTTTGTTTCAAGATGACATACAATGGGTAGCCTAGAAACAACCAGTTATAGACTGTGGTTGCAGATTTCTTGAAATTTACACAAAGAATAAGTGAGACAAACCCCAAGACATCAATAAATATTTCTGAATACTCTTGGACATATATTAGAGGTGATCGAAGGACATGTTGGTAATCAGACTTAACTTGAAACTGAGGACTCAGAGTTGTGCTTACTTCTAGAACTCATGGAAAAGTACTTCTTTACTTTAACCTGCCAAAAACAAGGAAATAAGTACTATATGTGTGTGTGTGTGTGTGTGTGTGTGTGTGTGTGTGTAGGTTTTTAGGTAGTCATTATTTATGCCATTTCCAGGCACATGGAAAGAAGGAAGCTACTGGAAAAGTAAATTACCTGAAAGTAAACTGTTTTTATTCCTTTATTTAATATAACCACAACTGTTGCAAAAACTTGGGCATGTTTCTTCATCTTTGTTTCTTAGATTTCCCAACTATAATGAGATAATAATTACTAATGGTTATAAAGAAAATTAAATGAATCAGCATATGATGACACTTGGATTGTATTCTTAGCATTATTTTGGAGATCGATTTTTTTCCAGTAGTTTTACAAAATAACCTTGCATACACTGAAATAATAATAGTAATTACATTTATGATAACTATTTAAAATCATTTCATTTAAATTCTTATTTCACTATGCAGTGTTCTAGTCAGCAAAGGACTCTACTTATTTTTGATGACATTGGAGCCTTTAATGCTTCTAAATGAGCATAAGTTCTTATGATCACAGATCTCAAAAGTGTCAAGTCATTATAGCAATTTAATGAAGACACTGTAATGCAGCAATCCCTTAAGTATTTATTAAATAGTGATTCATATACATTTTGTGAAGGAAGTCTAATTTGCCAAGAAGACACTGATCTTGAAATAATCTAAAAATTTTGTCCAACTCACACTGTAATTTTAAATGATTCACTCTCTGCAAAGGTCTACAGATAGTAAAATTAATGGTAATATTTCATTTACACTATTGTCAGTTGAACTAATCAGTAAGGAAACAATGAATAAACATGAAAAATAAAGTCAACAATGTATGAATATAAAATGAAGAATAAGATAAAGGCAGCAGATGTCAAGACTTAGAGGGAAACACATTCAAAAGTACCATTGGCCAACCTGATCAGTGTTCATAATATTTAGTACCAAAATACACTGAGAACTTTGAAAGATATTTGTGGCTAATTGCACACTAAACTGAAACATGGCTATGTTATTTATTAATTATTCTATTTCTATATTGAAAGTTTTAGTAAAAATAAGTTCCTAACTCTGTTGACAGAACCTCAGACCAGTTATGAAATTCTATATAGCAAATTCTGAAGTGCTATTGGGAGATTGACCTCTGGTGATCTCTAATATTTCATAAGTCCTATATTTTTAATATTCTTGAAAGAATTTTGGTCATTAATTATGCTTTTAGTTCCTAACAAGTATATGCAGCAATATCATACTGTATTGATTATTATAACTTTATAATATAAAGTTTGAAATTAGGCAATGTTCTTGCAAGATTATTCCTACTTTTCAAGTTGAATTACTCATTATAAGTCCCATGTATTTATAAATGAATTTTAGAAACATGTTCAAAATTCACATATTTAAAAAATGTCTGCTGTAATTTTTATTTGAATTTGTATTCTATCCACAGAACAATTTGATGAGAATTGACATCATACAAATATTGTGTATTTCAATCTATTAATAAGGTTTTGTTTTCCATTCATTTTGATCTATTTTAATTTCCAATCAATCTTTTTAGTTTTCAGTTTATAGATCTTGCACATTTTTCTGAGTTGTGTCAATTATTCCACAATTATTACTGTTTTAAATGGCTCTTAAATATTTTCATTTCCAATTGATTTTTTTAATATACAGAAATACATTCGATAAATGCTAAATCTATTATCAGTCATCTGCCCTCTCCTCAGCTCTCTCAGCCAATAATCTATCTCTGTAAGCTGACTATTCTCTACAGTTGACATAAATAAATACATATTATGTGTGGCCTTCTGAGTCTGACTTCTTTCCTTTAGTGGAGTGGCTTTCAAGCTTCATCTATGTGATAGTAGGTACTTCATTCCTTTCTTGTGTCTGAATAATACTCCATTGTTTAGGTATAACAAATTTTATTATCCATCCATTCATTGTTGGGAAATTTGTTCATACTTTTTGGCTATTAGAAAAATAGATGCTATAAAATTTTTTGCTCAAATTTTTCTGTGAGCATTCTTTCACCCCTCTAGGATATATATCTAGCAGAGAAATTTTTCAAAGTGGTTTCACCATTTTGCATCCAACAAGCACTTTTGAGAATTTGAGAATTTTATTTTCTTTACAACTTTTTTTTTTTTTTACTTTTTTAACTTTTTTTTATTGGTTGTTCAAAACATTACAAAGCTCTTGACATATCATATTTCATACATTAGATTCAAGTGGGTTATGGGGTAAAAATGGGAGTTCATAACCCATTTTACAACTTCTTTCAATATTTTTTTTCTTATAGCCATCCTGGTAAGTTTGATGTGATATATTATTGTGGTTTTTATTTGAATTTTCTTATTTCAGAGTTTAGAGAAAAAGTTTCAACTTTGGACCATTGAGCATGATGTTAGCTGTGGATTGTTATATATGACTTTATTGTGTTGAGGTACATTTCTTCTATTTCTATTTTTTAGCATTTTTATGATAAACAGATGTTGAGTTATGCTAGATACTTTTTCTGTGTTTATTAAGATGATCATCTATTTTTTGTCAATATGGTATATTGCACTTAATGGTTGTCAAATGTTGAATCTCTTCAATGTAAGATTATCCCTGGGATAAATTCTACTTGATTATGGTGAATGGTCTTTTTAAGTGTTGTTGAATTCAGTTTTCTAGTATTTTGTTTAGAATGTTTGCATCTATATTTCTTAGGAATATTGGTCTATAGTTTTTCCCCATCCTTCCTGTATATTTTTATCACTTTATTAACGCATTATAATTATAATATTGGGGTTCATCTTGACAAAATCATACATTCATGGAATATAATTTGCTCCAATTCAGTCCCCTGTACTTCCCTTAACTCTCCCCTCTTCCCTTCCCCTGTTCCTCTTTTTTTTTTCAAATTTAATGGTATGTCTTCTTTTTGTTTATAGTGGGTTTTTTTTATTACACTGTTCCTCCCTTTTCTTGTCCCTCTCCGTCTTGCTCAATCCCCTTCCTCTACTACACTAATCTCTTTTCTATTTTCCGCAATGTCCCCCTCTCCTTTTCCCCCTTATTTTGGTCAAGATTTTGCATATAAGAGAAAATGTTTGACCCTTGGGTTTTGCATCTAGCTTATTTCAATTAGCATAATATATTCCAGTTATATCCATTTACCAAAAAATGCCATAATTTCATTCTTCTTTATGCCTGAGTAAGACTCCATTGTGCATATGTACATATCACATGTTCTTTATCCATTCATCTGTTGACAAGCATCTGGGCTAGTTCCATGAGTTGGGTATTGTGGATTTGCCTGATGTCTACATTGGTGTGGCTGTATCCCTATATGTAATGGTTAATTTGAATTGTTAACTTAATTGGATTAAGAAATTCCTTAGAGTCTTCTGGGTGTGGCAATGGGGGTGTTTAGGAATGACTGGCACGTAGGATAACAAACTGAAGGGGAGATCCTCCCTTAGTGTGGGCAGCACCATCCAATTGGATGGAGGCTTAGATGAAATAAAAGTTGGAAGAAAAATGAAGCAGAAGCACATGCGGGCTCCATTCTTCTTCAACAGATTATTGATAGCTGCTGTGCTCACTTGAGGACATCAAACTCATGTTCCTTCACACCTCCAAAGCAGACTCTGCCAGTAATTCTCCAGAGAATTTGCAGGCAGTCAGTTCCAGACTGGGTAGCATCATTGATACCTCTTGTTTGGAGGCTTCAGCATCTTAGCTGCACACCTACTTGTTCCTCCAGTTCTCCAGCATGCAGATGGAGATATATACAGGATATACATATACTATATATCTCTGTGTAATATATGTAATACACACACACACATACAATTTTGGTTCTGTTTCTCTAGAGAACCCTGACACTAATACACTCTAGTATATTGTTTTTAGATCTTTTGGATATATACCAAGGTATGGGATAGCTGGGTCATATGGTGGTTTCATTCCTAGCTTTTCGAGGCATGTTCATACTGTGTTACAAACTGGTTGTGCTGATTTGCAGTCCCATCAACAATATATGAGTGTACCATTTCCCCACATCCTCACTAGCATTTATTATTCTGTATTCTTGATGACTATCATTTTGAAAGGAGTAAGATGACAACTCAATGTAGTTTTGATTTGCATTTCCCTGATTTCTGGGGATGTTGAGCACTTTTTTTATATATATTTGTTGGCCATGTATTTCTTCTTTTGAGAAGAATTTGTTTTGGTTCTTTTGTCCATTTATTAATTGGGCTATTTAGGTTTCTTTTTTTGGTGTTAAGTTTTTTGAGATTATAATATTATGGATATTAATTCTCAATCAGAATAGTAACTGGCAATAATTTACTCTCATTCTTTAGGTTCTCTCTTCACACTCTAGATTCTCTTCTTTCCTTTGCTGCACAGAAGTTTTTTCCTTTGAAGCCATCCTACTTACTGATTCTTCATTTTAATTCTTGAGCTTTAGAAGTATTGTTATTGAAGTCAGAACTTGTGACAACATGTTGGGAAATGAAAACTATGTTTTCTTGTATCAGGTGTGAAGTTTCTCATCTAATTCCTAGGTCTTTCATTCACTTTGAGCTTATTTTTGGGCAGGCTGAAAAAGAGGGAACAAGTTTCATTTTTCTACATAGATATATTCAGTTTTTCCAGGACCATTTGTTAAAAAGTCTATATTTTTCTCCAAAATATGTTTTTTAGCAACTTTGTCAAGTATTAGATGACTGTATCTATGTGAATTTGTCTCTGTGTCTTCTATTCTTTTCCACTGGTCTTTGCTTCTATGTTGATGCCAACACCATGATGCTTTTGTTACTGTAGCTCTGTAGTGTAATTTCACATCAGGAATCATGATGCCTCTAGCATCACTCTTCTTGATCAGAGTTGCTTTGGGTATTCTGGGTTTTTTATTCTTCCAAATAAATTTTAGAACTATTTTTTCCTGATTCTGTGAAGAATACCATTGGTATTTTGATGGGGACTGCATTGAATCAGTACATTGCTTTTGGTTGTATGGCCATTTTGACAATATTAATTCTGAGTATCCAAGAATATGGGAGGACTTTTCATCAACTAAAATCTTTTTTAATTTCTCCTTAAAATTTTCTATTGTTTTAATTGTAAAGGTCTTTCACCTCTTTGGTATGATTTATTCCTATATATTTTTTGAGGTTATTTTGAATGGTATAGGCTTCCTGATTTCTTTCTCAATAGATTCATTATTGTAATATAAGGAAAGTTTAATATATATATATATATATATATATATATATATATATATAAAGTTTAATATATATTATATATATAATTATATGTAAGTTTATTATATAAACTTATTATATAAGTTTAATATATATTATATATATTAATTTTGTATCATTTTATTTTTGAAGTTTTTCAGCTCTAGAAGATTTCTGTTGGAGTTTTCTAGATATAGGATCATGTCATCAGCAAACAGAGACAATATGACTTCTTTTCCTATTTGTATCCCTTTAATTTCCTTCTCTTGTCTGATTGTCCTGGCTACAATTTCAAGAAATATGTTTATAGGAGTGGTGAGAGTGGACATTCTAGTCTTATTCCACTTTTTAATTTACTTTTAATCACTAGTATTGAGCACTTATATTGTGATGTACCTTAGTACAGTTTTGTTTATATTTCTTAAACTTCAAGGTTATTGAACTTCTGGTGTACATTTACAGTAGTCACCAAAGTTGGGCAGTTTTGAGCATTTTTATCTTACCCCCACCTCACTTTAGCCTTTGCTGGTTAAATTTTTCTACAGATCACTGAGATTGTGTTCTTTCTTTTTATCCCTTAGATCCTTTGCAACCAATGGGCCTTTTGTTTTCTCTAGACTATTTCCTTTTGAAGAATGTCATGTAGTTTTGCAGAATGTACATATGACTATGTACCCTTTCCAGTTTGGCTTCTTTCCCTTAGAAATATGCATTTAAATTTCCTGTATGTTTTTTATTTCCTGGTTTGAGAGCTCATTTATTTTTAGCATATAATTTTAAATTTTATGTGCGCTAGTGCTTATTTATACTTTCAGCTTTTAAAGGGAATCTTTGTTGCTTCCAAGTTTTAGCAATTATAAACAAAGCTTCAGTAAACATTTCTTTTACAGTTTTTGTGTAGATATAGGTTTTGAACTCATCTGGGAAAACCAAGATTAATTTTTGGTTCACTTGATAAGATTATGCTTAGTTTTTTTTTTTTTAAAGCCTGTCAAACTCTTCCAAATATGGCTGTGCAATTTTGCAATACACCAACTACCAACGTGAGTCTCTGTGCTCTATGGTTCACCAGCATTTAATAAAAGTGTTTTGGATTTTACTAATCTAATAGGCATGTAACAGTATTTTTTAAAATTTTTAATTTCCTAATGACACATTATGTCAAGCATTATTTCACATTCTGATTACCCATCTATATATCATTAATGTTGAGATTTCTGTCTTCAGGTTATTTGCCCATTTTTTATTGCGGGGGTGGGGTGGAATGTACCAGAGATTAAACTCAAGCCGCTCGACCACTGAGCCACATCCTCTTTAGTATTTTATTTAGAGACAGGGTCTCACTGAGTTGTTTAGTGCTTTTACTGAGGCTGGCTTTAAACTCGAAATCTTCCTGCCACAGCCTCCCAAGCTGCTGGGATGACAGGTGTGTGCCACCGTGCCCAGCTTGCCCATTTTAATTGGGTCATTCATCATCTTAATATTAACTATTCAAGAATTTTTTAATTGTTAAATTAGCTTTTAATATGTTTTGAAAAACAGTCTATCAGTTATGTCTTTCAAAAATATGTTCTTCCAGTCTGTGATTTCTCTTTTTCTATTTCCTTTACGAGGTCTTTCACAGAACCATTTTTTTCTAAATTTTATCTTAATGAAATTCAATATATCAGTTTTTCCTTTATTCATTTTTTTTCTTTGTTGTTTTATCTAAGAAGTCATCACTAAAACCAAAGTCATCTGGATTTTTTCCTTTGTTATATTCTAGGAATATCATGATGCTTTCTTTCTATTCTTAAATTTATGATTAATCCATCTTAAGCTGATTTTTGTAAAGAGTGTAAGGTCTGTGTCTAGAAGCACTTTCTTGAATGTGGATTTCTTAGTTCATTTGTTTTCATCATTAATGTGTCCATTTTATGTTTCAATCTTTCATTTCACTTGCTTAACTTATAAAAAGTTATGAAAATCACATACAAGTACTTGTCTGCTTATTCTTACATCTTTGTCAGTTCTACATCTGTTATGATTGACTGATTTAAATCCTCATTATGGAGTAAATTTTTCTGCTTCTTTGCACACCTGATAAACTTTATCAAGTGCTAGACATTTTGTATTTTACTTTGGTGTTAAATATTTTGAAATACTATTTTTATAAATATGCTTGAGCTTTTTTTGTCATTTTTTTGAGTAACTTGCAAATCATTTGACTCACAACTTGGTTGTATAATTTGTTAAAGGGGACTAACTTGTTAAGACAAGTCTTTAAGTCTTCAGGTATTTTTTTTCTCAAATTATGAAAGTGAATCCTTTGTTGCTTTATCCAATGCACCACAGATAAAGACTCCTCCAGGCTGCCTGGAAGGTATGTCTCACTCTCAGACTTTTGTGAACTGTTTTCTCAAGTCATTGCAGGTCAATTCTTTTCTAGACTTGGGAGTTTCCTTACATGCATGAGGAATCAGTGCCTGATCAGTGCTCTACTAATGATGTGATGCAGCAGCCTTTCAGCCTTCTCTCCTCAACTAGGGATTTCCAGGATCCAACTGGATTTACCCATCCTTTTTTTCCCCCAGAGACCTCTGTCCTATCTTGGCTGAAATTCAAAGGCATACAAACCATTGCTTCATATATTTTTCTTATTGTCCTTTCAGATGAAAAAATTATATCTAGTTTCTAATAACCTACCTTGACGAAAGTAAAAGTTGTATATCTGATGCTTTTATTATCTATAACATATTGACTCTTAAATTATAATGCATTGAGATTCTGCCATTTTTTAAAATTTACCAACTGAATCATTGAAAACAATTTTTAGGAAATTTTTTTGAGAAGTATGTCCATGTAAAGTCACTCCATGTGAAACTTTTCACATTGGGTGATACAATTTAAGATTTAAGGGATTGAAAATATTTCTTAGAGAAAGATATTATTTATATTTAAGTAGAAAGGAGCTTTAAGAACTCATATGAGTTTTTAGTTTAAAGGACATTAAACATTTCAGAGCCATATTTAATAGGAAAAAAAGATCCCAATTCTATTCTGCTTTTTATGTCAGGAATGCTCATTAAGAGTATAATCATTTGGAAATTATATGGCATCAAGCCACAGTTTGATTGTTCATGGAAAATATCTTTTATGGAATATCCTATTGTTAGGATGCAGGTGTATATTGAAATTTAGAATGATGAATACATTTGGGAGAAAAATAGCTCTCAAAAGTAGACATCTTGCCTTTTAAGCTGCATCAATCTTGGAAAAGTGTATGGTGTTTGCCTCCCTGATTAGTTCAGTTTTATCTTTTCTTTCTTCAGTGCTGGGATAAATTCAAGCTAAATCTGAAATATGGAAATGTCTTAGTCAATTATGGCTGCTATAACAAAAATGTCAGAGGCTGGGTGCTTCATAAACCATAGAAATTTGTATCTCACCATTCTGGAAGCTGGAAATTTCACAATGAAGGCACCAGTAGATTTGATGCCTGGTGATCACAGAGTTCTTCATTCATAGACAGCTGTTTTCTCACTGGAACCTCACATGGGAGAAAGAGTAAGCTGACTCTCTGGGGCTTCTTTTATAAGGATAAAATCCTATTCAATGAGGTTCTACTCACATAACCTAAATCCCCCACTTCCTAATGCCATCCCTTTGAAGATTAGGTTTCAAGTGACATGATTTTGTAAGGACACGGACATTCATTATGGAGCAGGAAAACTTTGATACCATATCTGACCCTTCTTTGAATAATTTTATAATCAATTTGTATATGCATCCCATGTTTCCCTTTAAAATATGAGGCTGAATGAATTGAGGACAATATATTATATCCCATGTTTTCATGCCCTTTTAAAGGAACACTATGAAGTTATCTCCAAATGAGCTCTTTGCTGGGAGCCATCAGCCAAGTAGGTATGACAAATTCCTTGCCAGCTTACTCCCATGCTGTCTAGTGGAAGGACTTCTGAAAGGTGACCTTGCTCAAGGACCAGGGCAGGATCCGTGTTTAGGGTGTTCCCCCTTTAGAATAGGGCGGTTTAGCATAATAGGAGATTAGGGTGTTCCCCCTTTAGAATAGGGCAGTTTAGCATAATAGGAGATTAGGGTGTTCCCCCTTTAGAATAGGGCGTATCCTGCTGCTGAGTTCCTCTTGAGTTCTTAGGGTCAGACAGTATATTTTGGGAGACAGAAGCCCATGCAGAGTGGATTTGGGCAGAGTAGTGGATTTGGGAGAAGTGGATTTGGGCAGAGAACGTGGATTCCCCCAGAACGTGTTTGTAGACGGCTGGTGTGAGTTCGGGAATAAAGAATTGCTGTTTGAATCTACAAGCTGTGTGGAGACTCGTGATTTGTGCCCAGCCAGAGACTGCGGCATTTGGCGGTCCGTACGGAGGGGGGGGGGAACATCTGAAAAGAAGGTAAGTGAAATTACTCGCCCCTGAGGAAGAGCAAAAGAATGGGTGAGCATTTCAAAAAGCAATGTGTTTTTGTTTTGATATATTTTGTTTTTATTTCAAGTTGCCTGTTCCTAGAACTTTCTCAGGCAAACTGGGGAAAATGGTTGACTCAAAGTTTGAAGTTGTTCACCCCCAAGGAAGAGAAATTGTTAGAGAAAGGAGGCACCTCAGTAAGACCAAGAACAATTAAGACATATGTTGATAAAATACCATCATGGTATCCTGTAGAAGGATTTTTCTTCAACAAGAAAGAGATGGCTAGTTCTGTTTACTACATTTGTCTAAGATCTTGGTTTCTACAAAGTTCTAATTAATTTACAAAGCTAAAGTGTTAAAATATCAACCACTAAATATGAAATCAAGTACTCTTTACTTTTTAAGTTCTATAAGGTAATATATTTAATCATTATGTGTGTTTTCATAAATTGGTGAATGGAAAAATGTTTAATATTGCTTTGGTCTATGTCTTTGCTGAAACAAGGTTACTAAATGTTAAGATTCTATCATGTGTAATTTATATACAAAGAGTATAAGAAGTTTCAGTTGGGTTTCAATTACAGTATTATAGTATCATAAAAAAACATGAAAGTATTTCATCTTCTTAAAGTGGAGTAATTTGTCTAAATCAGAAATTTTGTAAGGGTTATTTCAGAATGTGAATTTATAAAAAGGGTTAACGGCTAGAAAAGAGATTAAGATTAAAGATGTGAAAATATATTTTAATATGGAGGTTAAAATGTTTCTAGATGAGATAATCTCTGTGGTAAAGTAAAAAGTTGTAAATGCCATTTAAAAAGATTTTGAGGAAACTAGACTTACTTTAAAAGCTTGAGAAAGAAAGAAAGAAAGAAAAAAGATATTTGTACATGGCAGATTGAGACAAGCTTCTTAATGGAGTAAAAAAGGCCTTTGGTTGAAGGGCAGCCATGTAAACTAACATTTAAGCGATTTAAACATAATCTAAGCCTAATTTAAAAGAGTGAAGCTGTAGGTGGTGAAAAAGTACATTTAAAAGTACAGTATAGATGATAATTGTAAGGCTTTAAAAGGTTAAATTGAAGGTGGTTAAGATGCCTTCATGATGGAGGAAAGATTGTGTCATTCGAAGCCTAGTTAATCTTAAAAATTGGAAAGGGGTATATATCCCCCAAAGATAAACTTAAAATAACCCTTTTTACTCTAAACTTTTAAAATTTGGATTCATCAGGACTTAATGCTGCGGAAAGACATATGTATCCAAAAAATGTACATAAGCCTAAGGTACTTTGGAAAGATATTCTAACAGGACAATGGAAAGATCCTGACCCAGTGATTTTCTGGAGTCGGGGTTCTTTTTGTTTTTCCACAGGAAGAACAGCAGCCGATTTGGATTCCAGAAAGACTAACTAAAGCAATTTCTACAGATCGAAAAGAAGATGATTTGACTCAAACCCATAACAGCTGATATCCAGAACTCCAGCTTGGCCATTCTTACATCTGCAACAGTGATTAACCAGGATGCTTTTTTCAATATCTATTTTATTATTGCATTTTTCCACATCATAAGCTAATTGCCCACAATGTTTGCTATTGTATTTTGTTTTCTTGAAATGGAGCCAATTTGTATTGTTGCTATAATTATTATAAATTATAAGATCTATAATATCAATCAAAGTCTGGGCATGTGTGCAGAGAGTAGCAATTTTTTCCAAAGACATGTTTTGTATCTCCATTGAATACTAGAACTGGAGTGTTGAAGTTAAGAAAATTAGTCACTTTTAGACTGGTTATATCCTAAGCTGAAAACTTCATCTTCTTACTAGAACATGCTGTACTTTGGTGCCCATCTAAGGTAATGTTACCATAATTCCCTCAATTGCTTACCCAGGAATTGGACAACTGTATATCTCCACAAGGGAAAAAAAATTTCCTGGACTGGACTTAAACTAACCTTCCAGGATCAGAGACTGAATTATGGGTTTTGAAACTGTCCTGTAAGGAAGGCAATGCTCCTCTAGAGAAGTCTCCTTGTAATGGTGCCAATGAAGACACTCTGGATGTTGTGTTGACACCATTTTCAATAGGAGGCTCTCTGCTAGCCACAGAGCTATTCAGTTTTTAACCTTCAATTTCAAACACCAGCTGCTCAGGGGTAGAAATTTATGGGCATAAGCTGATAATCATAATCAGGCTGCTCATACTCATGACCTTGGCTCCACTTGCTTTGAAGAAACTTTCCCATGATAACATTTTCTATGATAAAACTTATAAATAAATGTGCTGAGCTGAGTCATGGTCATTGTACTCCTACAGACTGTGGTGCTCACCAGGTCCCAGGTTTTCCTCTATTTGTGTGTTCATTTGTCTTTTCTAATCCTCCACCTCCCCTCATCTGGTTTCCTGAATTAACCCTCGTGCAGGTCATGACACTCATTTTTATTTTGTCTCTCAGTTACCTGTTATGTTTAACCAGTTGCCGATGTTTGTTAAAGTTTGGTTATATAACTCACACATCTTATCAAAAATGTTTTCCCTCCCAGCTACCCATCCCTCTGATTTCTGGAAATATGTATTTTTCTTTTTCTTTCTTTCTTTTCTATTTTTTTTTCTTTCTTTTATTTATTTATTCATTTTTTTTGCTTCTGTCTGCTGCAAACCATTCTTAATCCCAGCTGCTGAACTGATATTCCTAGATGTCAATAAGATCGTAAGTGCTGAGAATTCTTTATTGCCTTTCCACTGATAAATTATTTCCTTTCCCACTGTTAAATCCTACAACCCTGAGTAGGGCATCTAAGACCCTTCACAATTTGGCTTTGACAGTAGCCTTGGATCTCACATTCACTAACACCTTCAGTCACACTTTGCTGAAATGTTCTGTGACATGTTATTTTCTTGAATTTGCATGATACTTTCTTTGCCTGTTACACAGGGAAAATATATAGAAAGTGGCAAATACTTAAATAAAGAGGAGGTCAAAGCTAAAAAGAGAAATAAAGATATAATTACCTGAAGTCTAGACTAGCAAAATATGAAAATCATATTAATTCCAAGGAGAGAGAAAACAAGAGAAAAGGCACCAGGCAAAAGATGAATGCTGTAATATAGACAGAGAATGGAAAGAGATAAATCATATTTTAGGAGGAGATAAAAAATGAATCTACCATTTGACCCAGCTATTCCACTTCTCAGTTTATACCCAAAGTGTGGTAAGCCATTGTTGTAGATTGTGGCTGCCATTAGAAGATGGCGCCGGCTTCCACTGTGGCCTGTGATAAACAAATTCTTTTGTGGAGAGTTGGCACGCTATCCCTTGCCACCCTATAAGAAAGATCCACGCGGCGGCTTAAGATTGGTACGTGGGAGGCTTTATTAGGCTGTGCTTGGGCGCTCGGGGAGAGAGAAGGGGGTCACAAAAAGATACTTTAATCAAGGCCTGAATAAACTGCTGAAAGAAGATTCCTGAGTTGCGTCTTCCTTGCGGGCAAGGGGTCGCGACACCAAAGGACTTAAAATCAGCATATTACAGTGATGCAGCCACATCAATGCTTATAGCAGCTCAATTCACAATAACTAAACTATGGAACAAAACTAGATGCCCTTCAACAGATGAATGGATAAAGAAAATTTTATATATATATATACATAAACACATATATATGTATACACACACATACACAAACATAATAGAATATTACTAAGCCTTAACAAAGAATGAAATTATGCCATTTGCAGATAAACGGATGGAGCTGGAGAATATCGTGCTAAACAAAATAAGCCAATCCCCAAAAAACAAAGGTCAATTTTTTTTTTCTGATAAGTGGTTGCTGATCCATAATGGAGGGAGGATAGGGAAGAATGAAGAAACTTTGCATTGGGCAAAGGGGAGGGAACTGTGTATGGGAGTGGCAAGGATGGTGGAATGAAATGGGCATTATTACTCTATATACATGTATGATTGATGGCATGACCCTTGAGACTCTGCACCATGTACATCCAGAGGAATGAGAAGTTGTGCTCCAAAATTTGTGTTCAATGTGTCAAAATGCATTTTACTGTCATGTATAACTAGTTAGAACAAATTTCAAAACAAGATTGCATATGCTGGTTTTCCTGAGAAAATAGAAAATGAAGAACATTGTTTAGAAATTTAGGTAGAATGACCAGGAAAAAAAAAAAATGAAGACATTCACCTCTGAAAAAGGGATTAAAAGCTAAAAAAACGATTGGCATAAGATTTCTGGGATTTAATTATTGTTGCTATTCTCAAACATTTTATACTATCATTTAAATTCAATACTGCACATATGTATTTAAATTCTATTTCAAAATGCTAAAGAAAGAGAGGATAAAGCTTATATTTCTCATAGGTTTTCAGGTTATATTACCTGTGTATAACTTTTACCAACAAAAACAAATGAAGCTCTAAAACATTTATAAGAATAAAACAACAAAAATAATAATATATGGTGTTTACACAGAAAAAAAATAACATAAAACCTATGACAAGCACATTTTCGCTAGCAAGAGGGGAAAGGATTAAAGTGTTCTAAACACCAGGTAGCTTTTGAAGAAAAAAATGTGTGAATTTCAAAATAATAGAACAAATTTTTAAGAAAATAGACTTCTGAAATCCAAAAGAAATTAAGAAATCTTAAAAAAATCAAGCAAGATAAATAGCAATGCAGATAACAATATTAAATATAATTAGACTGTTAGATGTAAAGTAACCATTGTCAGACTGGACTTTGTAAAAAATGGCAGCAATGTTTAAAAATATATATCTAAGATGCATACAGAGGAAATTTAAAAATATAAACACACCCTAAATATATAGAAGCAGATACACATATACATCTGTTGCAGATTCTTTACAAAATAAAATGAGTCTACTTATACAAATACATAATAAAATAGACATTGTTTAAAAAATAAAAAAGAATTACATTGTAATTAGAAAAATTCCCTTTTCTAATAATTTACAGTAACTCAAAGTTACTATATATAAAAAGTATGTACAAAAATATAGACCATGCACATACAAATATGTATAATTGAAGTATAAGTGAAAGTAGAGTACATTATTATAAGAAAGAGATTTCTACATACTATCTAATTTTAAAAAATTAAAAATGTCATTTTAAGTGTTTAATAATATAACAAATTTGACCTATTATATACATATAGTCAACACTGCATAAGTCAAATATCTCAAAGAATATTCAAAATATTGTATTGAGTTAAAAAATTAATGCCAGTGCCGGGGTTGTGGCTCAACAGTAGAGTGCTCGCCTAGCATGTGTGAGGCCCTGGGTTCGATCCTCAGCACCACATAAAAACAAATAAACAAAATAAAGGTATTATGTACAACTAAAAAATATTTTTTAAAATAATAATACCATATAAGGAAACTCTTACAAAGAATAAGCACTTAAATCACACAATGCCATTTGATCATAATAAATAATTTCATAAATAAAAAGATATATATATATATATATAATGATATTATGTATTTTAAAAATTAATAAATTTCATATTCATGTCTCATTGTAGAAAACATGATGGAAATTTGGAAATATTTAAAGTTGAAAAGTAATTAAACACCATCTATAAATTTGGTATAAAATACTTTTAGGCTTACAGTATAAATGCTCATAATAAAAAAATATGCATAAACTAACCATTTAAAAAATTATAAAAACTAATCAGCCCGAAGAAATAGTGAAAGGCAGAAAAATAAAGGGGAAAACATGAATTAATGAAATAAAAGATAATACATCAGAAAACACAACAAAGAGGATCAACAAAGCCAGAATTACATTTCCCATAGAAGTATAAAAGCTTAATCTGAAATCTTTCTACTTTTCCAATGAAAATTATAGAGATAAAAGGTAATGAAAATAAAGTATAACTGTAAGACTTGATTGCCTGAGAAATAAAATGGTTTTTATTAACAGTTGTCCTAAGAATTTGATTGTGTAAAAATTTTTAAGGTATTTAAATCCTCCCCCCAAACCAAAAAAACAAATTATATGTAGACCTATCTAATAACACATGAAGGACTAAAGAAGTAGAACGTCATTTTGTTTAGAAAATAATAGGACTGCTTTTTTAATATCTTTGCAATACAATATAAAGATACTACTGATGACATTTTAGAATTTGGATGACACTGAGTCAGATCAAAAGGCAGGAGTACTTTATCATTGATTCAAACAAGGAGCAGAACCCGAGGTGATTTGTGTGGTGCCCATGAGAGCAAAACAGTTAAACAAAAAACCTGTTAATTCAAAGGAGACAGCTAATTGTTTAACCTGGAAGACAAACTATGAGTTAACTGGAAAGTGCTCTAAAGTTAATATTAGGAACAGAACTATAGAATGAAGATATATATAATTTTTGGTTCATATTTTTCAGTTATCAATTGTCTTCCAAGAATCCTGAGATAAGCAAATTGTTCATCAGTGATGCTGAAGAGTGAAACCAGAAGTTAAAATTTTATTGTTTTTAAGTAAAAATGTCAGTGTTATCCATGCTTGATTCTTGGTATTTTTGCCACCAATATTTAAAGTCATTATGTTGGGAATTTTTTCTAAAGTATCATTAAATAATATTAAATATTTATCAAAAATATTTAAAATATTACACATTTCCAATTCACATGGGATAAAGCCTTGATTATACTATATTATTAGTTCATTTTCAGAATTAGTGAAAATCAATTAATAAGTTAGAGATATTTTAGAAATATCTATATGTAAGTAAAAATGTTTTCTATTTCTCTCTGTTATTTCTATTCTATCCTTTTTGAAGCCTTCACTAGAGGTCAGTAAAAAATAGATACTTGTTAATTACTTCTCACAATAACTGCTTTTTGCAGGAGAAGCATCCTTCTGTGAGCCTGAACTCTCCAGCATGTACAAGCTTCTATAGAGCAACTAGATTATGTATTTATTTTGGTTTACCCAATAAGAGTACTCCCAGAAATTTTCACAATGAAAAATGTTCCAATGTTTTTGACAACTTCCATTGTTACTTCTCAGCAACGTGTAAACATTTATTAAATTATTTTTCCTTTCATAACATTGACGGCAATTAGATTCGAAAATCACAAAAGCTTATTACTTTCAATGGGCCTTTTATTTCTTGTTAAATATAGAAAAGCTGCCTTAATGTCGTTGCTTTGCAATTCGTTTCCTGAGTAAATGAGTACGGCAGAGACAAAGGCTTCAGATAGTTCCTGACAGTTTCACTTTTTTCAGAGCTACAATTGGAAGAGTGGCTTCTGGAATTACTGTGTTACTAAGTACTTTTATGATAACTTCTAAACATGTTTATGCTGATTTATGCTCCAGTTTACCATTTTATTACATAAGCAACATTACATTCTCTGGAAACTGGCTATAAAAACACTAATGGGTACATCAAAATATTGACTTTTTGGAATGTTTGTCACTAATACACAAAATTGTGTGATGGATTCCATTTATTAATAATTCATATGGCAGAACTGATATAAAAATATTAGTAATTTCTAGTATGGATTTACATAGCTACTTTAGAAACAAAATATGAAATTCCTAGATATGCAGGTATAGATGGGGTGATAAATGAAGTCAAATAATATATTAAAATTTGTTTTGAAAGGTTAAAGAGAAATTTAAAATGTGTTTTAATATTAATATTGAGATATTTTAAGCATTAAGAATATAACTTGAAAGACTACCTTTAATTTCTTGGAGGAAAGTCCATTGGGATCCTGGAAAGAGAAATTATTTCCAGTTTGCAGAAAGTCAGGATAAAACATATAAATGCAAGTAGAAAAATTTTGCAAATAATAAGGAAAATAATAAAATAATTTAAAATAGAATTTCAAGGCATTATAGCTGCAAATCATTTTGAAATTATTCTCAAAGAAACAGGGAAAACAATGGTTCATTAATATTCAGTTTTAGTGACATTCATTCATTTTTATTGTAAATTTTATTATCCAAAAAATGACAAATCACAAAACTTAAAACAAAGAGAATGCAATCCAATGTATATTTTTAACATTTTATCTTTTCAAATAAAAATAATGGTATTTAAAGGAAATAATAACAGTATATAATCAAGAATTCATAATATTTAACAAGAACTTCTGGGGATAGAAATTAAAATGAGTTAGATATCACATCTGAGTACTTTCTATAATCCAAAATATCCAATTTCCCTGGTATATAGTATTGGAAACTCAATAAAAGAAATTATAGCTCCTGATTATACATTTAAGTGAAATAAACCTTTTCTTTTTCTTCTTCTTCTTCTTCTTCTTCTTCTTTTTTTTTTTTTTTGGAGTGGGGTGGGTTGATGTTATCATTGAATCATTAAGAATTCATTCTGTTCTTACAAAATTGTGAAGTGGAACTTTCCAACATACCTGTTAGCTGTGGCCTAATTAATTTTGTGTCACATAAAACATGTACCTTTAAATGAAAAGATAGGATATAGTGATGGCTTGGAAAACTAATATCCTTATTATATGATTTCTACCAAATTTATGTGTGTGTGTGTGTGTGTGTGTGTGTGTGTGTGTATTCATCTTAACTATATAAATTACATATATAATTATAATAGTCTCAACCAAAATCTCAATAATTTTTATGAAAATTTTGTAATTTCATATCAATAAAACGTGACTAGCAATAAAATCAACTAGGAGTGAGTCTTAAGAATGAATAATTCCTATTGAACTTTCCAGCTTCCATTGTGTGTCATCTGTACACAGTGACTCGGTTTCAGTTATTCAGGTGATGACTGTCCATCTGAGCCAACAGAATGTAATCAAGCTGGGGACCTAATTAATCATGGTTTACAGAGCCTTCCCACATACATGAATTGCTTCATTTGGAAATCTTTTGAGAGAGACTCCTCTTGTGTCTCAAATATGTTCGCTTTAGATGATTTTGTTATGTTACTTTAGATTCCATATTCTCTACTTGGACTTGGGCAATGAAAAGTCAGTGACACCATCTCAGCAATGATGACTTAAGGCCCAGCTTATTTTCCCTTTGGTCTTATCTTACCTTTTCTGTGTCACAAGAATGTCAGTGTTTCAGATTAGAGATTTTATTGCTTTCTGTAAATTAATTTTGAACTAAGGAAAATATGAAGCAAAGCTTATGCTAATCCATTATAGGTATATAGAAATAAACCTTTGTTATTTTCAGCCACTGAGATTTGGAGTTTTTAATTTATTTTTAATTTTAATTTTTTTTTACTGCTGTAAATTGTTGCTGGTTTTAGCTAATTATAGAAAGTTAGCATGAACTGTGATTGATAAACTCACACTCAGCCATTTCAGTTTAATGTTTTACTCTGGTAAAAATGAAAATGGAAAACTCCATTACTACTTGCATATAGAGTATAAAAGAAAAACATACAGTGCAAAACAAAAAAAATCTCTTTTTTTTGCAGATGTTCAAGAAAAGTATGTTTTCTAGAGATTTAATAAAGAAAAGGAAATAAGTAAATCAATACTACACAATTGACAAATCCAAAGGTAGATTAACTAAGAGAGAAAGGATAATGAGGAGATCTGAGATTTAAAGATAGAGCACTGGTTTCTCATTTTAATTAGAATGTGCAGAGGAAGAATTATTTTAAAAAATACAAAAAGTAGGTCAGAAAGAAACAGTGAATAAATACTGAACCTGGGGAGAAAGGCTGAAAGTTGGAAAGAATGATTCACCATGCTATTTGTAGTTCAAACATTAAGCAGTTTATGAGAGAAGAGGGCATTGGAGATGCTTTTGAAGAGGTCATTGGACACCTTTATATGTGTGGCCTCAGGCAAAACCAATTTAGAATCAGCCCAGGAAAAACTAAAGTGAGGTAGCAGGAGAAGAATACACACTCCAAGTATTTAGAATTGAAAAGAAAACAAAATGAGAACAGTAAGTAGAGAGGGTAAATAAGTCAAACCAAAGCATTTCAAGGATCACTGGAAATGCTTGAAAGCAGAAAGAAAATAAAAAAGGTTGATTAGAAAGGGGAAGTGAAGAAGTTTGAAATGATTATTCCACAGGTGAAAAATGATGGGAGGCCAAAGATGAGTGAGATGAGGTGAACAGGATATCTGGATAAAAAAGTGCAGAGAAAAGAGAGCAGGAGATGATATAGAAGAAGGGAGCAGATGGCAATTTAGGAAATAGTGTGAATAAAATACATTCCAGAGAAAATATTTTTTTTATTATGCCTTAAATCTCCTGTCACTATTCTAGTCATAAATTCTCCTTTTCCTTTATAAAATAATATGATAAACATCCATACTATCTTGGCTTTATAGCAAGAATCAGCTAATTTTTTTAATTTTATCTAAAATGAGATTTATTGCATTTCATGCAGTTTTGAAGTCCATGCAGCAAAGGAGACTAGCACAATTATTAATGCATTTAAAAAAACAAAATAAAGGAGGAGGGCAGCACATACACAAAATTCTAGTCTCCTTGGGTTCCCAAGAGAGAAAGGTGTAGGAATAAACCATTGCTCTCCATGGGAATGAGTTCATCTCCAAAATGCAAGGAATGTTTCCTGGGGCCTCTGGATACAAACATAGAGCTCCGGGTGAGAATGGGGATGGGGAGAAGAGCATGAGAGAAAAGAAGCTGCACACATTCACCTGACCCTGTCTGAACACAGAACAAGGTGGCAAATCTTGGGACAGCAGCTGTTCCAAGAATCAGGATATCCTCTGCACCCTTAGGAAGATCTCCTTAAACAAGTGGCGGTGAGAAGCAGAACAAGAAAAACCAAAGGAGAAATATTTCTTCAACCACACACTTCAAGAAAATGCCATAAATATGTTATTTAATATTCTCATTTCATAGCATTGGACACACAGCTTGACTGTATTATTGATTTCTTGGAGAAAAAAAGTGGAAAAAAAAGGAAATAAAAAATATTGCATCTTTTTGTTGGAAAATCTCGGCCCACAGGCGTGGGGTGTAGTGCACCAATGTCCTAGCCTGCAGGAGGCGCTGAGGTCGGCAGGGTCCTCTGGGGAGGGAGGCTGCGCCCATCGCCTGGGGCTGTATGGCAAAAATTGTGTTGGGTATCCTTGGCCTTGCCAGCCCAGGCCCTCAGTCGCCGGTCACCTGGGGGGCCTGCCCATCCGAGGGCTGGTTGGCTGACTGGATGAACATGGGCTGGGCGAGGTCCTGGCCCGCAGGCATGGTGACTTGCTGGATCTGGTAGAGCTGCTGTCCATCTGTGAACTGGCTGAACTGCTGTTGTCCTTGCTGGACCTCTGTCTGTGTGATCTGTTGGGCATTGGTGGCAAGTGTTTGGATCTGTCCCTGCACGACTTGAGTGCCTGATACAGGCTGGGCTAAGCGGATATACTGCATTTGACCAGCATTCAGCTGCACCGGGATCTGCTGGATCTCTCCTGTGTTAGTGATGATCTGCTGCATCACCTGCATGGTCTGACCAGTGCCACTCTGAGCCTGCTGGGCTTGACCCTGAGGTTGCGCCTGGACAATCTGTACCTGCTGACCTTCTCCAACTTGCATTGTCACTGGTGTCGTCTGGTCCTGCTGAGGCTGTGCAATGATGATTTGCCCAGGCTGGATGGTGGTCGTGGAGCTGGTGGTCTGCTGGCCTTGCTGCTGCCCCTGGACTTGGACGGCAGTGGGCTGCTGAGCCAGCGTGAAGTAGTACTGGACAGGCTCGGCAGGAGTCACAGACTGGCGCACCTCCTCCTGACGCTTTGGAGGTTTCAGTTCATCTCTTGGAACAATATCGATGAGAAAGTCAAACTGATCAAATTTTGTAATTGCCATGGCGATATCATTCCTCTGAAGGGTGCGGCGCTTGTTATCCTCTGTATGGATCCAGGCTCGAAGAGTCAGTTCTGTGATAAAAATCTGGGCTGCCTTGGCAAAGAGCACAGGGGCTTCTGCACTGATCATCTTCACATCTTCATCCAGTTTCATAATCTTCTTAATACGAGCCAGTGGGAGTTCCTGTACTCGGAAATCTTTCACTGTTAAATTCCGGATTTCTTCCATAACACGAGGCCAGAAGGACTGGAGGCTTTGCTGAGCATCACTGCTACTAGTACCACCAAACCCTCCTTCTGTGGACATTTCGATAAACGTCCCTGCCGCGCAGTCTTGGGAAGAGCAGGAGCCGCCCCCGCGCTCCTGCGGCGTCGGGCAGTACAGGGGCCAGGGCACGGTGGAGGGAGGGGGAAGCGTGCGTCACGGAGAACGGAGCGCGCGCGGAGTGGGGGCACAAACAAGATGGCGGCCACGCCGTTTGCACCGTCTCCCCTTTTCCCCTCCCCCTCCCTTGGCGCCTCGACTCCCAGTGTCAGAATCAGCTAATTTTATAAACCTTTTTTTTTTTTTTTTGGCTTCACTTTTGATAACTTCATGGTGAAATGCAATATATACAGTGCAAACATATGCATAAAATATCATGGACAGATGAGCAAATAGTTACAATCTTCCATGTAACCACCAAACTGCTCAAAAATAGAACATTGGAATCTACACTCAAACTCTGTGCCTCTGTTGTTCATATCAATTTTCATCCCCTCCTTACAGGTAACCTGTATCCTGTGTTGTGTGATTATTTTGACTAAAATTTCTAGATATTTTTGTGCATTGTATTTTAAATGACTTTTCATTTATGTATGCAATAGAAAGAAGTTTTATCACTTAATAAAAACTGTATTTACATGTAGTCACTTAGTATATACTCCTTGTGACATTTCTTTTACACAGCATTTTATTTATAAAAAAATGAAAATGTGTATCACTATGGTTCATTTATTTATTCTTTATATAACATTCAATTGTGGTATTATTCCATAATGTGTCCATGAAATGTTAATGGAACTTTAAATTATTTCTTATTTGGAGATTTTACAAGTAATGTGTTTGTGTGCAATTTTGTCTTATGTATTCTGAGGAATCATGTGTGTACTTTGGGACAGAATTGCTGGATTACAGTGTGGTTAGTTTGTTTACTAGATAATAACAAATGATTTTACAGTATGGTTGTACAATTTAGATTCTGGATAATGATACATAAGAATTTCTGTTGCTCTACCACCTCCTCAATGGTTGGTTTTGTGAGAATTTTAAATTGTTCCTCTCCTATTGTATGCCATTTTAAATCACTGAGGTTTTAAGCTATCTTTATTACTGACAAATGGAACTGAACAATTTTCATAGTTTATTTTCTTCTCTCTTGTAGATAGTTATATTTGCAAATTATTTATATTTGCCTATAATTTTCTTATTGATTTATGAGTCTCTTCTTTTTGTTTTGCTTGTCTGTGTAGTTCAAATTGTTCCAGCCTCATAAATTGAAACGAATGACCTTTACTTATAGCTCCACAGCCCAACCTCTGCCATACAGCAAATGTCCAAAGTGTGCAGATCATTTTCTGAGATATTGGCTCTGATTAATTAATCTAATTGTCAATCTAAGCCAAAACCTTATTGTGTTATTTACTATGGAAAATAGAATTTCTTAATTTCTAGTAGCACAATTCTTTTCACTTTTGTTATTTTTCTTCAAAGAATCACCTCGATATTCTGACATTTGAATTCTCATACAAATTTAAAGCCAACTTAACTTTCACAAAATATATTAGATTTTGGTTAAGATTGCACTGAATGCTCTACCATCCAAAGTGGTAGAAATTACATGTTTATGATATAGACTATAACAATCAATACATGAATTTATGCATGTATATATCTTAAACAATTTTTAATATAGTTTTTCATTTTTTTTTCCCTATAGACATCTTGCAAATCTATTATGAGATTTATTTTAGGTACATAAAAAATTTTACACTGATAAAAGTTTGAAGAGTTTTTCTGATTGTTGTTGTTGAATGAATAGAATTACAAATCAGTGCTGTCTTGATTTTAATACTGTAACACATTAATTTTAATACTTTATTAGCCATTTTCTATATGCACAAATATTTAATGTTCAATAATGACAGGTTGTATTCCTTCATTTCTAATTTATGATTGTTCTGGCCTTATACATTGCCTATGACATTTAATAAATCGTCAGCAATGATCATTAGAAATTTTCTCTTGTTACATATCTCAAACATAACATTTTCAAAGCTTCAGTATTAAAAATAATGTTTGCTACAGATTTTATTATACATAATCTTTATCAGAATAAACTAATAGGCTTATAATATTAATTTCTATGGGTTATTTTTAAATCTTGAATGGAAGTTGGATTTTATTATGTGGCTTTTTACTACCTATGTGAAAATTTTTTAAAAAATTTTCAACAGTTATTATAGAAAATTTATCTTATTCAATTTCTTATTTTACATTATTTTTTTCATTCCTAACATATTTTTGGATTTTTGCAAAATATTTTATATGTTCGATGGAGAGATCAGATTTTAAATTGTTATCTCTGTGTTGTCCTTGCTCAATATTGATATAAGATTATGGTGACTTCATAAAATGATACTTGTGAGTAATCTCTTTTCTTATTTTTAAAAAGTTTGAATTTTTATTTTCACTGAATATTATTTATCTTTAGTAATTCATCCGTAGATAATCTTGGCTTGCATTTTTTTTTCATGGGAATGTTTATGACTATTGACTCAATTCCCTAAACAAATAAGTATTAAGGAAGTTTATCAATTCCTTTGTAGGCAGTTTTACTCAGGTTGTTTTAATGCATTTTTTTTTTTAATCAGGAATTGAACCTAAAGCACTCACCACTGAACCACATCCCTAACCCGTTTGTATTTTGTACTTTGAGGCAGGGTCTCACCTCAAAGTTGTTTAGGGTCTTGCTAAATTGCTTAAGCTGGCTTTGAACTTGCAATCCTTCTACCTCAGCCTCCTAAACCACTGGACTTACAGATATGTGCCATCACTCCCAGCTCAATTTGTTAATTTAATCTAATTACCAAAATTCTGATGTAGGATATTTACAGAATAGCAAATTTCTTGAAAATCCATTCCTCAATAAAAGTATAAAGAAAATGGAAAAAATGATAAATTGCCTTTTTTAAACTGTAGAAGTGTATCAAAGGACTGCAATGGTCTCAGGAGCATTACTTCAAGAAAAATTACTTATTTTCAGCAAGAAGAGTGAGGTTTGTGGCATTTAGCCTATTCTATTCCTATCTCTCACTCTCCAGGTCCAGGAGAGTTTTGAAAAGAGCATCCTTGCCACCATAACTGTTCTGAAAACTAGCAGCACAGAAGCCACTGTAAAGGGAAGACCATATTTATGGGTCTTCAAAATCTCATCCACAGAAAAGGGAGGATGAACTTACTATAAGACTTGTTATTTGACCTGTCTCAGGGCTCACTCAGTGGTAAAAGCCCTTTTCCTATGATGTCTGTCAAAAACAAATAGCAATCATTTACCTTCAAAACTGCTGGAGGATATACCAGGCAGGGAAAAAAAAAACAAGGTTAATAAAAAGTGAAAGGAAGATCTAAGGAAGAAGAGTTATGTTAAGGACTTTGCAAAGCTATGTCACATTCATTAGAATATAGAGCACCAAACATATATGCAAGACTGTGCATATATCTATGAAAAAATCTGAAAAGGACCTAACCTCTCATCTCTGGCCGATCCTATGTCCCTTTGGAAGCAGAAAGTAAAGGCTAAGGAGGTATTTTGAATGTTGGACTGTTGAAGATGTGCTAAAAATCTTATTTTTTGAACTTATTTGTTCAAAGCACTTAAGAAAATACAAGTTCAATCAACTGATCATTAGGCACACTAGAAAATTCATAGGCTGCAGAGAGTAAAGGAATTCTATACTTAATCCAAGACAGTTAGTAAACAATCAACAACAAAAACCACTGGGGAAGAGGGGAAGCTATGATTTGCATAGCTGCCCTAGTATATCACTCTAAAAGTCCAGTTTTCAATAAAAATATGAAAATTTGTGAATAAATAAGAAAATGTGGCCTGTACACAGGAAACAAAATAAATAAAACTGCACTTGAGGATAGTTGAATTCCCCAGAAAAAGCATTAATTTTATTTGTTTATGTTGTACATTATGTTGGTCAGGTATTTATCATTGTGACTAAAATTCCTGACAATAACAAGTTAAAGCAGGAAAAAACATTTTGGCTCATGATTTCAGAGTTTTCCGTCTCTGGTCAGCTGGCTCAATTGCTTTGGGTCTGAGGTAGAAGGCATGGTGGAAGAAATCTGTTTATTATGGCAGACATGAAGCAGAGAGACAGAGTAGGGGAAATGGAACAAGATGTAATCCCAAAGGGCACACCCACAGTCCGCCTACTTCCTCCAACCATGCCTCACCTAAATATGGTTTCCACCCTTTCCCAATAGTCCATCCATTGAAATTATTAACCCATTAAAAGGCCTAATTCACTGAGGCAATTATTGTCCTCATGATCCCACCTCTGCACATTGATTCATTGAAGATCAAGTCTTCAACACACTACATTTTAGGGGATATTCCAGATTCAAACCGTAATATACATTGTAAATGTGTTTAAAGAATTAAAGGAAACATTTCTAAAAATTAAAGGAATGTAAGATGGTGATGTGTCACAAAATAGAAAATATCAGTAGATATATATTTTAAATAGAACAAAAAGAGATTCTGAAGTAAAAAAAGTCCAATACATAAAATGGAAAATTAACTAGAGAGATTCAACAGCATGTCATAAGCAGGCTAAAGAAAGAATCTGTTATTTTGAAAGGTAAATTGAGGAGTAAAGTCAATTGGGATTTTACAAACAGGTAAGGGAAAAGGGACATGAACAAAATCAAACCCTCATGTTTAAGAGATCACCAATAAAAGTTAATAGTTCATGTCTCATATGAAGTTTTAGGAGACAGAAGGCAGTACCCTATAACATATTTTAAATGTTGAAAGAAAAAGATTGCTGACCAAGTATGTAATATATAACAAAACTATGTTGTAAAAATAATGGAAAAATTAAGTCCTTCCAAGACAAAAGCAGAAAGTTTATCATTAGCAAACCTGCCCTCCTTGACTAATGTAACTCAGATCCATATGAAAAAATGAAGATCACCAGAAAAGCTAGTTGCATAGGTAAAAATTCAAAAAACATGAATATGCTTTATGTTTCCTTCTGTTGTTTTATTAAAAATATAAATATGAAAAGCAATTATAAAAACTGTGGTGATGGACTGAAAACAAATAATTGTAATTTGATGGACAAAACACAAAGGAGTGAAAAGAGAGCAGAGCTACAATGGAGCAATTTTCTTAATTCCACTGAAATAAAGTTGATATTATTGCAAGCAAGATTATTTTAAGACACTAATTATAATATGAAGTTAATTTTTGAAAATAAATTACAAAATATAGTAAGAAAAACAATAACAATTAAAATAGTATACCAGACATGATTTATTTAACATAAAAGGCAGTAATGATAGAGATAGAAACAAGATATAACAGACACTAAAACATAAATATCTAACTTCTATCTTATCAGTAATTATATTAAATGTTAAAGGATTAACCACTACAATAAAAATAAAATAACAAGATTGGCAAACTGTGTTAAAAAAGAGAAAGGATCTAGCTATATCTTCATTATAAGGAAGAGAGTACAGAGTGAAAGTTACAGATGAAAAGAAAAAATATAAAAAGATACACACACACACACACACACACACACACACACACACACACACATACTCAGTAACCAAAAGATAGTTGAAGTGGACATGAAAACAACAACAAAAAAGATTTTTAAGGAAAAAAAAAACTGTCATAAAAAAATGAAGAACATTTTGTAATACTAAAAGTTTTTCTCTATTTAGAGGGTATAATAAACATAATCACTATATTTTTAACCAATAAGACAATCCCAAAAGATATGAAGCAAAAAACTGACAGAAATGAAAGGAAAATAGACAGTTCTACAATAATATGTGGGGACATCAATGCCTAACATCTAATAATGCAAACAACAGCTGGGGAAAAGATCAAAAAGGAAAGAAAATGTGAACAATTCTACAAAACAAATATACCTACAATGAATTTTTTTTCCCAAGGTTGTATTCTTCTCCTTTGATGTAAAATCTTGAGCATAATCAACACAAGCACAATTACTTAACTTGATTTAATGGCAATGACAGAAGAAAATGCAATTTAAATAAACAGTCTTCTACTCCTGGATATGATAAATTTTCTAGCATCACACTGCATATCCACCATAAATAGCAATTACACAGTGAATAATAGGCTGTTAAAGATTGTGATCCCTTAAATAATGGAAAAATGGCAACAAAAGACCCACAATTATGTTGACTCTTTGGAAACAATGTTTTGATCTTGTACAACAAAGTATTCTCCAGATAGAAAGCAGTGGTCAACATGATCTGAGAACACAGGGATCAGTCTATGGTCCATGGAAGCAGCTAGAATCTGTGTGATTGCATACTGAAGAGGAAGCTGTGTGGAAAGTGAGCTGCCACATGGGTTTATCTGGTGTTTTAAGAGTTCTTGATTATGCATAGCTGCATATGCACAAGGCAAACCTAAATATAAGTTTAGAGTATCAGTGCTAAAACATTGTATATAAAATTAAGATGAATTAGTAAAGAAACCCACTTTATGCTCTGCATACAAGACTGAATACCAGGTGAAGGAGATACTCAAGAATGTGCTTTGAGCAAACTTTGATAGGCTATAACAAAGCCCAAGACCATGACCAAACTCAACAAGATCCATATGGGAGATAGAGTTCACAAGTTGAGCCACAGTATGTTAGAGAGGCTGTTTTGTCTTCACAGATCTGATGAATTTATATGTAGAAGTAAACTACAATTAGTCAATCTTAACAGCCAATAATGAGAGTAACTCTCCCTCCCACCTTCTAAACCACATTATTTAGAGAAAGATATTTTTAGAGGAAGGTAATAGAATCCATCCTCTCTACAACATATTATCCCAATATCTGATATAAAATAAAAAGTTGCAAGATGTAGACTTCTAATTTTTGCTTAGGATATTAAAAGGTAGAGTATTGATTCCAATCTTACATCAAAAAAGATAATACAAACTGCTAGTTCATGCATTTTTTGAAACTATCAAAGTGCTAACTTCATAGTACAACCAAATAACTAGTAATCAATAGAAAGACAGATACTTTTAAGTATAGAGGAGACTCCAGCATTTTCTTAAGATACAGACATTAATAACAATAATTTAGATAAAGTTTTAAAATGATTACTCATAGAATCCAAGCAGGCAGTAATAAAAGATGTAGAAACTAAGGTCCATAGATTTAGGGAGTGTTCACAGCTGTATTCAGATTCTTCCTCATGTACCCTCTTGGGTGTCAAAAAGAACTCAAAAACTGATGGGTAAGAATCCAGAAAAAGATTTTTTTTTTTTTTTAGTGCAGTGTCAAGGGAGAGAAACAGCAGCCTCTGGGAGAGGGTTAGATGAAAAATCAATCATGTTAATTCCATTTTCCTTTTCTTGTCAATTATCTTCTGAGCTGCCTTTATGATTAGCAGTGGCCATGCAACATGACTGTGGTAAGATGGAAGAGAAAACAGCCTGGGAACTGTCTAGGGAAATCTTGTTTTTCAACATAGAAAGACAAACATTTGAAGTAGTGTTAACTCTCTTACTCTCAGAATTACAATAATGTAAGATAACAAATTATCTTTATCACTCAGGCTATCCTAATTACATGAATTTGAAAGTATTTCCTAAACCTTATTGAATCATAATTAAGGTAAAATCCCATCAAAGGCAATAATGAACCATTCAATCATTGGAAAATATTAATGAACAACTTGTCTGAGGAATTGTGCTTAAAGGAAAAGATGCACTGTATGTAGATGAGAGCCACTGTGTCCTACTGCAATTAATGGTAGTAACAAACATGAATCACTCATAGTGATGAAGAAATTGATGATTCTAAGTACACAATTAAAGGTAAGGCCCACATTGGCAATTCGAAAGTATTGGGACTGTAATACATCATTCAAAATATAAAAATAAGCTATCAACTCCTTACATGTATAGTTACTGATTTTTGTCCCGACCGGCAGGACACATCAATGTGGGCAGTGAACCTAGATGGGGAGGAATGAAGGGACAAGAGACACGAAAGGAGACAGCAAGACAGTAGTTCTGATCAAGCTGCAAACTTTTATTGTTCACACAGGGGTATTTATGGGCTGGGGATGGGGAAGCTGTCTTATCGGCAGTTGCTAGAAGTCTTCATACGGTGAGATAACGCAGGATGCTTCAGGAAGACAAATGGCCATAGGCTGTCTCATGGAGATAGATGGCTGCAGGGGTGTCTCAGGCAAGATGTCTCCCAGGGGCTGCTTCTTGTAACTGTCAGGCTATTCTTTGAAGGAGAACTCCCTTTTGGTCCCTGGCACTGTCAGGCTATTCTTTGAAGGAGAACTCCCTTTTGGTCCCTGACAGATTTTTAAAAAAAACACCATTTTAATTTTCTAAGAAAAAAAAATTAAAAACCTTGCTAGCTGAGTAGAAGACTACTTGTCATCCTTTGTTTTGTTCTGCTTTTAAATGTCAACTATTCTCTCTCTTTTTTGTGTGATTTCAGAATACTCACTGTTAGGGAAACCCATAATGTAGATTTAAAATTAAATTGGTCTTTCATTATTCCCACATTCATGAAACCAAATTTGCAAATTCCAAAATAGGAAATACAGTTCTTCTTCCTTTTTATTTAGTCCTTATCCATGTCTTCATTGTAGGAATCAGCTTTATTGAAATACAGTTAAAATAAACTTGGATGGGCAAGGCAATTGCACATGTTTACCTCTTAAAATAGAACTAAGACAAGGGAAAAGATCATTCTCTATACCTCAGGTCTTAGAAAAGTCTCAAAAATAATTCCTTACAAGTATTCTTTGCTTAATTTTGGAAAAAAAATATATTGCCAAATCCAAGTATGCCCATTTTATAAGCTAGATAGCAACAGTCATTGGGAAGAGGTAAACTGAAACCTTAATGAGATGTAAATAAACTTTTCCAAGAATAAGTAAATTTTAAAACAAAACTGCATTATCAAAATATGGTGAGAATATGAAATATATGGAATTCTCAAATTCTGCTGAAGTGAAAAGCCATATAATCATAGGAAAATCCGGAATTTTCTCTCTCTTTTTTTTTTTATAATATTAAACACCCATTTATTTATACAATGTTTCAGCAGTGGTATCCCCAGTAGTCTTTGAAAGGCAAATCAAACTATATGTCTACTCTGGTTTGGATATGGTTTGTCTCTGCCAAAATTTATGCTGAAATTTGATAATGTTATTGAAAGATATTGGGACCTTAAAGGATACTAGGTGCTTAAAAGATACTAATCTCTTTCTAACAGAAATGAGATTCCATCTTTGTAGGAATGGATTAGTTGTAGTGAATTCAAGCTATAGTAAAATGAGTCTACCCCTGGTGCTTGTATTGCACTTATGCCCACTTGTCCTTTTGTGTTCTTTCATGAGTGGAAGCAGAAAAAGGCCCTTATTGACATCTTAATTTTGGAATTCCATGCTTCCAGAACCATTAGCCCAAATAAACTTTTATAAGCAACCTTTACAAGCAACGCAGTCTGCAGTATTACACAAACCAAAAATGGACAATGTTCAAAAGTGAATAGTAGGTAAAATTTTATATCATTGTTCTTCATAACCAAAAAGTGGGAAAATACAAAACATCCATCAGCAAGAGAACTGAGCAAAATATTTTTTAATGACAACATAATAAGTTACTCCTCAATAATAAAGTAAAAGCATGTAATAAAATGCAAGAATCTCACAAAAACAAAAAGTAACTAATGTGCAATTTCATTTATACAAAGTTCAGGAACAGGCAAAATCATGGTAGAAATTAATATTTTTCAAGAAGTAAGAATTTCCTGAAAAGCAATTAAGACAAATTTTGAAGTTACAAAATGTTCTGTCTTGGTTAGAAGTAGGAAAAACATTATTAGAGCTGATTAACCAATGCTTGCAATTAATTATATGCAAAGTTCAATTGAAGAAATAATTTGAAGGTTTAAAAGTAAATTATTTTAGTTACATTGTTATTTGAAAATATGTATTTTTTATTTTTCTATTTTAAAAATCTGTACATTTGCAATTATTCATAATAGTGAGGTGGTTAACATATCATACCTGCACATGTAGTGTCTTCTCTATCAATAAATCTTTTTCTAATTTTAATTATATGCAAATTTTTTTTGTTTAGCCTATATTAACCCTCTTTGGTAGTGCCTATAAAATAAAATTTAGGTTATTTATTTTGATTTATTTTCCAGTTTGACAGAAAACATCACTGATTGATATTTTGGGGAAGGATAAGGGTCATTCTAGTTTCTGACCACTAAAATATCTCACTTTTAGAAATAGGAATTCATTTGATATAAATTTCTTCAGTCAGAAACGTTTTCTCTATAAAAGTTGCATCGATTTCATGTAATGTTTTTCTTTGGAAAACCTGAAAACTGTTTAGACCTAGTTAATTTTTTTTTAAGAGAGAGTGAGAGAGAAGGAGAGAGAGAGAGAATTTTAATATTTATTTTTTAGTTCTCGGTGGACACAACATCTTTGTTTGTATGTGGTGCCGAGGATTGAACCGGGGCTGCACGCATGCCAGGCGAGCGCGCTACCACCTGAGCCACATCCTCATCCCCCTAGTTAATTTTTTAAATTTGAATGCTTATAGCATAATTTCTGTAAAATTTTAATATCAAACTTTTGTCAATGTGCATAGAGCTGTGGGTCTTCCCTAGTTAAAATCCTGGATAATTAGGCCCCACAATGTAAGTTCCATTTTCAAACACATCTGATTTATTATTTTTTCTAATATTTTCTGTTTCAATTTCAAATCTGTAGCCTTGTTTCTTTGAATCTTGGGTAAACTTTTCAAATTTTTTCTCTGAAACACTGGTTTAAACTTGCTCATTGTTAGTTCTGGTCCATGTACTGTTAATTTTAATTTTCCTACTAAATTTTAAGTGGCAAAGAATGGAGGTGGAAAAGACTCACTTTATTTTAGAAAGCACCTTTGCTCTGTTTTCACTTGTGGGGTGCATGATTTTATTTCTTGAAACATTCTTTATATTGTAGTTTATGTGATTTCTCTCAGGGTCTGATTATAACCTGCCTAATAAGCATAAAAAATAATGGGAACAACAATAATAAGTGTTGTGGTTGTTACTATAAAGTTTTTAGTAGTATTCCTGCAGACTAGACTGAAAATTACTGCTGAGAGTGCAGGGGATATGAGAATAAAACCTGTGATATGTCTCTATACTGACACATTCCTTCTCTTTGGTTTTTGTTCCCTTATATAACAAAGGCATCTGTAAACCCATAGACCAAGTAGCTTAGTATCATTGGAAGTCTAAGATTTTATAAAATACCTAGCATGTTAGCAAGCACATACAAATTTTAAAACTATATGAGTACCAAAATCTAATTTTAGCCTTTTTTCAACTTGATGTTTTATCTAAGAAAAGTCACCTAATTTCAAAGTATTTCAAGTACAAAAACAGATCAGCCATATAACTAAGAATAATTGTGATGAATGATGAATTACTAAATATTAAAAGATTAAGTAGTCAGCACTTGTGGGAAATTTATAGCACATAAATTTGCATATTTAGGTATACACCACCCCTAAATATGAATTCCTTTTTCTATAAAATATTTAACTCAAAAAGGGGTAAAAAATTGTAATTGGCCAATGTGTTTATTTATTTTTGCTGTGTTAATATCATTTCCTTACAAAAGGAGTTAAAGGTTATTCAGATTTCTTAATTAAAATATATTTTCAGGAAGAACAAAATTGCTTTAAAATAAAATCCAATCACATACACACACACACACACACACACACACACCCCCAAAAAAAAAAAACCTGCCGTAGTTTTACTCTGACCTGCTATGTCAAACATAAATAACCTTCAAAACCTTTTTTTTTCCTGTGTGGAGAAATCCTTTACTAAGATGGAGGAATCCTTTACTTACCCATTCAAATAAGGAACTTTATTTTTGACTCTATGTTTTATAGACATGTGGATTATAGGAGTTTTTAAAAGTATTTTATAAGAATTATAATTTAAAATTCTATTCATCAGTTTCCACAGGCAGTGTCAGCAATCCTTGAAAATCCTACAAAGAAAATCCAGCTGCCACTCAAATGCATATAGAACACCTCTTTGTTTTTTTCTAGAAATACTCACATCTGGATCAAGAACACATGAGAGAAATATTTGATAGTGGACAGTATAATATTTTTAATAATGTTGTTCTAGTAGGTCCTTAAAAATTATGTCTTCCTTTGGTTTACAAAATTTTGAAGCAAAAATATGTCACAGTGCTTAAAATGAATCCTAATAGATGCACTATAGGTTGTATGTGTGTTTGTATATGTATGGGAAAAATGGAGAAACCTTACTGTAAGATAACAATAAATTTATTTAGTGATTGAAAACTCAGGAATAAATGTACCTGTTAATATATAAGAAATTATTGTTTGCATTGTATACAAAACTCAGTTTCAACTGGCATATTGGCATACAGCTGTAATCCCAGCAGCTCAGGAGGGTAAGCCAGGAGGATCCAACCTCAGCAATTTAGTGCGACCCTAAGGAACTTAGTGAGACCTTGTCTCAAAAAAAATAAATAAAAAAGAGCTGGGGATGTGTCTCAGTGGTTAAGTGCCCCTGGGTTCAATTGCCAGGACCAAAATAGTTATAACTGTATTTATATAGAAGATATTAGACAGTAATAAAGTCATTATTCAGGACAGATTGACACCCAGTGATAGCCCTTATTCTAACATCAGAGCTTCATGAGAAAACATAGCCTTGCTGTTTTACTATATTTCATTCATCTAGTAGTATTGAGTTCTACCAGAGGGATTTTTCTATTAGAGAAATAAAGTCAAAATATGTTTTTCTATGCATATAATTTTTATAAATTAAATTTCATGTAAAGCATTTTTACACTTTCTAATATAGGTGGAACCCATTTAATCAGTTAAATGACATTAGCAAAATGTCTAAAGCCCTCAGTCTCTCTCTTTATTTTCACCCCATACCTCACTCTCTCACTCTGTATGTATATACAGAGACATGATAGATACTCTTGAAAGGTGCTTGTTAAGCTCTGCATATTTTCTACCAAGGCCCTAAAAGAAAACTAATGAACTTCAGAAGACTGTTTTTTCCATCTCATAGCAGTCAAACTGATTATTTTTTGATAAATGAAAATTTGATCTATATTCTAACTCTAAGAACAGAAGTCCTACATCTAAAAGCAACTTTAACTTAAATCTCAAAACTTTTCCACTTTTCAAAGGAATGAAAGAAATAAATACAAGTCATGAAACATTAAGAACTAAAGCAATTCACTTCAAAGTTCATTATCAATATTGGTGAAAGTCTTTAGAGTCTCATCTAACGTTTTTAATATTTTTCATGGGTGCATTATAGCTGTACATAATGTGGGATTTGTTGTTAAATATTCATACATGTACACAAGATAGCAATAAAATTTTACTAATGTCATTTCCCAGTATTCACCTTTCTCTCCCTTCTTCCCTTCCCCTGGTCCCTTTCTTCTTTTTTAATGATCACCCTCAAAGTTTTCACCAGATACCCCCACAACTTTCTTTTCTTTTTTTCTCTCTAGCTTCCACCTATGAGAGAAAACATAATCCTTGACCTTCTGAGTTTGACTTCTTTTGCTTACAATATGGTCTCAAGTTCCATTCATTTTCCTACAAATGTCCTAATTCCATTTTTATTTAAAGCTGAGTACAACTCCATTGTGCATATATACCATATTTTTATTCATTCATCCACTGATGGACACTAATCTGGTTCCATAGTTTAGCTGTTATGAATTGTGCTGCTATAAACACAGGTATGCATGTATCACTGTAATATGATGACTTTAAATTTTTAGGATAAATACTGAGAAGTGGTATAGCTAAGTCATATGTTTGTTCTGTTCCTAGTCATTTGAGGAAACTTCATACTGATTTCCATGATGGTTGTACTAATTTACAATTCCACCCACAGTGTGCAAGTCTGTTTTTAAGTGTTCAGTAAATATAATCTACTGGTGAAAATCTTTTAACATCTCTTCAAGTTGTGATTTAATTTTAATAGCTAAATTTCTTTGTTTGGTTTCTTCAAAAAGCCATTGCAAAAAGCTAGATTTTTTCTGTAGTACGAGATTACTGTTTTACCACAAGGAAAGAGATATCTCAATCAAAAAATACCCTACAGGGAAATAGAGATTTTTTTTTAAGTTACAGTATTGCACAGTAAGCATAGACTACATATGCTACTACCCTCAAGGTTTAGTTACTGAACCTTGAAAGTTTCAAATTTTGTTTTCAGTATAAAGCAATAAAGTTTCCTAAAACAGAATTAATCATGTAGATATACAAAAATGCCCTACAGGATTTAAGTTCTAAGCCCAATTTCATTATTCATCCATTCTTCACTTTATTTGGGATGCAGATTACATTCAATATTTTATTTTGGCGAAGTTCACTATTTTTTTTTCTTGTTGTTATTGCTCAGGTAATATCTTAGACAAGAAAATACATGTTTAAAACTAGTTATTAAAATATGTTTAAAAGTTAAATATAATTACAAACATTTTTGTATATAAATAAAGACAATTAGATAATGTTATGCATGAATTTCATCAAAATAATGGAGAGTTCTTAAAAGAAAATTTTGGTGTGAAATATCTATATTCACCTACTATATGCTAAAAGGTAATACTCACAAAACAAATTTTTATGAAAGAATTTCATGGGCACCACGCACTACTCACTGCAATGGGGTAAAACAAAATGGTGACAAATAATATAAACCAAAAGAAAATTGGATGTTTATCTGTAAAATCAAAGCATATATGTTTAAAATAGAAATGGTAAATATTTATATAAGATATGAAATACCATAAAGAAATACATCATTAAAAACCAAAAAGGGTATTATTCTTACTATCAATTCTATCAAATATTGATAGATCTGGAAGCTTGTATATCTAAGAAGGGCATTAAGGCAGAATAAGCTTTTGAGTTTTCATTGAAATGTTTTATTTAATATATTTAAATGTTCAAACATTGTTGCACCAAAAATAATGTAAACATTTTGATACAAATCACAGGCTTGAGAAATTTGTATAATAAATATGAGAAAATGATTAATTTGTGTAATATATCAATATTTTTCTAGATCTCAACCATAGAATCCAAATCAAATGAAATAACAAAAATATATAGGGATTTACAAAAGCACACATAAGACCACAAACTGCACTCAAAAGCATTTTCAATGTCACTAGTAGTTGATAAAATATTGGTAAATAGATAAGTGAAATATTTCAACTATTAAATTTAAGATTTTAAAAGGTAATAATAAAATTTATTAGAAATACACTGAAGTGGTAACTGAAAACCTGAAAGTCTAAAAGGCATTAATCTTTGGAGTACAAATTTATGCTTTCTATAATAAATAATTTGTCGTTGTGTTTCAAGAACTTTAAAAGGGCTCAGAGTTTTTGGCCCAGTAGGTTCATCAATAATATTATGTCTGAAGAAATAATCTATCATAATGGATGGAAATATTCACTACTACATTTTACGGGACAAAAACAAATAGAGAAAGCTAAATTTCCAAATCTAAAAATTCCTGTGATAAAAATGATTTTCTTATGGCATCAGATATAATGAAATCAATAGAAATGAATTTAAATATTAAAAATATCTTATGTTAATGTTATATGAATAAGGCTAAAAACTTTTATAAACCTACTTTGGTAAAAATTATTATAAATTATAATTGTTTTCAGTTTTATCTATATATCTATATGAATGTATATTATATGAGCTATGTGTATATTTCAATTTTTAGGTACTATTTTCTAAAATACTAGAAAGTAAATTATATCATTTATCACTTGAATGTCTATAGTATAAAATGGAGTGTATATATAAACTAGCATTATGTCATTTATCACTTGAATATCTGTAGTATAAAATTGAGTGTGTATATATACATACACACAGAGTAAACAGTAACAAAATCATGACAAAAATTCAATAAGATAATTAAAACAATATTAAAAATGCAAAGAAAAACACTGAATTGGAAATCTAGATATGATTTCCAGGTTTGTAATTTAGAAATAATGTATCCTGAGAATGCCGGCAACCAAGAAAAAACTGGAAATATAAATTATTCTGGTCACATTATATTTAGGGGGACAATGTGCTTTTCCTAAATGTTAAAAGAAGTTATGTCATTGATATCTCCATAAAGGATGCTTGCAATATCCTCAGGAGCAATTACATGAAGAATAAAAATTGGTTTTTATATGATCATTTCTTGTATTAATTGCCAATAACATTTGTGGATATACAATTACATTATGTTTCATAGAAGATTTTTCCTTGAGGTCAAAAGGATATATACAATGAAATTACTTTGGTTTCATGATACATGCTGGAGATGGAGATTAGAAATGTAGTAGAATGGATCATCATAGTGTCCTTTGGACACCTGTCTTAGACTTTATTGTTTAATACTGGGTTTCCAGAGCCCGGTTTATGTTGCTGGTGCTCAAAATAACTCTACAAATTCAAATGTGTACCTGAAAAAGTAGCAGTTTTTTTTTTTCTTGCTTGCATATATACCAACCTGTGCGGATATGCCGGTTGTCGGGTGGCTCCCTCACATGTGCTGATCAGGGACTAAAACTCCCTTCATTTACCATCCACATGCACTTAAAAGTAAAGGACAGAGACTACTTACTTCTTTAAACTGTTGGTACAAAAATGGTACATGTCATTTCTTCACTGGATTCTTTGAAAATACACAAGATAAAGAGGCAGATTGGAAACTGTGTAATGATAAACTCAGAAAGGAGGATATAGATATGGATGAGAATCTGGCAGTCTTTAACACAAGAAAATGTGAGTAAAGATTCACATGCAGAGACCATGGATTAATTTTGAAATTCTTACAACTATTAAGGAATATTGTGGGAACATCATGCCCATTTTGCAGTTGAGAAAATTTTGAGACTGTTGTAAAATTCGCCATTTTTTTCCACTTTCCACTCACACAACTTAATAACAGTTTTTAGGAAAGATTGGACCTGATAAGCATCAGGAATTTATCACTGTCATTAACATAAAGTGATCTTGTCTGATAATTAGTCCAGCTATGACTTTGCTCCTCTTTCTGCTTTATTTCCCTGTGTAGGAATACCTGTCCTGACCATTGTCTGGGACAAAAGGCACGTAGGTCCACATCCACCATTGTTTTGCAGGCTTCCTACAGCACATGAAATTTTCCCTCTGAGTCTCACTATGTACTCACAGATTACCTTTAAAAGGCATCTAAGACTGATTCTAATCTAACCTTGTGTTTGCCTAGATTTCTCAATGTAGGGATCTGCCTGCTGGTTGCTTCTCAACTTCCCACCCTCAGTTATTGACATGTTTACCAATTCCTGCTGCCAGCTTCTACCAGACCACAATGAGCTCTGGTTCTGTCTGAACCTTGGCCTTCCCTCCAGAGCTATAGCTTTATCTGCTCTCCCAGGGCCTTCACTGTTTCATGGGATGAGTCTGTTTCTAGAAACCCACAAGACTAGTCTCTGGCCTTCTTTGACACCTGAACTCTCACTGTGTCACAAGGTAAGACAGAATGGAATTGAGTCAACCCAGAGACTTTTAACAAATAGTCTGATTTCAAATCCAAAATACTTTTGCCACACAAAAATAACTTCAAATAAATGCCAATGGAGAGGGCATAATCACAGATGATGCTGAAATTTTTCAGCTCTACCCTATAATGCAGAATGTGACTTATGAGAGACAAGGCAATGAGTTTCTAATTTCAGGCTTGTTATTTAAATCCAAATTTTGTCTAGTTTTTAATTTTCATTCCATTGTAGCTTTTAAATGTTAATAAAATATGAGAGTACATTAAAATTCTTGAAGCTTGCTTGATATTTAAACTGACAAAGAATATAACCTATCATCAAATTTCCACATACATTAGGATGGCCCTTGACATGATTTTCATACTGTCCAACTATGTGACACTTGAGTCTCAATTTGAGATTACTCCATGTAGTGTTCTGTAATGTATGTAACTTCACATGATATGATGCCTGCTCCCAGTTTAGGTATTTTCTTTGTATATAGAAACAAATGAAATGGTGCAAAATGTACGACTATTTAACTCAAGATTATCAAAAAATTAATCTGGCACATGAGATTGGAGGCCGGTGCTACTCAGAGTTCTGCTAAACATCCTCCCATGACTTCAAGCAACAGCATGTGCAATACTTTAGCTAGGATAGGGCATCAGCTATTCTCAGGTTGGCAAGGAAAATCGATTAGGTATTTCCAGGATGCCCCAACCTAGTGGATGGTGTGAGAGATACCACATCACTTTCAATATCTCCTTTATTTAACATACAAATCTAAGAATTTATGCAGTATTTCTGGAATCAATGACAGATAATTTTAATGAATCATTTCCTGTAAATATGATTGTTTTGCCTTATGTTAGGTCAACATTCTGTGGTCAGGGATAGTTTCTCTGTGCATCTTTTTCAATATATGATGCCATCAAACCTCTTGATGCAGATATAACTGTTGTGGGAGATACAGCAAATTTTACTATCAATTCTTCTACTAAAGACCCATTCGTCTTCTTTGTGCCTTATTCAGTAGCCATACTAATTATCCATCTAGTTACTGCTTAATAAACACTAATAAAGAGATAAGAATGTGACAATGTGACCTTATGGTATAGTTATAAGAGCTAAAATTTGGGACACAAAAATTTCTGAAGGATTTGGAAATCAAAACAATTTATGAAATGAAGAAGTTAATCTTTGAAAATAGGGTAGACACCAAGTAAATTAATTCACAGTAATAATTCAAAAAAGTATACTAATAATATTTCACTCTTCTAGTCTTTTAAAATTTTATTTAAAATAAAACAAAAACAATCCTATATATACTAAATCATATAGGAAATAAATATAGTTAGGAAAATAAAATAGAGAATATTACATATGATGTGGAATATTTACTTTTTAGATAATATATCACTTAATTTATCTTATGGGAAGAGTAGAAATGAGTAAAGTCAAGTTGTAAAGAAGATAATAAATTTAAAATTATTTTGAGCTATTCAAGATACTAAGTAAATCAAAAGTATCACTTTATTGTTACAAAACCTAACATTGGAAGGCATAATGCACATTCAGACTATTCAGTATTGTTCTTAACTAATCAATGAGTTGAATTTTCACAAATAGATATCCTATTTAGTTTTTATTCCCTCTGATCATCTAAGCATATGTGGTTGTTCATGTCCTCAGATGAGGTCTCTGTACTGAGGCTATTGACCAGAGGAATGGAATCCTAACAGTCTCTGACAGTGAATCCAATTGACAAATAGATTGAATAATACTATAGACTGTAATACCTTTAGCAACAGTGGGGTCAATGGAGTATGCTCTGGCCCAGGTGCAGATAACCCTTTGACATAAATCTAGGAATTCCATGAAAATCTCTAATGAAGAATAGACCAGGAATACTTTATTTTAAATTTCATATACATATTTTGTCTTATGCAAAAGTTCCAAAGTCAAAAGTATTTAAAGTACAGGCTTAACATACATTTATGCAAATTAAAATAAATAAGTGTAGCAGCCATCAATAAGCACAATGTTTCAGGAAACAAGCTGGGCTTGAGGTATATTCTCAATGCCAAAGAAATAACCATGGACATAAATCAGGAGACTATTTTTAAGCATAATGAGTATGGGGAAAATATAGTAAATGTAAAAGTGATTAAAGAAGAAGTACTTAAAGAGAAAATAAAGAACTACATATAATAGTTACTGGATTTATCTTGCATCTTTTTTGTAAAACAATTTTATAATAAAATAGTTTAAATCAAATATTCTTCTTAGCCTACCACCTAACTGAAGTAGGAGAATATAGTTTACATTTATTCTTACAGTTTCTTAGTTTAACAATCTATTTTTAAACTTGAATGAATGTAACCAGCAAGTACTAAATAAACATTTGATGCTTTTATTAGGCTTTGCTTCATATCACCTACAAAGTAAAGTCAGCATGTTAGGAAGACACATTTCAAAATATTCATTGTCACAGTTTTAAAGTGTGTACAGACAGGTAATGGCATAGAGGGCAGCATGATGTGTATGTTTTCAGATGTTCATTCATAATTCCCTGACATCAGTGAACATGCAATGCTGGAAATGCATTTAACTGTGATGACATTGTCACATGATTTTGGCATCTTTGATCAGCTTTACCATTTCAGACATCTATTCTATTAACTTTTGTATTGATTAATTCATTAATCAAAGCCATTTTTTCAGAATTAGCATACCAAAAACATTCTGAGTTATAATGCAAATATGTTCTTTCAAAGACTGATAAATATTTTACTGCTGTTAACCAGAAACAATGCCTCTTCACATTTCAAGCTGTTTATATTTCAAGATATCTACTCTGTCCCTTTGGACGAAAAAGAGAAAGTGCATTTTCTTTCCTTGCTGACAAAACAAAATGCCAGGTCTCAAAGCGCTAATGAAATCTGTGATTCTTCATCAATCTAACTGTTTTTAGTAGTAATGGTAAACTAACAAGACCATTTAACTCTTTGACAAAAACATATATAATTAGTAAGATTGTTATTTACATTAAAGATGAATAACTGAAAAGAACTATAAGTATTATATTTTAAATCCTCATCCAGTTTCACTGATTTTATAACACAGTAGGCAAAGTTCATTGTGAACAGTTTTATTTTAATTTCATCACTGAAAAATAATTCTGACTGGCTGAAAAGGAAAGCTAAACTTCACCTCTGTGAATACAATTTGGTAAACATTTTGCTTAGCAACTTTCCACAGGCAATAGTTATGCATTAGTGTTCATCAAGAGAAATTCTGGCTCCCAACCCTTAGGGGTTTATATAGCAAATGTCACATTTTCCATGTGCAGATAAATTCATAAATCACTGTGTACAGCTCATATTGCCTGAATCTTTATAGCAAATTTTAATCAGCTAAACACATACAAATTTTGCCACACTTCATCCACTGCTATGATGAGATCAGAATATAGCAGATGTAGCTGCATGACAAAGAATCATTGAAATTAATGTCAGGCAGATTCTCAGTTAAATATCTTATAAAAATGTGACTACATTATTATTATTAGTAGTAGTAGTAGTAGTAATTCACTCATGTCCCCATGCTATAAAATAGGATGATAATTTTGTTATTCATGTAAGAATAGTTCCAGATATAATACACTGATATTTTTTCAAGTTTTTACAAAGTCAGATTGCTTTGGGAACCCAAGGGAAGAACCAAATTTGGATCACAAGAGTGGAGAAAGGGAAGAGAGAGAAGGGTAAAGACTAGAGTACACATTATTGTGCTATGTGCCTTTCAAAACATATATTTGGTGATATGCTTTGAATAGAAAGTAAATTTTCTACACTGGTAAGGATCTTGAGTTGTGGGGGGAGAAACAAATAAAAATATCACTGGGAGAGGTACAAGAATGAATGTTTCAGAATGGGTGCAAAGTGCAGCAAAGATACCCATGTCCTTATAAGGGGCCAGTGCTACACCCTGTATAACAGTATTCACTGTGAAACCACCAGGTGGTAGGCTAATGGTGGCAGCTGATTGTACGTAATGTTTTCCATCTGAGAGGGGGTAGAGGTTATACTCAAGGCGAAAGATACATAATTGGTATATGAAGTCGGCTTTTGTACTTCAGTGCTTATGCTATCCTCATCATTTATGGAGTTTCCTAATACCTATTTCTTTACTACAAAAATGTTGTCTTTGAGTAACACATATTCGTTAAATGAAGAAAGCATGTCCATCCAGGGGCTCCTACTCAAAGTATTCAATTGTCTTGCCATGTGCCCTGTCCTCTGAAGCTCCCATCTTAACAGAATGATGAAACATAATGGTAAAGGCTCAGCAGCAGAGTGTGCTAGGAGAAAACACACCCAAGGCTGCAGTGCTGAGTCTTAGGACCAATATGAGATACTCTATTCCACATAGTCAGATTACACAGATGGAGGGACAAAGGGGTAAACTTACAAGTCACCTCTTCATAACAAATTATGGATTACAATATTACTCTTAAGGATATTTTTTCTCACAACCCTTGAAACTTGGGTGCCTAAGAAATAAATGTGTCTATCAGGACAAATAGTAAGTTCAAATAATGGGAGCATTTGGCAGAAGGGGGACAGAGTAAGTCTTTTTCCCTAAGCTGTAACTTCTGTCTGGGATCCACTCTCTGGAAAACAGCCCTCAGGTTCCCCTTCCCATCTCCTTAGGCTATAGGAGGTGATTATTTCTTACCTTTGGTGGATCCAAGGCTTCATCAATTTTTCACTTCTCTTGCCCACACCTCAATTCTCTTTATGGAACTCTCTTAACATACATCTTGAGTGTTTCTTCTATTTCCATTCAGGTTTCTGACTAATGTGTTGCCTCTTAAATGACTCAAGGAAAATCCTGCACTTTGGTGTCCAAGAATAGAGAAAATCACAAGGGAAAAGTGGAAGGGAGGATGTAGAGAACAAATGCCTCAAATGACATAATGAAAAGTTAAAGAAGGGTTTGAAAGCCACTGTTTGTGTTTTTTTTTAAGACCCTATTTTTCAACATCAACTACACATTGAATGCAGAACATTAAGCCCAACATCAAATAATGACATTTTAGAAGGATGGATCCGATTGTAAGATGAAGAAACCGTCATCTACGTAGGATGGATCTGCTGCTGTATTTTAGTCCGTCAATCTTGAAACTAATTTGTTCTTTTTAACTGCCAAAGTGATAGAAGTCAAATCAATAAATGCATTGACTCCTAATGAGCTCAGCTTTAAACTTTGGTATATCAGCACTTTACAGTAGCTTTGTTCTTGCAGGGGTCACTAGAAATGGAATATCTGATTAGCATACTCTGCTCTGAAAAAACATCACACCAAAAATACATCCACTTTCATATTTTTTATGCTATGTTTTACATTAGAACAATTATTCTTTCACAGAATGCACTGCTTAATTGTTTCTCAGCACTTGGAAATTTCATAGTAACAGAAAGATTGTGAGCAGAAAGACTATTGTGAGCAAAGAAAAATAAATATGGGCCATTCTAGATACAAAGGGTATCTGATATTACCAGGAGTTCAGTAGCAGAATAGAACTGACTTCCTCAGCAGGATGAATACATATTTATATCTTATTTTAGGTTAAAGTTCAAACTGAACAATTGAAGCATCCAATGTTAATTGCACAAAATTTTCCTTATAACTTGAAGCTCAAAACTTAATATTTTAGTTGTAAAATGAGTAGATAGCTTTGTCTATAGCTTATCTTTGTTGTTTTACCATTTTAATTGATATATAATTTACATTCGCTCTGTTTTGTGGTAAAGCTTTAGAGTTTTGAAAAGCAAAATTAGTCACCACCACTGTCATGTTTCAAATATCCCTTGGCTTCCAAATGAAAAAACCCTCTTTCTTTTCTTCTTAAGGTATTATGATAATGTTTTTACTAGAATGTTGTTGAATATTGCCAACATGTATGTTTTCACCTATTGAGATAATCGTGTGGCTAATTGATGAATAATATGCACTGATTTTCAATTATCAAGCTGAAATTGTACTACTAAATAAAACACAGATAGTCTTCATAAACTATTTTATACATTTTTGGATTTCATTTGCTAATACTCTATTGATATTTTGCACTTGTGGTTATAGGGATATTGATCTTGTTTTATTTTTTTTTTGTGTGTAATATCTATCTATCTATCTATCTATCTATATAGATACATATCTATATACATACGATATCCCATCATATTATCCCTTCATATATATATGATGGGATATCAGAACAACACTTGGGCTAGTGATATGAGAACTTTGTTTTATGTTATCCATACAAATGTATTCAAAGTGAGTTTCTTACAGATTGTTTTGTTTTATTTTATTTTCTGATAATGTATTTTAATTATTTTTGGATTGACAGTTTGTGCCTTGAAGTATTCTAAAAATATGGCACAACTTTCATCTGTCTTCCATGATTTCTAGTGAGAAATCAACTGTCATTCAAATTGTTGTTCCCCTACAGGTGATGTGTCATCCTTATCTGTTTTCAAAACTGCATATTGAAAAGTTTTCATCTTTTGAGTACAGTGTACTTGAACCTTGATTTTTTTGAATTTATCTTATTTTTTTAAATTAAATTATTAAATATTTAGGTTTTTGTATTTCACCAAACTGGGAATCCTGTAAACATTAATTCTTCAAAACATTTTTCAGGTATCACTGTCTTTTTCCTTTTTCTTGGGACTACAGTGAGGTGGGTATGAGATGTTTTGCTAATGTACCACAGCTCCCAAAGCTTTGTACAATTTTTGTTCTTTATTTTTCCACTTTTCATATTTCATAATTCATGTTGATCTATCTTCATATTCACTGTCTTCCTTTTTTAATACTGAATCTACCATTCAGTTATTCGACTATTAATTCAGGTATTTTTTGGTTTATTATATTTTTAATTTAAAGTTGAGCATTTATTCTTTATATCTTCATTTCTTTATTGAAAGCTTGTATTTCTGCGGTCATTCAAGGTTGTTGTGATTAATCACATGCTGATTTCATTTTGAAAGAGCAGATTTACAGTCTTTGCCGGATGATTCTCACATCAGTATCATTTTTATGTAGGCTTCTGCTAATTATTTTTTCCCAGAATTTGAGATCTTCTTGTTTCTACATATACTCAGTAATTTGAATCATATCCTAAAAATTTTAAATTTTATGTTATGAGACTCTAGATCTTGTTTGAATCCTATAGAAATATTGATTTTTTTTCAGACAATTAACCAGCTTAGCATTAAGAAGTAAGTTTTGATCTACCTTCTATACTTTTAGTCATAGAATTAACCTAATTTGTCAAATCTTTACAATGCTATTCTTTTTCATCTTACATGCATACATATTACCCATTGTCCTGACTGAGACAGAGGCTTTGTTCTGTCTTTATTTTTAAAGTCTATGCATGCTATTTAAGGCAAGGGTAACTATTTACAAAATAATGAATATTTCAATAAAATAATTTTATACCACAAATTAAGTATTTTAAAATAATTCATGCTTTTTTATTTAATTATCCTTTTATGAATATATGCAAAGGAAACAAATCAGAGCAGTGATTAAAAATTTATAAACCAAGTTACCCTTGTTAACATATGCATGAGAACAAAACTTTCAATAACATGTAAACATTTCGTAATATACAACCTAGGCTGCTATCATCCGGGCAAACTTTATCAATAAGTAAAGGTATTAAACTCAATTAAATATTTCTTCATGCATTCAAAATATATTTGTGGTATTAGGCAAAATCTTGTGAACCAAAACATTATGAATGAAATAATTTCTCTTTGATATCTAACTAGAAGGACAGTACAAATAAAGGTAACAATTAAACAATAGGGTTATTAAAGTAATACAAATCAACAACAGTGAATTACTTATGAGAATTTTAAAGAAATTTGATCTTAGATTTGTGGAAATACTGGGAAAATATTAATTTCTATTTCACGTATATTTTGTTTTGGGTTTTGCTTCTATATGTTCTTTATTAAATCGAAAAGTTAAAAGCAAATATATAACACTATCATCATTCAAGTTGTGCAATCTTTAGAAATGCCAATTGTAAGTAGCACAAATGGTATTATTTCCCTTGTATTAATTGTGAAACAAAAGCTTATAATCATATTTTTAGGAAAAGTGACTCACGAGGATAGTCATTTTTATCATTTTTGTTATAATTAATATAATAATTGTCTGTTCTATGGTACATACCCTAGAGTCACAAGATGCACAGCTTAAATTGTTTCTCTATTATGAGCAGAGAAATGAAGATAGTATCTATTCATATATCCACTTAAAAAACTTCTTGACATAGCCACTGTTCATTAAGTGTTCATTTATTATTAAGATTTAAATTTAAATGTTTTAATCGACACAAAATTATAGTTATTTATTGTGTGATATATATATTATATATAAATAAATATATTTATATATATATGTGAATGGTAAAACGTTGTAAACAACTCATTACCTCAAATATTTTTTTTTGTTTTCTTTCTTTGTTTCTTTCTTTCTTTCTTTTTTTTTTTTTTGGTGGTAAGAGCACTTAGCATTCACTTCCTTAGAATCTTTCAAGAATACAATACATTTTGATTAACTATGATTGCTATGTTATAAAATAAGTCTTATGAATTTTATTTCTCCTCTCTAACTGAAATTTTGTATTATTTGACTAACATCTCCCAGCATCCATCCCCACAACTACCCCAGTGTTTGATCATCATCATTCTACTCTCTAGTTCCATGAGATCAACTTTTTTAGATTTCATGAATGAATGAGACCAAGTGGTATTTGTCTTTCTATGCCTAGATTGATTTTTTTTACATGATGTCCCTCACATTCAACCACATTGCCCTGGGTATCATGTATATGTGTCTCCTGCCATCTTTTCTTCTATTTTTATAGAACCCTTCTCTCTAAGATAGCTGAAGCAGGACCAGCCACCATATATGCATCTAATAATAAAAGGCAGAATAAAAGTGTTTCTTTTTTAAGATACAGTTGAAGCTTTATTCACCTATTTGTGGAATTTTCTGTTGAGTACTGTCAAATGATTTGTTAGAATCATTAATTAGAACATTTTCACATAGGTAGTTAGCTGCAAGATAGGCAAGAATATGTAATGTGTCGACTTCACCTGAGTTCTTTTCTTCTTTTTTTTTTTTAGTTTGTTTGTTTCTAAGGAAAAGGAATAACCATTGAAACTGCAACTAGAAATGTCTGCTACAATTGTAGTGATTGTCAGTACTTAGTAACTGCAATAAGCCCAGCATACTCTCTTAGCATTGAAATTGTCCTTTTTCTGGATATTAAATTATCATTAGGTCCATTAAAGACATAGTTGGGATATTAATTATATATAGTCTCCCTAATCTTACCAGTATTAAAGAATTATTCCATTTGATCATGGGGAAGAAATGAGAGAAAACTCTAATTATTCTGATTTAGGTTACAGTTGAATCAATTTAATGAGAAATCAAATGTTTTATTCAGTTGATATCTTCCATAACTAAATTCAAAGGGCCCTTTTGAATACCTCATTTTAAATATTTAATTTTAAGAAAATAAAGAAAATCTGAATTAATGAAAAGAGGGTAATAGTATTCAAGATCTTAGCAATTTCCAGAATTCCAGATTCTCTATTCAGATAGTACTAATCATACAGTATGGAAGGTAGTGTTGATTTCCTACATTACAATCATTCCTTTTCTTATTTTGGAATGCAATCACCATTGTATTTGGTTTTAGGAATCTATAGACTTCGACAGACATCAGCCACATCCAGTGCCCAGGAGACAAACCTTTATTAGTCTAAGGTGGTCATGTAATGTTAATCCTACTCTAATCGCTAGTGATTAGGTTAAGTCTGGGTAGGTAATAAAATACTGAGAATAAGAGATGTCTGTATAACATTTAATAATATCATTTATGAGCTTAATAATATCACTTAATAATAATACACTTAACAATATCACAATGAGCTCTTATGGGATATCTGTTGTGAGCATTCTTGGAAAGGTCTAATAGTTCTCAAAAATGAAGTAGAAGAAAGTTTATACTATTTTTTCCACTTCTGAGACAATATCTCTCCCCAAAGGGATAATGCTTGGAGTTTGGTGATGCTGATTTATGACTATAAGGGAACAAGTTTGAGAAAAATCTTTAAGAGACTGAAGTTGAAAAAGTGGAATAACAGAAAACAACCTGACATACTGTTGGTGTTACTCAGTCATTGAAATAGACAAACCTGAAGTGAGTGAAAATAGAAATGTAATTATGTAATTATGGACTTCAGCTTCAAATACCTTACCCACCAAAATGCAAATGTCCAAACAAGGATTTAGTGTTCAACTAGAAAAAATAAATGTACGTTACCTTTCCACTTGCAAAACTATCATGCTCATTTCTAGACACTCAGCTAAAATTTATAACAATATTTATATTTCCTTAAGGGCCATGTCTATTCTTTCAAGTCTTAAACATGTTAAATTCAGAGATTGTAGCATAAAGCTTGCATTGGGAATTTAATAACAAGCCCTCTGAATTTCCCCAGTATTGTTGCTATAGTGAAATGAACATCATCATTTCTAGAAAAATTCCTTTTCCAATCAACACTATGAAAAAATGCAAAAAACACAGTATCAATCTATCAATTTAAAAATTGAGAAGTTCTACAAGTGTATATATCAGTGGATCCTAATCCTGAAGTCAACATTTTTATTTAATAGACAACAGATGACCTCTAAGTTTTCTTCTTGTTTACAATGGGCAGCCTAAAATGCATAATATCACAAGAGAAAATTAATTTTCTAAGCTTTAGTTTATCAAATATTCATCACTTTAAAGTTCATTAAACAAGTAATATTTTTATAAATCATATTAAATAAATGCATCAATGACTTGAAATGAAAAACTAATGAGGTAAGATATATAAAACTAACAAAGTATAATTTTATGTAAATTCACATAATCTCATAGTTACTTAAAATTATCCTTATGATACTTATCTTAGAATGTGTGATGCCATTATAAAGGTCAATCATTTAGATAAGAAAGATATTTATGCTTTATTCATTATATGCAGGATTTATCTAAGTGACATTTTGAAAATACTTTATGAATAGACATGTAATAATTTTTATAGTTGAATAATTGCTCCTTTCCTTGTTTTTAGTGGAATTTACACATGAAAATGAAACATTAATTAATGAGCTTTCTTTTTTAAGGAGATTGCTAAAGATTCTTCTGTATAAGCATTTCTCAATAAGAAGTCATTTTCTCTATAAATAATCATTATTCAACTTTTGATGATGTATATAATCCAATAACTCAATTTTTTGGTGACAGCTTCTCAAAACTTTGCTGTCCTTCTATTTGTTAGGTTAAACAATTTTAGATGCTAAATAAAGCCCAAAGATTCTGTGACTTTTATTTAGAATTCAAAGTTTACCTCTTACTTACATAAGTGTTCATAGATTGTGTGTGTGTGTGTGTGTGTGTGTGTGTGTGTGTGTGCGCGCGCTCGCGCACATGTGAAGAGAGAAAGACATAGGGAGGGAATCAGGTGGGATCATATGATCACCCAAAGTCCTAAGTTCCACCAAATTTTAGTATGTTACTTTGAGGTTTTCCTAGAATTATCCAGCATGAGCAAAGACAAAGAAAGTTAGGCAAATGTAGTCTCTACTGCTCTAAAATGGAAGAGACCCAGTTTAGTTAGATTTATTTGGGAAGAACTGTTCATTTTACACAAACTAGATGCAAAAGAGCTGGTTTTGCTTTGTATTCAAAAGTGATTGAAATGAATTTGGTGATTGTACTAGTTCATTTTGTGTTGCTGAAACAAAATACCTGATGCTGGCTATTTTATAAAGAAAAAATATTTTTAGCTCATGGTTCTGGAGGCAACAGAGTTCCAGTGTCCTGTGGAGGGCCCCACTAATTCACAGCACATGGAGAAGCAGAAAGGGAACTGGATGCATGAAGAATCAGTACAATAATCCTATGAAGTGTCTTCACTTTATAAGAACCCACTCTCAAGAGAGAGATATTTAACTCTGAGACCAGCTTCATTGACCTCTGATGGCAGCACCACATGATAAAGATTAAGTTCCATTAGGCTTCACCTCCTGGAAGTTCCACTTTCTCAACACTACTACAATGGGGATCAAGTTTCCAGTACATGGATCTCTGGGGGACACACTCAAACACATAGTACAAAACACAGGAGTGGTAATCTTGATAGTTTTGACTTCACCCTTATTTGAGCATTATAGTGATGATAACTTTAATATTCTTATACGCTGTCTTATAGACAATACATTAATGTTAGTTTCAGTCTCCATCTCAGTCAAAATAATATCTTCCAAGTAGCCTTTGTTGTTTCATCTGTTTTAGCGTGAAATTAAATCAATAAAAATCATTTTTAATGAATGAAATCAGTGATGACTTGCACTTACTGGAATATGTTATCCTAATAGAATATTACATCTTAATCATTTCCTTCTTTATTGCTTAGTGAATAAAAATGTTTCAAATAAATCTTTATCTTAAAGACATATTAAAATATTATCAGCACATCATGAACTCATTATAATGTGACCCACAAAATTACTTTCATTTATAGCTAGTTCTCAAGGTTATAATTTTCACTATTTTGTGGTGAAAAAATATTCTAGTGTTAGATTATTTTTTTGTAGTCAGTAATTTCTGTTTGCACCTAAATGTAAACTATAAAACTGAAAAGACACAATAAACCATTTGGACATATGAAACAATGAGAAGACTGGTGATATCTAAACACGGTTTCTCAAATTCCATTTCTTAAAGAAATGAATTTAGTGGTACATGACAAACATTTTTATGTAAATTAAATAACATAATAGAAAAGAGTTGAAAGTAGCACAATGTGTCAACACATTATAAGGGTAAGAGCTGATGCTTGAAAGTTTTATTTCACATAGCTAATTTGGGTCTGTGCCCATACAGTGCATTTCTCTCTCTAGACCATCGTTAAAAATGTTTAAAAATCTTTGTATTCTTTTAAAATATATCCTTAAATGTAAGAAGAGTTGATGGTCAAACATTCAAACAGCAATTGAATCAGCACAATATTTTTTCTGGAGAATAAAATTTGATTAAGTGTCAATGAAAATACTGCTAATATGTTATGAACTAAAATACTGTCTTTACAATGCTCTCATTTTCCCTATTTTAAGATAGTGGACTTCTGATGCTTTCAAAGTACATTCCTAAACTTATGGCCTCCAAGCCGGGCAGCCTGCCTGTGTTCCAGTTGGCTGGATTTGATTACTTGATTGCATAAGAAATAAATCAATAATATAAAAGGGGAAAATAAACTTTATGCAACTTGATCAATGTTGGGAGAAGAAGCTAAAGTGTTTCTCCACCAGCCCTACAGAAGTGGTTATCCTTTATAGAAACAGAAGACAAGTGATAAACATACATACATTTAGCTAGACTGTGCTGGCCAGAGAACTTTTTTAGTCTTTGCTCTCACTTCAAAATCTCAGTTTCTTACCTTCTCATTGGCTGTAATCTATTTCAAGCTATTTCATTACCTGCACCAATGTTCAAATATTGGGCCATGAGCCACCTGCAAAATATTAAATTCAGACATTTTGCACTTTCTCCATGCCTGTAATCCTTTGCAAATTTGTCTCCTAACTATTTGCACTACACCTGATTTCTTTTCTTTTTTCATCTTTTTTCCTTGCCCTTCCCTCCTTCTCCTTCTTCTTCTCCTCCTCTTCCACTTCATCCTCCTTCATCATCATCATCATCATCATCATCATCATCATCATCATCTCCATCACCATCTTTGTCTTCATCTTTGTCTTCTTCTGAGCTGTGGCACCTCCTATGATCCCTCTACATCTTATCTCCGAAATAGAACTCTTTGTCTTCATTTTCTTTCCTTAAGTTTAATACCTTATCATTTGAATCACTCTCAGGCCCAAATCATCTACCAATTCCCTAAGTTTCCCATCTCACTAATATGGCAAAATCCCAACACCAGGACCTATATCCAAGTGTCTGAACACTACTGGAGATAAACCATTACATCATTGTCACTAATGTTTGTGTTCTTTATACTAAGACAAACTTTTCTTAGTGTTGTGGAAGTCCTTCTCTGAGTTTCATTTCATAGCCTTTAGTCATTCTCCAAAATGTTTCTTCTAAATTAGGCCCACTGTCCCCAAACTCAAGCTGCCATTAGCCTTTACAAATCCCTCATGTGCACTTTATGGAGATAAAAGACCTAGAGAATTTGTTCAATATCCTGTAAGTAAGCCTGCATTTATACCCATACCAGTTTTTCTAGTTTCATGTTCAAAATGTGATCCCTCACCTTGCTCTATGTGCTCATCTCATCTAGCCCAACATATTTCCTCTTTGATAAGGACAAATGTCCTCACTCATCAGCATCTTCTTATTTAAAAAGGATAGCACTGGTGCTATGACAACACATTTTGACCTCCCCTTCTTCAACTTTGTTGGAATCTTCTCTATGTCAGTTTATCATTCAGGTGAGGTCATTTTTTACTCTTTCTTTCTTTCAACAATTTTCTGGGGAAATCTTATTCGTTATCACTTGGAATTCTCATCTGTATGATGATTTATCCCTGATTGGTTTCTGAAGTTCAGGATCTCAATTGAAACCTCAGACCTACACTGAGTTACCTTTTTAATAATGACATTTGGATGTCTAAACTTCATATATCCATAAAAATAATCATTGTCATAATCCCTCTAAATCTTTCTCCATCAACTTCATTTATGATGACAAGCAGACCTTTGTCACTCCATAAAATTATCTTTATTTTTGTTTATTTTTCTTGAATGTAATGTAAGAACAATATTCTTTTCTGTTATTTGGTCTTTTGCAGAATGTTAGCTTTTTTTACTATGAAAAACTACTTGATGAGAACAATTTATAGAAGAAAATGTTTAATTTTGCTCATAGTTTAAAGGTTCATTTCAGATTGGCTGACTCCTTTCCACTGGGCTTATTGTGAAGCAGAGCAACATGATGAAAGGGAATAGTGGAAGATAGCTACCCATCACACAGAAACTGGAAAACAGAGATGGAGTAAGAGGAGTCAGGGGATATCATATAATCCCCAAGGGCATATCCTAATGACCCACTACCTCTAGTCACTCCTCACTACACCATGATCACCAACCAGCCAGTCCTTTCAAATTCATCATATGGCTAAATGGCTACACTGGTTAGGTTACAGCTCTCATAATGGCATCATTTCACTCCAGAAATGTCCTGCATTAGCACAGGAGCTTTTGGAGGACACCTTATATTCAAACTCTAACACAAGGCAAAACAGCAAACAGATATCAAATATGAAAAATCATTCTTCTTGGTTCATTTAGCATGTTGTCATCAGAGTGCAGGAACAGAGATTTTTAATGATCATTTCAAGAGATGAACAAATAACATGGCTTTTGGTCTTCACAGTCTTTGAAAATTATTGTTTGATGATTCAAAAATTGCCTTCAATTGTAATATTCACGGTACCTCAAAAAATTTTCTATTTTATTGCAGTAAGATCTTTGCTTTATTTACGTTTTTTATTCAAATTTGTTATATATAATAGCAGAAAGCATTACAATCCATATTACACATACAGAGTACAATTTTTCATATCTCTGGTTTCATACAAACTATATTCAAACCATTTTTGTCTTTATACATGTACTTAGGGTAATGATATCCATCTTATTCCACCATTTTTTTATCCCATACCCCCTCCCTTCCCCTTCCACCCATTTTCCCTATCTGGAGTTTGTCTAATCCTCCCATGCTCCCCCTCCCATCCCCACTATGAATCAGCCTCCTAACATCAGAGAAAACTTTTGGCCTTTGGTTTTATGGGATTGATTAACTTCACTTAACATTGTATTCTCCAAATCCATCCACTTACCTGCAAATGCCATGATTTTCTTCTCTTTTATTGCTGAGTAATATTCCATTGTGTATATATGCCACATTTTCTTTATCCATTCATCCACTGAAGGGCATCATGATTGGTTCCACAGTTTAGGTATTGTGAATTGTGCTGCTATAAACATTGATGTGGCTGTGTCCTTGTAGTATGCTGTTTTAAGTTTTTTGGGTCTAGATCTAGGAGTGGGATAGCTGGGTCAAATCGTTCCATTCCCAGATTTCCAAAGAATCTCCATACTACTTTCTATATTGGCTGCACACATTTGCAGTCTCACCAGAAATGTATGAGTATACCTTTTCCCCCCATCCTCATCAACATTTATTGTTGTTTGTATTCTTAATAGCTGCCATTCCAACTGGAGTGAGATGAAATCTTAGAGTAGTTTTGATTTGCACTTCTCTAATTGCTAGAGTTGTTGAGCATTTTTTTTTTCATGTATTTGTTGATAGATTGTATATCATATTCTGATTAAGTGTTCAGTTTCTTGGCCCATTTATTAATTGGACTACTTGTTTTCTTGGTGATAGCTTTTTAAGTTTTTTATATATAGTTTTCTTAATTTAGACAAAGGCACCAAAATCATACACAGGAGAAAATATAACCTATTCAACAAATGGTGCTGAGAAAACTGGAAATCCATATGCAGCAAAATGAAAGTAAGCCCCTATCTCTCACTATGCATAAAACTCAACTCAAAGTGAATCAAGGACCTAGGAATTAAACAGGAGACCCTGTGTCTAATAGGAAAAAAAGTAAGCCCAAATTTTCATCATGTCAGATTAGGCCCCAACTTCCTTAGTAAGACTCCCATAGCACAAGAATTAATATCAAGAGTCAATAAATTGGATGGATTCAAACTAAAAAGCTTCTTCTCTGCAAAAGAAACAGTCAGTGAGGTGAATAGAGATCCTACATCATGGAAGCAAATTTTTACCACTCATATGTCAGATAGAGCATTAATCTCTAGGGTATATTGTAATAGAAACTTTGAGAGCAAATTTTCCCCTAATATTAAACACAATGTATTACCAACTCAAATAATTTCAATAATATAAAAATTGGGCCTTGTACCAACCTCAATAACTCCAATTAAATAAAACATGTATTGAATACAGCATCATATTAAGAATCTTGTGTAAATCAAAAAAACTCTCACCTGTTTATTGTTTAAAGGAATAACCTATCTGGTCCTTGATTAGATTTGGACCTTGTACTTAAATATTGAATCCAAGAAAAAAAATTACTCTTCAAGATTTGAGACTAACTCCTTAGTCCATTGTTTTCCATGGCTTGAGTTCAGATTTCTTTGAGGAATTAATTTTCCATTATCTTTCCACTGGAGAGTGGAACATTCATGAGAAATGAGCAGCTTTTTCAGTCTGCTTCCAGAGCATAATGAGAAGGAAATAGTTTCACTACTCCATTAATGTGGTACTAATAATATTTTAGAATAAATTTATTATTACTTTTAATACAAACACAAAGCCAATATAGAGCTTTCACTTCCTTTTAAATTTTTAATTTCTACCTGGTTTGTTGTTATTAAAATCATCCTTATTTGCTACTAAATTTTTTCTTTTGTTACTTGTCTATAAATATAAACCATTTCAACATATATATCTCAACTTGTCACCACAATTTCACTTCCTTTCATTTCACTGTTTAATTTTTCTCACCAAGAAAAATTTCTAAATTGTTTTGGTGTTTTTGCATGAATCCCTTTACTGGATAAAAATGATGGGGAGAATATAAATCATAGAAAAAGGCTTTACTTATCTAAAGACATTCAGTAAGAATGTATATTCAAGATCAACTGCAGGGAGATAAATCAATGATATTCATTATTGGTGCAAGTGTTTAAGGATTTCTTTCTATGTGATAGTTTTATAGTTTAGGGGACAACAGCTGTGAAAATGAATGCCATGCTCAAACTTTTCAAAATATAGCTTTATTCATCTTGTTCAATCTTTCTTTTCAGACATAAAGCTATGTGAATTTTCTATACATGCATTGTTTGAATATATACCAGGGATGACCAACTGTGCAGGAGTAATCCTCAAATCTCATTTATACAACACACAAACTTCATGCTAGAGTACACTTCAGAGTATATATACACAATCTCATCAATCTCAACTCCCAGGCATACACACACTGCCTCATCCAAGGACACTGGGATACAATATCAATGAAGCTAGGTAGGTTACTCAAATGTCTCAAAAAATCACACTAACAATTCCTCAGGTAGCTGTGCTGCTCATTTAGAATAAAACTGTTTTCAAGTAGAATTGCGTGATCATGGAATATCCACATTAGACATATTTTGTCATCCACTGTCAAATTTCCACATCTCCCGACAGAGATTGTATTCAACTTACATATGTAAGTTCCTATTTCCTACTAGTAATTTAAGAATATGATAAGAAATGAATAATAAGAGATGATAATAAAGAGATACTAGAACAAAAAATAATAAGGACTCTTAGACCATAAAAGCATTTATTATGAATGAAGCTGAGTCAATACAATAATTTTATGGAGGGTGATATGATTTTTTTGAAGTAGCACATTGGCCATGATATAGAGATCAGAGGTTAAATTAATATCATTCTTCTTCCAATAGTCATCTAACAGAATAGTACAGGTGGTGACTTGGACAAATGTGATAGCAGTAAAAGTACTGAGACAATGTAAAATTCTGGAAATATTTTTATGGTAGATTCAATAATATTAATCTATTGATTAACAGATTAGATCTATAGTAGATAAATTATATCTATGTTGTGAGAAAAAAAAAACAGAGTTGGTGACAGTTACTACTATTTTATTCTAAAAAAACTGGAAGACAGAGTTGCCATCATTTTGTGTGGAAATTCATAAGCTAGGAAAACTGGAAGGAATGAAATTTTGAATTTGTTCCATTTGAATCAGAAGTATCTCAACAATAAGAGGTATTGATAGATTAAAAGTTGTATATATTAGTTTGGATTTTAGATCTGATCTTGGAGTTTATTCCTATATATAGTATTTTAAAATCATGTTACTGGATGAAATCACTAAGACAGTATGTATTTATAGAGAAGATAAGGATATTAAGGAAGAATAGTAGAAACCTGGAAAAAAAAGAAACAGGGAAGGAACAAAATCTGCCCTGACCAAATAGAATAAGGTATTCTAAGAGTAATCTGAAAAAAATATATCAGGAAGGAAGAAACTATTTCTGAAATATTATGTTTAAAATGTTCACTGGACTGATATTCAAACATTATACTTGGCAATAGTTGGTCATTGCTGATTTTGATAAAAACAGTGCCAAAGGAATTATACTTGAAACCCAGAGTAAAATAGGATACATGTGTGACTAAGAGAATTTGTTATAGTTAATATGGGTAACCTTTCCAAGGTATTTCACTACATAAATGAACAACAATAACAACAAATATAAATAGCCAGGGAGGTACATTGGGTCACTCTTCCTATGCCTCCATTCCAAGTAAAGATTTTTGTGGGAACAACACAATGGAGAAAAGTTAATAAAATAGTGATGCTGCTTTTGATGACTGCACAATTCATAAAATATCATTGTTTTCCATTGCATTCAATGGCTGGAAACTTCTCTTTTATGTGTGTTTTTCTTGTATCCATATTTTATATGGATTCTGTAGTAGAAGTTAGTCCACCCTAAGGGAGAATTTTCACTGCACTTCTAAGTTTTCTGTTATTATAATTGCTGCAACCTTTAAGGCTCACCAGTGAGGATGGTATCATATTTTCTCCCTCTTGTGTTAAAAGAATTCCATTTACATTTCAACATCAGCTTCATGGTTTACTTTACTATATTCTTCAAATGATGGTTAGTGAGTTTTTGCCAAAATCCCTTCTACTCAACCTGCAGGATACTGGTTGTCTCAGAATTGATGGGTTCTTAGTTTGGTATAAGTGCTTCTTCTTTCTCATTGTAATCATTAGGAAGGTTAATTAATTTTAATTTTTATTTATTTATTCATTTATTTTGCTTTGTGATGTTCCTTTCTTAATACTTAGTGGCATTTGTTTTTGACTTGTTTCTCTCAACTATTTCACTTATAGTCAAAGAGTTGTGTATTTGAGTTATGGGTGAAGGAAACTGTTGTAGAACATATTGATAAAGAAAATCATCTCAGATTCATTCTGAATTTTCTCCATCAAAAAGAGAGGTATAACTTGGTTAAACCAAAAATAAGCAAAATTAAAAAAAAAATAGTGGACTATGAGAAGTGTTTTTTTTTAAATCAGAAAGATTTTAAGAGATACTTATTATAGAAATTCAGTTCTGTGGCACTTTATATTTTGTTTTTAATAAGTTATAGATAGTAGAATTTCATTTGACTAAAATATTGCAAGTCTAAAAATTTCCACTTAATTTCACTTGAACATTATCAACATGTTTATCACCATGTAATTATGAGAGACAATCTCAATGTAAATAGTAATGTACTCTTTGTAAAGTAGCTCTGATACAATATATTCCTTGTCATAACAAATTAGAGTTTATCACTTTCACTTTATTGTGGACTGTGGATCTTGAGCTTTCTTGTGCTTACAGAAAATATCATTTGCCAGTGGGATCACAGGCAAGTTATGATGCATTGCAGAATAAGTAAATTTATTTTGCTATTAGTTTTATGTGACAAGTTCAAATTAAAAATGTTAATTCTTGTGTGTCATATTCCTCATTTAGTCTACCTTCTTTTCAATTCATTTTTCTTGTAAAATCTTATCAACAGAAGAAAATTTATGCAGACAATGCATTAAGGTTACTATAAAAATAAGGCATAATTTTGTATTCTTTGTTTAGTAAAACATATGACAGAAAACATTTAACAAATTTAGCATGATTATATAGTTATAAACAAAAATTTATAATAGAAAATTTGATGAAATGTCTTCTAATAATGCCTGATACAATTTAAATAAAAATATTTTTGACATGCCAATATATTATGAAAGGTATTTATAGAAGAAATGAATTATTTTTAAATATTGAGTTACATAGTAAAATTGTGGTGAATCCAACTTTTTATGCAATTGTGTTTCTAAATTAATTTTCCATCTCATCTACTAAAGAAATGACACATGAAAATGGTTTCTAATTTCTGTGTGACCATATTAAGCATGGAGTGCACATTCAGAACTAGCTTCCTTGCTAATACTCCCTGGTTAAGTTTGTCTCCATTTCAGGAAGATGAAATTTTAAAAATGTAGTATAAATGATGGTACTCACTTTTGCTTGAATAATAAGCACTTAACCCAAGGAACTATAATTAAGCATTTTAATATTCTTTACCTTGTTCCCTTCTATACTCCCAACACAGAAGGAGTGTTTTCTAGAGACAACTCAGAAACTAAGATCAATTAGAATCATTGAATTTGAAATAAGTCTGTTATATTGCTTTTTTCCCCTGTTGAAAACTCTGTTAAAAATATTCTAATTTTCTTTGTGTTCCTAGATAAAGTTTATTTTTCATCTAGCTATTTATCAGCAAGAACAATAAACTTGAGATGATGACACTAAAATTGAGTCATTTCGTACATGTATTTTTACAGTCTAGCAACAGTGATGAATTATTGTGAGCATTCCTAGTGCCAAGAATTCTTTATACTTTAATTTCATAGTATATTTATTTTTCATTTCCTTAAACTTCCTTATTGGCAAGGTACATTGTTGTACTGTTTATTTGTATACTGTAATCTCAAATGAACAATAAAATATCTTGAATAAAAAAACAATTGTATGACTTCTTCAAATTTAAATTCCATAAACTGTGAATTAGAATTTGTTTGTGTTACAAGAGGGAATGTATAAACAATATATACAGTTAAAAATCAAAGTTATGTTTATATAAAATTAGATTTAATATCCTTTTTAAAGATATATACCAATTCTTAAATCATTCCTCCTAACATTCAAGTATTTTTAGTATATTTTATCCAGATTATCTGTTAAGTTTCTTTTTCTATGATACGTCATATAGGAAAACAAATATTAAGACTTAATAAAAGGAAAAAAAATACCAACTAATCTTCAATCCACAGGAACACTGAGGGAAATTGACAGATAATTGAATAAGGACTAAGTCTCACAAACAGAAAATGTGCAGGAAGGAAACTTAGGAAGTAGAAGATGTATTCAAATGTCTTTAAAGTTTTTCTGGGACAATATTATGTACAAAATGAGTTGTCCTTTATTTTCCTCCACCAGAAAAAAAATTTTAAAAAGTCTCAGCAAGTTCATGTGAATTGAACTAAACATCTTGAATCTTTGGCACAATAAAATGATGCAATTATACCTTCTTCTGTGTAAACAACAAGTTTTGTTATCAAAACCCATTTAACCTACTGCTGAGCAATGCACTAAGCTCAGTTTTCATAAAGCAACCATAGAAAAGTTGTGGTCCATCTATTTTCTGCTTTTTTTCTGTTTGTTAATTCTTACATGTATTAAAAAGAAGAGTTTCTAGAAAGTTTTATGGAATGAGAAGAGTATGTGAAATGATGAATTATAAATGCCTAGGCCCTTCTGCTGAGAGATTTTTTTCAAAGTATAATGAAGTTGCTGAACAGCCCAGGGATAAAGTACAACTCCAATCAGCATGATTATTATCAAAGTGTGACCCACATCCAAAAGCTCAGAAACAGTTTTTCTCTCTTTATGTCCATTATCCTCTTTTATTAGCTTTCTTTTCTTTGCCTTGCCTCTGTATGGTACAGCAAAGACCTCTGAGTGTGCTTGGGTCAGCTTGGTTACTTTAATGTTTTACATCACTTAGGTTTCCCCAGACACAAAGCCAAATAGCTGAATGGGTTTTCTCTGTGGTCAATCCTGGGTAATCTAGAGGCTTTAACAGCTTTTGAAATGTAAAGTCCTTAATTTTCTTGGTTGTCCTATATAGATAGATAGATAGGAAGGAAGGAAGGAAGGAAGGAAGGAAGGAAGGAAGGAAGGAAGGAAGGAAGGAAGAACTGAACCTTGGATAAGGATGGGCTATGAAATGAGTGAACAAAGTTTGGGGTGCTAGGCCCTAACCAATATGGTTTCAAAAGTAACCAATCAGAACTTAGACACTGTTTAAGTCTTCTTGGACTACCATGATAAAGTACACATACCCAGTGACTAGAACAACAGGAATGTATTTTCTCAGAGTTTGGGAAGTAGGAAGTTTAAGATCAGGGTGCCTCTATGGTTAATTTCTGGCGAGGGCTCATTTGGCTTGCAAATGTCTGATTTCCTATTGACAATGTTCTCATATGGTCTTTTTTCATATTGCTTCTTTTAAGAACATTAGTCACGTGTATCAAGTGTCCTTTTTTAACAATCTTACTTCACTTTCTTGTGTTTCTTAGTGATAGCCATACTGGGCATCAGGGTTTCAATAAATGAAATGAGGTCGGGGAGGTTATACAAATATTGAGTCCATAACAGTAACTATTGCATTCATTGCAGGAGGATAAATGAAGGTTTTATAAAATGCTTTCAAAGTCCCAACTTCTTTAAAAAGTGAAGAAGAAATGCATCTAGATGTAGTAGAACAGTACATATTTTCAGCTCATGTTTTGTTGGGTAATGATGAGAATTGGTTAAAAGGAAAGCAACCAATGGGGAAAAAAAAGAAACACACACAATTAATTAAACTATTACATTTAAGACAATATATTCTGAAAAACCAAATCAGAACTGCAAAGTTGTAAGTGATCTAATCTTTCTGTCTTATGTGAGCAAGTCCTAATGAAGGAATTTTTTTAACAATTTTCAATTTACATTCAGATTAAAGTGCAAATTGCTGCTTATTCTTCTCTCAAGCTGCTCAAAGTTTAAATTTCTGTCAGAGCTGCCAGGGAAAGCCAAAGTCTGAACACGCCAAATCAGCACTGTCAATTCACTGTGTCCATGTTAGGAGGAATTAAGCCTTAATGAGGAATGACTTCGTGAAGGAGGGTACCCACATAGATGAGAAGACAGCTCACTAGTGCTCCCCTTGAAAGGGAGCTTCATGATGAGTTTAGTATGAAGTAGGATTTTTTTTTTAAGTCAAAAGTGGCACAGGATAGAAAGTGTAACAGTGCAGAAGGTCCTTGACATTTACTAACAGAAGATTGCATTTAATCTAAAGGATAACAATTTGTCACTGATGGAATTTCAGGAAGAAAAATAATTGGGCCAAACAATGAGCACACGAAATAATTTTGAAAAGTGTTAAGGGCAATTTCCAGACAGAAATGACCAGACGGGGAATTTTGAAAGCTAATTATGTGATGGTAAGGATACTATGATGAGAGCTTTAACAATGACTCTAAAATAAAGGGGGAAACTATGTGAAAGGAACACAATCGAATTAGAAAATAAAAGGGAGTTTAAAGCAAAGTTACTAAAGTGATAAGCAAATCACAATATTGATAACAAGGATGGAATTGGCAATGAAGGGTTTTCAGGAAGTTGAGGAGATGCATGTATCTTCCATGACTTTCTCAGTACCAGAGGAAAGCCTTAGAAAGCATGTTATAGGAAAGAAAAATAACTTAATTTTGTACTTAAGGTATGATATATGTTAATATGTGATATATTAATATGCTGATATAGACTTGCTTTTATGAATCAGCTTTATTTATTTGAGTATCTTATTGCAGACAGACTACTTCAGGTTTTTCCAGAGTATAATTATTTATTGCTTTTATTCATTCAGGAATCTACTGAATTTCTACCTTATAGAATCTAAAATATCAACTATATATCAATAGAAATCAGACCATAAAAAATAAGACATTATTTGCTATTTGCACATAAGCTGCAACATTCTAAGAGTTTTATTTTTTTGTGTTCAAAATTTTACTTTATAATATTAGTATCAGAAGCCAGAGTATCAGAACGTGAAGTCTGTTGCCATAACAATTTATTTTTCCTCCTTTAAAAGAGTAAGTCACTTCTCTATGTTAACGTTTCTCCTTTGTACATATTTTTTAATAAGTCTTTTCACTAAAATCTATCTTCCTATTATGCAATAGGTTTCTTTGCACCCTCCTTATTACTCAGAGTATAGCTAAAGCTGTGCCTGGGATATTTCTCTTAAGCAAAACACTATTATGTATGTCAATGATATTCTAATTTGAATTTAATGTGCATTCCCTGAAGGAATTAAAACTCATCTAGGATAAATCTAGAAAGCTTGTAAACAGATAAAGTCTTAGAAGTCTCCTGAGAATGTGCCTTCTCATTCATAGAGATGAGGGAGTGTGGCAGATAACTTTGACCCAATAAGTCCTGAGTCATGTAAGGGAAGGCAAAATCTCTTGCTATTTTATTTTGCTTAGCCCAGCGCTCTGTGAGCTTTGTCCTAGGCATTCACCAATCTGTTTATTCTCACAATTGACTGAATCAGTCCTTTCTAGAGGTTTAAGTAAATGTCCTCTTCAAGGTTCCTTTCACACATCAGTATATTTTCTTTAATCATTCTCTTGTGTTGCTCAGTGTTCTCTCTTTTACTAATCTGATGATTGAAATTTGGATTATTTTCTTTTTTTGTTTGTTTTTTGCTCAGAATAATCTGGCCATGAGTATTTATGTGCAAATTGCTTTGTGAACCTGTTTTTGTTGTTGTTTGTTTATTTGTTTCTTGATGTTCTGTATCACTGGTACATATACCTTTAACTTAATAAAAAATAAGTTTTTTTCCAAGTCAATTGTTCTATTTTAATTCACATTTTGTATTGTCTTTTAAAATTGTGCTATTCTATGGGTGTATGTGGAATGTCAGTGGCTTAATTTGTAATTTCCCAGTAACTAATAATGTTGAACATCTTTTTCACATTTTTGTCCCCTGTATACCGTTTGTTGATGAGGTATTTAACACTTTGCCCAGTTTTAAATTAGACTTGTTTCCTCATTGTTAAGTTTTATATGTTCTTTATGTATTCTAGACATATATACTTTACCAAATATATAATTTGCAACTACTTGCTCCCAGTCTGTGGGTTATCCTTTTATTCTCTCAAAATAGTTTTTATAAAGCAAAAGGTTTTAATTTTGCTAATGTTTTTTGGTCAATTTATGAATTATTTTGTTTGATTTTTGTGCTATTTAATTATGCATAAGATATCATTTCCTATCCCAAGCTAAAAATGAATGTCTTCTATTTATTTTTTCAAGAAGTTTTAGTCTAGTTCTATGCTATATTACATTTATGTTTTTTTTGTGTGTAATGTGACATAGTTATTAGTGTTTTTCACTTTTTTCATGCACATATTGTGGCATTCTTACTATTAGATGGAAGCTTTAGAAAGCACATTACAAGAATTGTTTTTTCCTATATTATTTGTTAAAAAGGTTATTTTTCTTCTCCATTAAAGTATTTGCCTTGGTTTTTCAAACATCAAAGGTTTTTATGTTTTTGTTTCTGGCCTATCTCTTCTGTTTCATTAATATACATTTTTAGACTTCTTCAAATATCACAACACTTTTATTCCTATAGTTTTACTTCTTGAATCCCAGTGGCATAAGTTCTCCAATTCCATCCTTTTACTTTTTTTTCTTAAAATTGTTTTTATTTTTCTAGAAATATTTTATATTTCTATATGACTTCAGAATCAGTATGTCAGTTTCTACAAGAGGTTTCTTGGAATGTAATTGATTATAATTTAACCTCTCGATATGTTTGGAGAAAAATTGCACTTTGATAATATCACTTCTAATTCATGAACATAGTGTATTTCACCACTTAGATATTTACATTTCCCATCAATGTTTTGTAACTTTTTTATGCACAGGTCTTTCACATTTTATAAAACTATTAACCAGTCATTTCTTGTTTTTCAGAAATATTACAAAAATAATGGCTTATAACTAAATATTCAATTGTTTGTAATATATAGAATACATTTTATTTTTATATATTGTCTTTTATTCTGAGACCTTGCTAAATTTTCTCATTGATTTAAGTACTGTCATATCTTTTTAAACAATATGTGAGCTTCTCATCTCTCTTTGGAAGAAGGAGAATCAGTTTCTTCCAGAGTCTGAATTCCTTTTTTTGCCTTTTATTATCCTTGATAATTAGTCCCCTGTGAGTCCCTTGGTCTAACATGCAAGTTATAGAAAAATGCAAAAATTTTGAATTTTTCTACTACATCATAAATGGATATAACTTTCCTAGCATATTATTTCATTCTAATTTCTTTACAGTTTCTGAAATTATATATTTCCTGGTCATATACAATGGGCACACATTTTTTTTTAAAAGAGAGAGTGAGAGAGGGAGAGGGAGAGAGAGAGAGAGAGAGAGAGAGAGAGAGAGAGAGAGAGAGAGAGAGAATTTTCAATATTTATTTTTTAGTTTTCGGTGGACACAACATCCCTGTTTTTATGTGGTGCTGAGGATTGAACCCGGGCCGCATGCATGCCAGGCGAGCACGCTACCGCTTGAGCCACATCCCCAGCCCACACATGTTTTAATAGTAATTTGTAAACTTCTTGAAGCAAACAGTCTTTGAGACCTTAAAATTTTCTAGCCTTTTTAGTATTCCTCACAAAAACCTACCCCTCGAGATGCCCTTAGGATAATGACAAAAATATATATATATAAATTCTGTAATGGTATTGCTAAAGTATTATGCAATTAGGTATCATTTTCTAAGTGTAAAAAAGAATGTTTTTTTCCTCTCCAGATAATTATCTAAAAGCTTTACCACACATACTAAACAAAAAATATGTATAGGAATTTTAAAAACCTGATTATAGACACTATTATATGCACAAACTTTAAGGAAGCTCATAAAGACTTTGGTGTATTTTAGACTCCACATAACATTCTGTAATGGTGTGAAATGTATTTATCAAATAGACACTGGATATGACTGCATAAAATTATAATTTATAGCAAATAAATATTTTAGAGAAGCCACTGTATTTCAAATATTACTGTATAACTAGATGCCTGTTTACAAAATAATAACAATTAATGAATCAATAGTAACATGATTCATTAATAAACATGCTTTTCTCATCTTACCACAAAATAGTAGTAAAGAAAATTAGAACAAAATTTGAACAAAAATTCTAACTGTTCCAAAGTGATAGACACTACTCTAAAAATGTAGCGAAAAAATTATTCTCTATTCATTATTTTTCTCTCATGACACAGTACTCTTGTTTTCATTTTCCTTCAGTTTCATAAAAATGACCTTCAAGAGCTTACTGATGGCTTAGGACTAGAAATGAGGTTTTCTTGACATAACAGGGAAGAGAGTACTCACCCTCATTAGAAAAATAGGTATAATAGAGGATCTGACACTCATTAGAAATAATCAACTATCTACTTACTAATTCTGAAGAAATGAGGTAAACATTATTCAGTAAACATTGGACCTGATTGACCTACTACAATGCCAATCCCCTTGCTAGCTCTTGATTCGAAACTGAGAAGACTGTCCACTCTTGATTAATGAGATCCATGAGAGAAGGAATGCTGAAGTAGAATCTAAGAATATACTTCCCTTTCTTAAAGAAATACCACTGACTGAATAGTCAGCTGTGATGGTGTGGTTAGACCTTGTTAGAACATGAGTATGGGAACACTTTAGAAACAACTGATGCCAAGGCAGTTAGAATGAATCCAGTAGCCTACTTTGTAAAAGGTTTGAGGTTCCAAGAATTTTCTTTGTAAAATCAACAATCTCAAAGTTTTCCATTTAGAACTTCAAACTCTTACCATGGGCAATTCAGAGAAGACAGAACTCATTCTTCTTGCCTATGGCTCCTTCATCTCTACCACCAGTATGCACCTCAAGTTGTTTGATCTTGCCAAGGAGGATATAAATGGAACAGGGAAATATAGAGTTATCAAAGGCATAATTTTTCCTGTTGATGATGCACATAAGAATAAAATGATCATCCCTTCAGTCACTGAATTATCAAATTGCCACCAAGAATTCAAAATAGTGAAGGCAACACATGGGGAAATCTTCACAAAGAGTTAATAAACACTTTTAAGATGCTAATACACCATCAAGAGAAACAGGAGTCTTGCAACTCTGATCACCAACAAAATCCACTTATGGTCCAAAAGCCTGGATAGAATATGAAGTGGACTGATTAGACAAGAAATATTCTAGAAAGAAGTATTATGAAATAAATCTTTAAGAGCTTAAATCTTTAAGGTATGCCAAAGATAAAGTTGGCATGTGGGACAGATCAACTAAAGTCCTTTTTTATGCCCAATTTGTAAAAAGCTAAGGAATCACCAAATCTTAACAGATTATAGATAGATACATATGTATGACTTGAGCTGTAAATGATGCTCTTAAATTCATGCATGAATCCACTGTGTTGTGGAAACACCATACTAGGATTTACCTGGAGAATAAATGTATCACCAATGACATCACAGTCATAGGTTTCAGAGGATTCACAGAAGAAGACAGATCCTTTATTACTATTATCAGATCTTGTCTAAAAACATATCAATAGGTATGAGAGTGAAGACAGGAATTCTGGGGTTACCATGGCTCTTTTGCAGGGAAAAAAAACATGGAAAGTAGTCCACAGAAAGCAGTCCTACAGCATAATATTTGAACTTCCTTTCTGGAAATTTGAAACAATCTGAGTGTTAGTACTTGGGGAAAGGAATGGTGATCATATTTCATATCAAAAATTTAAAAATTTGGTAACACTCTATAGTAAATTAAATCAGGTTTGTTTTGGTATTTTTATCAAATGTTGCTAGTGTGAATATTTTTAGCATGTCCCTGTATTAAAAATTCATTTATTCTTTAAAATGAGAAATTATCAGAGCACTTAAACCAGAAGAATTTTCAAGCAAGAAATTAAAAAGATCATCACTGGCCCTACCATGTATGAGAGTCAAAGTGTGAAAAGTAAAACTCTATTTAAAATCCTAACTTTCATTATGAAAGAATTTTATTCACACCTGTTGCTGGACTGGCTTCACCTACAACAATACACAAAGGGAACAAATTCTTAAAACAGTAATCATACAAAATATGTCATGGATCCGTCTCATCCAGGGATGCAAAATAAAGATCATTAATAACCATGAAAGAAGTTAGTTCTCTAAGGCAAACATCAGAATTATGAATTAAGTTTTGCCTAAGCACATCTGCATAGAGCTCCAGTGTGAGGAGTAAGGAGTGGGATCTAAGCCCTCCAATATCAAGAAAGGTGCACAGGTATTTCTGATGTACACCAGAATTGGAGAGCCACTATCTTATGCTCTACACATTCTCTTAGCACTGACTTATTGTGTGTCCTGTTCTAACCCTGACCATCTGCATCTTTTTCTCTTTAAAAACAACTTCGTGCTACCTGGAACACAGAGAACCACAGAAAATTAAGGGTCTCTGTAAGGATTTTATAAATCTGAATGCTCTTAGCCTTTATGGGTATTTTAATAATCAAAAGAAGAATACAAACTTTAAGAACCTGAGAAATTCTGCAGTAGGTCAACTCAGTAGTTTCTTCATCCTAGTACACTGAGCACTGCTGAATGTATTGTGGAGGAAAACTCTATGTTTTCCGACCCAAACTCAAGTTTCTGAAACACCCCTGATTCCTGTTTCTTCCCACTATGAATGTGCCATTTGTGTATCTAAGCAGAAAAGAATATTTCTAGTCCTTATACATGAAGTTTCCACAAAGTAGAACTCTCACATAAAAAATAAAGGCATAGCTTTATGTTGAAATGAAAAACTAAATGAATAAAATCAAGATGTATACCCTCATTAAATGATACAGTACCACCTTCTCTAGAAGTTTGTGTCTGTGTATCTGGAAGTATTAAGCCTGGCGAAAAGCATAATAGTACAACCACTAAGGAGGCCAGCACAGTGGACACAGTAGGAAGCTGGTTGTTTTGATACTCAGTCATTCAATCAGATAAGCCTTCAACCTGCCAATGGAACTGCTGATTAATAAGGTAATAAATATCCATACAATTTAAGATATCTTGAGGCAGAGTGTTTTAGTTGCATCACCATGGCCAAGACCTGACAAGAACCAGTAAGAAGAGGAAAAGTTTCATGGTTTTAGGGATTCAGTCCACAGTCAGTCAATTTCATAGCTGTAGGGCCCAAGATGAGGCAAAACATCATGGCAGAGAAAAGCAGCTCAGGACATGCCAACCAAGAAGGAGAGACAGAGAGAGGGTGCAAGAGACCACTCTGTTCACCAAGGACAAGGTATCACCACAAAGGAATGCCCCCAGTGACTTTTTTCTTCCAGCCATATCTTACCTGCCTATGGTTACAGTGCAATGACTCCTCATCAGTATTAATCCACCCATTAGGTTCCAGCTCTTGTAATTAATCACTCATCTCTGAAAATTCCTTCATTGTCTCACACATGAGGTTTTGAGGGACATATTATATTTAAGCCACAATACAGGGCTATTTTCTTGTGTCTGAAGTATCAAAACTGATACAGTTGGATATTGAAACCAGAGATTAAGGTGGGTTTTAGACACACTGCTCATCAAGACGGTTGTGGTTTCACCTTTGTCAATACAATAACCTTCAAAATACCAAATAATTAGTGAGGGAACAGAGAGGTTATTTCTACATCCTGCATACTAGGATGCGACTCCTACTTAATAGTCAGGTCAAACACTTATTTATTCAGGAAACAAACACCTGTGCAGGGACTCATTTAACTTTTCTTTTGATTGTCAATTTTTAATCAAATATCTCTTGTAAGCAAAAAAGTAAAACGCTCATTCTCTTAGAGAAAAATTACTATTTCCAGGGTATAATATTACAACTCATAGTTTCTGTTCTATCCTGCTCTGATTTGCCTTGACTTCCTCCTGTCTTTAGTCTGTTCAACCTTCCAGAAGGAAACTGCCAAACAGAAAGAAAATATAAAACCTCCAAAATTAGTCACAAATGAGAGAAGAGAAACTTTCAGAAGAATTGAGTAGCATTTAAATAACTTCCGACATGATAAGGTAATTTGGCCAATTGATTGGAAAATCTAGAAATATATACTATGGATCCCCTTCATTCATGACTTCCCTGAAGTATCTACACTAATTCAATTAGGAAAGGAAGCAAGAACAAAGGCCACGTCACTGAAGTATATAATGCACACCAAGTGCATTAAGAAACATGATTGCAAATTATTTCAAATAGCTTAGACTCACAGTATGCCGCTGTCTGGCTGGGCACAAGATCACGAGCCACTCAAACAGGAACAAACTTTATTTGAAAGAACCGCCAATAACACGTCCGCCCGGGAAGCTTCCCGATCCACCCACGCGGCGTTCTCGCTCCTTTCCGGAACTCCAGCGCAAGCGCCTCCCCGGAATTCCCTCCTACTGTACTTTCCCAACCAATGGGAACTCTCCAGGAGTCCCGCAGCAGGAGTCCGGTATCCATATGAATGTAATTTTTAACATAATCATATCATCTCAATGGCTAGCTGGCATCACCTTTCAATCAAAAATGCCATGCATCATATTAATTGGCTGTGGCTCCCAGCATCTCCCCCCTTCTGTTTAATTAAGAAGCAAGTAATGTGGCTAGGGACCGTGCCTGTTAGGTTTGTCCAATTCAACATATGGTTCTTACCCGTCATTGGAAAACTGACCTTTAGGCGTCAGCCTCCTGTCTTAGGTTGATACCATTGCAATTGGATCATACCCGTCACTGACTACCGGTCCAGCAAATAGCCATAATTGTGGATAGGCCTATGCACCAGTGGGGGGGTGAGGTTCTTTGCCTCACCTCTGTTGGCCCCCAGATTTGGCCTTGGTGCCAGTGGGGGGGTGAGGTTCTTTGCCTCACCTCTGTTGGCCCCCAAAATTAGACCATCACTAGTAGAAGGGAGGAGGATACAGAAATGCCACAACACCACATCAATTGACGACTCCTAGGGAAAATTGCATCACTGGTGACACATCAGCAAAGATACGCCAGCATTACCATAATTTGTTGTATCAACGGATAGATCACAGTGCATACAAGTGATACATAGTCCAGGCAAGTTTTGTAAGCAGTTCAAAGTGGAGGAATCTATCAATATGTCCATTTCCTCCCAAGATCATTGATATATCAGTTTATACAGTTTGTTGTGATAATTATCGAAGAAGTTGTAGTTTGGTTTCATCTTTGTCTTCACCGGCACTGGGATGAAAAATAAGAATTCTGACAATGATGTTAAAGAGAAAAAGAAAAAAAATGTAACATTTTAACAGGTACTAAGAAAACATTTTTTTTTTTTTTTTTTTTTAGAACAATTTACATTATCTTGAACAGAATTATTAAATATAATGAAAAGGAAAGATGAAAATAAACAAACAGATTTGTTAACCTGCTTATTTGTACACATATTAAAATAATTTTTAACAGCTGTTTACCCAATTTAAATTAAACCATTAAAATGACGTGAATAATAAAAAGTACTTGGATCCATTTTTTTTTTTTTTTTTGAGCACTCCTCATATATGATCTATGGACATACGCACATATAGACACATAACACAAAACAGAAGTGTGCACATATAACATACAACACATAAGACAATAGTAAAGGCCTTGTAGTTTCACCTAGGTGAAATCTCCATTGCAATGTTAAAAACTCCACAGTTAAAAAATAAAACTGATCAGAAAAACATCAACCTAGGTCTGTATGAGCTCAAAAATAAAATAGAACCTATGATATGGAAAAATGCAATAATAAAATAGATATTGAAAAAAGCATCCTGGTTAATCAGTCGCAGATGTAAGAATGGCCAAGCTGGAGTTCTGGATATCAGCTGTTATGGATTTGAGTCAAATTATCTTCTTTTTGATCTGTAGAAATCGTTTTAGTTAGTCTTTCTGGAATCCAAATCGGCTGCTGTTCTCCCTGTGGAAACACGCAAACAGAGCCCCGACTCCAGACAATTACTGGGTCAGGACCTTTCCATTGTCCTGTTAGAATATCTTTCCAAAGAACTTTAGGCTTATGCACATTTTTTGGATACATATGCCTTTCCGCAGCACTAAGTCCTGATGAATCCAAATTTAAAAAGTTTAGAGTAAAGAGGGTTATTTTAAGTTTATCTTTGGGGGATATATACCCCTTTCCAATTCCCTCCTTTTGTTTTAATAAGTACATTTTAATAGTTTGATGAGCTCTTTCAACTATGCCTTGTCCCTGTGGATTGTATGGAATTCCTGTTATGTGAGTAATGCCAAATGATGAGCAGAATTGTTTAAAAGAGGTAGAAGCATAACCGGGACCGTTATCTGTTTTTAACTGTTTTGGAACACCCACAGTGGCAAAATTTTGTAAGCAATGAGCTATAACATCATTAGTTTTTTCTCCGGCATGAAGGGAGCCCATCAAAAATCCAGAAGAAGTATCAACTGTAACATGCAAATATTTTAATTTTCCAAATTCTGGCAAGTGTGTGACGTCCATCTGCCAAATATGGTTAGGTATCAGTCCTCTAGGATTGACTCCAAGATTAACTTGTGGTAAAAATGTCACACAATTTTGACATTGTTTTATTATATGTCTGGCTTGATCTTTAGTTATTTTAAAACGTTTTTGTAAAGTATTAGCATTGACATGAAACCTTTTATGAAAATTTATAGCTTCTTCTATTGTGGAGAAAATATGTATGTCATGTGTAGATTTATCTGCTAATTCATTGCCTAAACTAAGGGCTCCAGGCAATCCTGTATGTGCCCTGATATGTCCTATAAAGAATGGATCTTTTCTGTCCCAGATTAGACTTTGTATAGTGGAAAACAAAGAGAAAACAGTAGAAGAAGGGGAAATCCTACCTGCATCTTCAAGGGATACTATAGCATTAACTACATATTGACTATCAGAAAATAAATTAAATACAGAATCTTTAAACATCATAAAAGCTTGTAATACTGCATTAAGCTCTACCTTTTGAGCTGATTGTTTGGGTACTAAAAATGTAAAAGTTTGATCAGGGGTAACTACTGCTGCTGTACCATTATTTGACCCATCAGTGAATATATTTGGAGCATTCATGATAGGGGTCTTTCTTGTCATTTTTGGAAAAACTACAGGATGCTTAGACCAAAAAGACAACAAAGGATTAGATGGCAAGTGATTATCAAATGAAACATTAGATTTACACATGATTATTGCCCAAGTATTTAACTCATTGGCTAACTCATCAATTTGATCCATAGTATATGGAGTAATAATTTTATTGGGAGAAATCCCAAACACTCCCTTTGCTGCTTTTATTCCTTTGAGTATTAATTGTCCTACAGCCTCAGGATATCTAGTAAGAATAGTATTAGGAGAATAAGATAAATGTATCCACAATAATGGACCTTCTTGCCAAAATACTCCTGTAGGAATATTTTTTGTTGGTAGTACAATAAATAATAAAGGCAAACTTATATCAATTCTATCCAAGTGCATATTTTCCATATATGTTTCAATGATTTTTAATGCCTTTCTTGCTTCAGGCGTTAGCATGCGGGGTGAATTTGGATCTGATGGACCTTTTAGGATATCAAATAAAGGTCCTAGCTCTCCTGTTGGTATGCCTAGATAAGGCCTTATCCAATTTATGTCTCCCAATAACTTTTGAAAGTCATTAAGTGATTTGAGTTGATCTACTCGTATTTGAATTTTTGGTGGACGGACCATGGTTGAGGATAACAGGACTCCTAGATAATTAATTGGAAGATTTAATTGTACTTTATCTATTGCTATCTCTAGATTATAATTTTTTAATAAGTTTGTAAGTGTGGCATAACATTCCAGCAATATGTTTTTATCTTTATGTGCCAATAATACATCATCCATATAGTGAAATATTTGTAGTTCAGGATTTTGATTTCTAAGTGGTTGGATTGCTTTGTTAACATAAATTTGACACATAGTTGGACTATTAGCCATCCCCTGAGGGAGTACTTTCCATTCATATCTCTGATCAGGACCTTCATGATTTAGTGCAGGGATAGTAAATGCAAAATGTGGACTATCCTCAGGATGAATAGGAATTGAAAAAAAACAATCTTTAATATCTATAGCTAAAACATACCAGGTTTTTGGTAAAGCAGACAATTGGGGAATCCCTGATTGAGCAGGTCCCATAATAACCATCTCATTATTAATGGCTCTTAAATCTTGTAATAATCTCCATTTACCAGATTTCTTTTTAATAACAAAAATGGGAGTATTATGGGGAGATATGGAAGGTTGTATATGTCCTTTCGCTAATTGTTGTTTAACCAGATCATGGGCTACTTGTATCTTTTCTTTAGTCAGGGGCCACTGAGGAACCCACACTGGTCTTTCTGATTTCCAAGTAATTTTTATTGTCTCAGTGGCCCTTTCTGAAAATCCAACCCATGTCTGTCTGTTCCTTGATCTATTTGAATTGGTGCTGCTATATTTTGTCCTTGTTTTCCTAATCTTTTTTCTTTTTTAAAACCTTGTTTAGCCCTAGTAGTGGGCGCATTAGGATTGATGTTATTTGTTAACGTTAAACCTAATTGATCTAGGACATCTCGTCCCCATAAATTTATAGGAAGATGATCCAATACATATGGCTGTATAGTTCCCTCACATCCTTCAGGATCCTTCCAATCTAATACCATTGCACTTCTATGGGGATTAGTAGCCACTCCTAGGCCTCGAAGCGTTTGAGTGGCTTGTTGTAATGGCCAATGTTTTGGCCATTCCTGACTAGATATGATGCTAAGGTCTGCACCTGTGTCCAGTAGCCCATTAAAGTCGTATCCTTGAATATTTAGTTTTAGCATGGGGCGAGAATCTAAATTTAAAGACAGCATAGCCCAATCTACACCTGTGGAGCCCAATCCCCTGGTACCTCTTTCTACAGTACGACTAGAAAATTTATCATGTAGGCTGGGTATTATTAGTAACTGTGCTATTCTATCCCCTGGTGAGATAACTGATATGCCTCTTGGAGAACTAGCTATAATTTTTATTTCACCTTCATAATCGGGATCAATTACCCCGGGACTTATCATAAGTCCTTTTAGTGTGGAAGAACTGCGTCCCAATAATAAGCCTACCGTTCCTTGGGGAAGAGGTCCTTTTACTCCTGTGGGAATAATTTGAATTCCCATCTCTGGAGTTAGTACTGCTCTTGCGGAGGCGCAGATGTCCAGCCCTGCGCTCCCTCTAGTTTGTCTGATGAGGGATTTAATGGATAATGTGTCCTGGGCACTACCTTGATGGTGCTGTTGGGTTCCTCCATTGCCCCGTATATTTGTGGTTTTGGGCCCCGGAGCATTGGGCCCTCCAGTCCGTTTTTTGGCAATGGAGCCTGATGCCTTTCTCCACGATATCGTGGGTAAACACTTGATCCTTGTCCGTTTTTTGATAATGGAGTGCCCTCTATGGTAGTTTGAGAACGGCATTCATTAGCCCAATGTCTCCCTCTACGGCATCGTGGGCAAATACCTGGTATTCTATTTCTTTGATACCTAGCTTTGTTAAACCCTCCTCCTATGGGACAATTCCTTTTAAAATGTCCTGTCTGATCACAATTGTAGCATGTTTTTGGCCTGGCATCTAAAGCCTGTTGTACTGCTGCTAAGACTTGTCCTTGTTCATTAATGTCTCTACATAATTTAATATATGTGTTTAAATCTTCATGTTTCCATGGTCTAATGACCTCTCTGCAGCAACGATTTGCTTGGTCATAAGCCAGTTGTTTTATAAATGGCATTGCTTGTTCTACATCTCCAAATATCCTAGAAGCTGTCTGAATAAGCCTATCTACAAATTCAGCGTAAGGTTCGTTAGTTCCTTGTATTACCTTAGATAACTGTCCTTGTAAATCTCCATGCCCCTGTAAAGTTTTCCATGCCCTAACTGCATCTGCAGCAATTTGTGCGTATACACCAGGATCATATTCAATTTGTTGCCGTTGACCCTCATAAGGTCCCTTTCCTAACAACATCTCCAGATTTCTTTGAGGGTAACCGGCTGCTGTATTTCGCCTAGCTGTCTCCATGCAGAATTCCTCATTGGCAACCTTCCATAACAAATATTGTCCTCCATTTAGCACAGATCGACACATGTTAGCCCAATCTGCTGGTGTCATGTCTAAGTTGGTAATAGATTCAACCATGCTTATGGTGAAGGGTGCTTGCGGGCCATAGGTTGTTACAGCCTCTTTTAATTGCTTTACTGTTTTGAAATCTAGAGCGCGATGAATTCGTTGCCCTCCTGCCTGCTCAAGTACAGGGCATGCTAGTCTTTGGGATCTTGCCTTAGGATTTTGTGCATTAACTACAGGAATTGAGGGCCGCTCAGCTCTTACGCCCTCTGGTGATAGAACGGAGTTAGTAGCAGCCTCCTGTTGTAACTCCCCAACTGATGGTCGTTTTTCCTCTAAGCTTTCTTTCTTCAAATTTTCCTCTGTCTGACTAGCTGGAGAGACCTTCTCTTTTGCTTGACCTGACATGTTTTCTACCACAGTTTGGACCTCTAACAATTTACTTAACAGTTTTTCGGTTTGTTTTTTACTAGTTTCTAATCTACTATAAAGGTAACGCAACCCAGTTAGGTAGCATAAAACAAACCCGAAACAGAATGAAACAAAAACGGAGCAAAGAATAGTTGTATCAATTTTCTCTTTCTCCGGGCCAAACAACTTCAAGCCTTGAGCCAACCATTTTTCCCAGTTTGCCTGAGAAAATTCTAGGGATAGGCAGCTTGAAACAAAAACAAAATAAATCAAAAGAAGAACACATTGTTTTTTGAAATGGTCACCCATTCTGTCGCCTTCCCTCAGGGGCGAGCAATTTTACTCACCTCCAAGCTTCAGGCGCTCCCCGTACAGGGCCACCAGTTGCCGCTGTCTGGCTGGGCACAAGATCACGAGCCACTCAAACAGGAACAAACTTTATTTGAAAGAACCGCCAATAACACGTCCGCCCGGGAAGCTTCCCGATCCACCCACGCGGCGTTCTCGCTCCTTTCCGGAACTCCAGCGCAAGCGCCTCCCCGGAATTCCCTCCTACTGTACTTTCCCAACCAATGGGAACTCTCCAGGAGTCCCGCAGCAGGAGTCCGGTATCCATATGAATGTAATTTTTAACATAATCATATCATCTCAATGGCTAGCTGGCATCACCTTTCAATCAAAAATGCCATGCATCATATTAATTGGCTGTGGCTCCCAGCAACAGTATATTTTGGGATGCACACACAATTATGTTATTTTATTCTCTGGTCTTCTTTAATGAAAACCAGAAGATGAGATTTTCTTCTCAAAACTGAAAGGATCATTAAATAATTACTTTTTCAAGTTGAGCAAAACCAAAGAATGGAAAAAGAACTACCAGAAGGGTGGGGGCACCTCCCATATCACATCTCCAGCACATCTCAGAATATTCCCATTTTCTTAAGTAATGACGAAGTAAAGATGAGCTGACTTTGCACATGTTTATTATTTTCTCATCATTTTCATATCAAGGTTCCTTCTAAGATTTTTCTAATACTTGATGTCTAAATTTGTAAGGAACAAAGGAAAACAATAATTAGGTACTTAGAAAGTTTACCTTACTCAGCCATGGCTCATCAAGGTCTATTTGAAATATGAAAATATGAATTCTGTTTGACATGGCAGTGCAAGTACAGACAGCACCCTCAAAGAGTTTCAGAAAAAACTCATAAATCTTTCTAGTTTAGGAACATGAGTAAAAAACACCATCTTGATTTATTGGATGTTTGCTTATTCTGTGCCAGTTATGCTAATCAACATAAATATATTATTCCCTAGAATTTTCATAAACAACATTGCAGGATAGATATTATTTATAGACATGGGAAAATGGAGGTTTAGAATAGTTAAGTAATCATTTGTGATCACACTACTTTTTAGGGTGGGAGTTGGGATTTAAACTGGAATTTCTTGAACTCCACCTTGTGTAAATTAAACTACTTACCCCTATCAATAAAAGAAAAAATAGAAGTTTAGAAACATATGAAGGTAAATATTAAGAAAAACTGGAAAAATATGCAATTCTTATCTTTATAATGTATTTGAAGGAAAAAGGAATATTGTACTATCTACAGGAAGAAAACTGTATTTAGATAGAAAACAAGAGAATAGTAAGTACATGCTGATATTATTTAGAGATTTTCATAGTTAAAAAAATATCAATCAAATACTCAGATTACATCATAGCCAATTTTAGATTACTCCCAAAGCTGCATTGTTAACCTAACAAAGATTGTTTCTCAAGTGCACTAAGCAAATATATTTCTTTTCTTTTGGAGATGGAGACCCAAAGATTAAAATATAAATTTAATCACAATAAATTGTGTGATCAAGAAATTCAGGGAAACACACATAGATAGCATAATCTTTTCTGATCTGACCAAAAAATACTTGAAGCTAAAGAATGGGTAGAAATAAGCTATGTGAAGATGAATAAAACAAAGAGTCCAGCATTCCTAAAGGACCAGAAGTGGGTGAGATTATAGCATATTGAAGGAATCACAGGTCTGGTATTTTTGAAAAATAAAGATTGGGGAGAGAGTGTGACAGTGGAAGTTGGAAAGACTAAAGAACCATATCCTAAGGATGATTGAAGATCATTTGAAATCAGAGGATACTTTGTATTCATTCATTCTTCCTCCTAGCTATTCATAATTACTATTAAAATGTCTGCAATGGACTAGATTCTTCTATATAGGATACAGGAGGAAACACCAGAGAGTTTATGTTCTTAAAGAGGAAGATAATCTACAAACACCACAAATAAAATTATGAGGAAGTCATAAGTACTATTAAAAAGAATAAAGAAATGAGATAGAGTAAAACAACTCAAACTTGACTTTTCATAAGAATCATCTAGGGGTGTTGTTAAAATAGAGATTCTGATCTTTCAGTTCTAGAGTCATGGTTGAAATTCCCATTTTTAACTGCCCCCCACCCTCACCCCCCCAGAGAATGCCAGTGCTGCACTGTTCACCACACTGCAAGGCAGGGAGACAGAGGTGAAGTGTATTCAGGACAGGACCTTCTGATGGATTACATTTAAATTGATGCATCATAAAGTGCTAATGATGAATCCTCCAAAGTTAATGCCTATTTTTTCTATTTCCTGTTATAACAAAATACTATAAACTGTGTGTCTTATATGGAGTAAGGAGTAACTTATTTTTTATCTGCTCTTCAGTACTATCAATTTTTTGGAAAAAAATGATTTAGAAAATTTTAAAAAGTGAAAAAAATAAAATATTTTTCAATAAGTGAAGGAAGAATGTTATCTCAAAATAGTAACCAAGTTATTATTTAAAGTATTCAAAAACAGTTTTTCATGTGAAAATATAAGCATTGCTGTAATAATAGTTGGAGACACCAATATCTCACTTTCAATAATGAATAGAACAACAAGAACAATAAGGAAATAGAGGACTTGAACAACACTGTAAGTCTATTGTTAGTTAATATACACATACAAAATGACCTACCAAAATCCAGCAGAATACACATTATTTTCAAGAATGCACCGACATTTTCCAGAATAGAGCATATATTAGCCCACAAATAGGTCTTTGAACTGTCAAAAATGACAAAATCAGCACACTCTTAAACAACAGACCAATGAGAGGAAAATTAGCAAATAACTTTACATGAAAATGAAGTTTAACATATCAAAATCTGTATGGAAAGCAATACTGAAGGGAAATTTATAGCTGTAAACATCTACATTAAAAACAAATAATGCAAATAAATAAACTAATTATATATTTTAAGGAAACAGAAAAATATTAAACTGAACTGAAACTCAGCAGAAGAAAATAATTACTCAAACAGAAATTTAAAAAAATTAAAAGTAGGCAAAATAGGCATTAACTTCTATCAACAATAAAATGAAGGTAATTATTAACTTGAGGAGAAAAAATGTTGATGTCTCTATCTGAAAAAGGAAAAGGGGCTTGAATTATGGAATTTAAGTGCAATGAATTAACTTGCAACATTTCATTCACATGGAATAAACATTACAAAATAAAAATTATAGAAAAGGAAGTATAGTTGTTAAAAACAAATAGGCTTTACAATAAATAATAGTTAATATGTAAATTGATTTTCTATTATTGAAATGAACCCACAGAAGAGAATAGACATACAACAGGTTAAAAAGTCATAGAAAGAAAAATATATATAAATGTGATACTTTGAAAATGTGAAAGTAAATGCATCACTCTTACAAGTAGGCAGCAGAATTGTAGAGAGAGAAGTTAAGAAAGAGTTGACAAATTGATATGCTTGTATTACAGAGTGGAGAGGTTATATGATTCAAGAAAATCATACATATTGAAAGAAAAAAGAAATTGAGCATAGCAAAGTTGTCTTAATATTCAAGGCTGTTATAACAAAATACTATAAACTCTGTGGCTTATATGGAGCAAGAAGTAACTTATTTTTTATCTGCTCTTCAGTTCTATCAATTTTTTTGAAAAAAATAGAATGATTTAGCAAATTAAAAACTTAAATATTTTTCAATAAATGAAGGAAGAATGTTATTTCAAAATAGTAACCAAGTTATAATTTAAAGTATCTAAAAGAATAGTTTTTCAGTGACTTCTCAGTGTAGTAGTCTGGTAAACAGGCAGTGCCCCAAGCAGGAAGCTTTGAAAGTCTATGACTGTTAATGAGGAATTTTGATAATTTTCCTTCTTCAAACTGTAGACAATCAATCAACAAGTGAGCCAGACCCTTTGGAGAAACCATTTCTCCTACTTACTTTATATTGTTTTTGAAGTCGTAATCAATGCTGACCTTTATCAATTTCCATTGATAAATGATCTAAAAAAGATCAAATATTAAAGTTAAAAAACACAAGTAACCACTATTATCATATAACATGATGCATATATGGAAAAAAGAAATGAAATAAATTTGAAATTAGCTGAATCAAATAGTCAAAAATGTCACAGGTGCATCATGTTCAAGAGTACTCATTCCGATCAGCCACCTTTACTAATATACAGGATGAGGAGAATGACAGCATCTGAAATAAGAATATAAATCTATAGAAGGGAAAAGTAACAAAGCTACAGCACTAAATGTTCTAAAACAGTTGCCTGCATGTACTTTCTCAACTCTGACATCCTTGGACCCCACCAGCCACTGATTTCTAATCCCACTTTGGCTGCAAAACTTGAACACACATTTCTCATGGATTATTTTGTTAAACCTCTCAGGTAAACCACATTTAGTTTTAAAAGAATTATTATTTATTGTCTATAATTTATAGCACACCTTCCAATATTTCTTCCTACTTCCCTGTCTGATTTTCTCTATGCATTTGCTGTTTCTTCTTCATCTACTCTGTTTTAAACACTGAACTTATTAATCTCCTTTCCTTATCACTGCACAAAATAATTTCATTTTCTTCCACAGTATAAATTTCTGTCTTCATTTAGATGGGCTCCCAAAATACTATAGCACCAGCCTATACTACTATTATTAGGACAACTTCACTTGGATATTCTTCATATACCCTGATGCCTCATTTCACATGGTGAGATTTATAATCTCTTCAACTCTATATATCATGACCCCAACATCAATCCACTAATGCCAATCAAGGTTCACAGTATGGTATTTGATTCATTTTTTCTCTTTTCCTTCATTTATATAATCAATTGTTCTATTTAAATATTATAAAAAAATTCCAAATGAATTCTAAATTTTTCCTGAATTAATCATTGTTTTCCTAAGTATATGTGCAATTTATTAGTTCGTTACTTTTACAACGCTAGTTACATCTACTACCCTCTTTCACGTGGATTATTACCCTGTGCTCCAAATTGATTTTCCTCTCCCATATTGATCCCCTTACACACTTTTTCCACAAGCAACAATATCTAACTTTTAATATACTTATCTCACTATGTTGCCCTCCTACTTAAAACAGTTCAATAGTTCATCATCCTACTTAGAAAAAAAAAGGCTAAATTTAAAATGGATTAAGACTATCTGGTGCCTACGTTTTCATTTTAGCTTTACTTTCCAACATGCCTCTTGGAGTTAATCATTCATTCACACTGAGCATCTTTAACTCTCCTGAAAGGGCCATCTATTTTTTCTTCTGCATTTCAGCATGCTGTTTGCTATGCTCAGAGTACTCTTTTCTCTATTCTGCTTTGACAGTTATTCCTATTCATTCTTTAACTCTCATTTTAAATTCCACTTCGTTTATTATATAAAGCTGCAGTTGATCTTTTTACATATTTCTGCAGCAGACCCCACTTTCCTGTATTACCTGTATTATAATTGTGTCTCCTGCTAAATTGGAAGCACTTAAATGGAAAGAGCTCTATTTGTTTTGTCTTCATTTTTTTCTGCTTAATGCCACATCAAACTGGACACTTATTGAGCATTCAACCTTGCTTTCTTCTTCATAGAGAAATAATTTTCTTAATTTCTCCAACTTTCACCTATAAAAATTTGTGTCTACAGTAACCTCTGTCATTTTCTCTATTAAAGAAAAAAACTCAAATTGTCTGATTTGTTTGCTTTTTTCTTCATAGTCGAAGTTAAATGTGTGTATCATTGTTCTCAAATTCTAACTAGACATTCACTATGTTTTCAACAACTTTATCCTTTGAAGTAGATAACTATACATTAGAATATAAATTGTTCAAATTGTCTTGCTAATTAAAAATATATGCTTTTGCTGGGCGTGGTGGCTCAGCCTGAACTCCCAGTAGCTTGAGAGGCTGAGGCAAAGGATGGTGAATTCAAAGCCTGCTTCAGCAACTTAGTGAGGACCTAAGCAGTTCAGTGAGACCTGGTCTATAAACAAAATATAAAATAGGGCTGGGGATGTGGCTCAGCCCTAATTGCCCCTGGGTTCAATCCCAGGTACAAATGCATAATATATTTGTGATCCTCTATTTTCCTTTAGGAGACTTCTCCGTATTAAAATCATTTGATGACTTTGCATTGCCAAACAACAGCAACAAAAAACCTAAATATTTTGTAGTAGGACATAATGAATCACTTGAAACAAAATAAATTCATAGTAGATTTACTCTGCCTCTGTCATCTGTGCACTGGTTAAAGAATATCTTTCCCTATAGCATGCTGTTTTTAAGTCCTTTGGATATAGACTAAGGAGATGGGTCAAATGGTGGGTGGTTCCATTCCCAATTTCCCAAGAAATCTCCATACTGCTTTTCATATTGGCTGCACCAGTTTGCAGCCACACCAGCAGTGTATGAATGTACCTTTCCCCCCATATCCTTGCCAACACTTATTGTTGTTTGTGTTCAGAATAGCTGACATTCTGACTGGAGTGAGATGAAATTTTAGAGTAGTTTTGATTTACATTTCTCTAATTGCTAACAATGATGAATATTTTTTCATATGTTTGTTGACTGATTGTATATCATCTTCTGAGAAGTGTCTGTTCAGGTCCTGAACAATTCACAATAGCTACTGTGGAACCAACCTAGATACTCTTCAATAGATGAATGGATTAAAAAAAAGTGGCATATATACACAATGGAACATTGCTCAGCAATAAAAGAGAATAAAATCATGGCATTTGTTGGTAAATGGATGGAGTTAGAGAAGATAATGCTAAGTGAAGTTAGCCAATCCCAAACAACAAAATGCTGAATGTTTTCTCTGATATAAGGAGGCTGATTCATAGTGGGGTAGGAAGGGGGAGCTTGGGAGGAATAGACGAACTTTAGATATGGCAGAGGGATTGGAGGGCAGGGCAACGGAGGTGGCATGGGTTATAAATGATGGTGGAATGTGATGGACATTATTATCCAAAGTACATGTCATGAAGACACAAATTGGTGTGAATATACTTTGTATACAACCAGAGGTATGAAAAATTTTGTTTTGTATGTGTAATAAGAACTGTAATGCATTACACTGTCATATATAATTTTTTTAAAAAATTAATTAAAAAAGAACATCTTTCCAAAATTCATATCCTCCTGAACTTTAGAATGAAATTCCTTGGGTCGCATAGATGTCATCAGGTCAAGTGAGATTGTACTGGAGTAGAGTAGGTGCTAATTCAATTACTGGCACATTAAATAAATAAATAAGGGAAATTTGAGCAAGTGACATGCACACAGGGAAGAAAATGTGAAGACAGAACTGCACATGAGGACAGAAAGCAAGACTGTGTGACGCATTTACAGGCCCAGAAATGACAAGGATTTTTGGAAAGTGTCAGATGATGGAAGAGGCAAACATGGATCCTTCCCTAGGGTCTTCAGAAAGGATGTGGTTCTTTTGATGCCTTGATTTCAGACCTCCAGCCTCCAAATTATGAGAAAACAACTTTGTTTTGTTCTAAGCCCCGTGGCTAGTTGTATTTTGTAAGGCAGCCCTAGAAACTAGTACAGCATGGAAGTCAGGTCAAAAACCTTAATAGTTGTTTGTTACTTAATTCCAAATCTGTTTGTTAACCATTCATAAATTTCAGTTTTTTAAATACAGAGGATAGAGTTTTATACAATTTTGTTCATAGTATAAGGTGAATCACCTTCATTTTGATGTTATCTGAATTAACAAATTATATTTGGGATTGTGTATAGTCAAACAAAGCCTAATAATATGTTTACAGCTAGTGAGAATAACTGCAGTTACCAACTGAGATCTACTTTTTTCCTTGTAAAGGTGGTTTTTGATGTAGGTTATTGATTTTGAAAAGGTGTTGGGAGATCACAGGAACTGGCACCCTAAAACAACAACAAAAAATCAATCTACATTGTTGCTTTGTGCTGCCTTTTTTTGTCACTATTGGTAAGAACCCTGATACATTTAGAGTTCCTAGGAGATGGCTAGGTAGTATGTTAAGCAATCTCACCAATCAAGAAAGCCCATATTTACTGCAGGACCTCAGGAGTCTACTGAGATATAAATGCATTTCACTTATCTTGTCTATTGGGGGTGGGATGCAATTGATCTGTTTAGTTTAAAACCATGATGTCTTAATTTCTTTTCCTGTCATTGTTCCATTATCTTTCAGTTTCTAATAAATTGAAATGCATTTTGCACGTACATACATGCAAGCACATGAACACACACACACCAACACATTTTATCTCATAAAAAAAGAAACATTCAATCATTTAATTACATTTATCCACTGAGACTGTAAGTTATGTTAATTTACATTCAAAAGGAGAAGGCAGAAAATTCCCTGAGAACTAAAATAATGCTTACTTTTGCTAATTCAGTAAAGCAGAACAGTGGGATAAGACAGTGATTTTTTTTTCTTTTTATATTATTTGTACTTCTGAAGGTTAGTGGATTTTTTTTGGGGGGGGCACAATCTCTTGGTAATATTTTGGTTTGGAGACTCAATGCTAAAAATCATGAAAACTTGGTGAGAACCAGGACAGTACCTGACAGAGTAAAAAGGTCACCATTCATGCCTCATCCTCTTTTACAAACTCAGAGGCCTCTGGAGTGCACTTTAGGAAAAACTTGTCAGAAAAAAGAGCATGGAAGCAACCCTTGATCAGAGCTATAACTGTGATCATCATAATTGCACTGCTGAAACTAATGAAAAATTATATTAGAATTTATCCTTGAAATATTCATAGCAAAGTAAAATGTTCCTTGCATTCTGTTAACCATTAGTCTCAGAAAAAGTACTGTGGGAGTAGAGGTCAACTTTACTCTTTTTTTGTGTGATGTATGTGCTAAGTTAATATATATATTTAACAATCCAGACACAGCAATTACAGAGATGGGCAAATGAAAAGATATTTCAGAGGATATGATATTATAATGCAAATGCTATATTATTTTCTGATATTTTTGTTGTAAGGAGAAACTACTTCATTGATGTTGTGAGTGTAAGGCCAATATTGTTGGTATGATGGCCATATTAAGCTCTCCAGTTCACTTCTACTTTAAAGCAGACTCGTCTAGGGATAAGGTAAGAAATCTGACACTACCTAGATCCCTGAAGAAGACAATACTTCATCTGGTGAGCAGGGCATGTCCAGGCATATTTGTGAGAACCTGATGACCTTGTAGCTGCCAATGTCTTTCCCATAGAAGAGAGATGGCAAAAACTACCCTGACAACACCACAGTGATGAAGAAAAAAAGAAAATTAAGGACAAACAAAATAATTTCAATCTGATTCACAACGAGATTTGCTTTATCATTGAGCTTTGGAGTCAAAAGAACTTGAAACAAGAAAAAGTTGACAAGATAAATTATTTGTGGGATCTGGTATACCCAATGGCATAAGGAAAATTGCACATGCAGCTCATACCAGGAAGTCTTCTAGCATTAAAATGAGCAGTAATTGGATGTTTCACATGATTTTAGCACCTCTGTTGCTCTCTTTCCAGATAAAAAAGATTTTCTTCATATCAAAGTTGATTTGTTTTTCTCTTTTCTTTCCAGATTTATTAAATAGTTATTTTCTGTTCTATTTATACTCTGTGTTCTTTTGTAAACTCAGTTTCTAGAGAATGTCTTTCGTTTTTCATGGTTTTTAAAAACTAATCAATTTGCCTTGTATAATTTTCAGAAAATGAGGTTTCTTTTGGTGATAATGTGTCTTTTCTCACTTTTCCTCTTTAGTCTTCTCCAATTAGAGGATTGCTTGATTTCCAGAGCACTAAACTGCCCTTCTGACTGGTTTATCTCTTTTTTGTATGGTTTCTTATTGAAACTCCAGGAAATGCTGTACTCAAAAAGTTCAACCTTTAGCTCAAACATTTTCATAATCTCCAGTTCATACCATCATTCTAAAGGACATGTACTAAAGATCAATTCTATGATTTTTTAACTTTACAGTTGTTTATCCTATCAATCACTTCATTTGAAAAAATTTCAACATCTTCTCCATAGGATATATTATGATAAGCTCTTTTAACGAAAGGCAAGAAATGTATATGAGTATTATTTAGACATACAGAAAAATAAAATCCTGTCATTTACTAAAAAACTGATGGAATTAGAAAACATTATATTAAGTGAAATATGTTGAACACAGAAAGATAAGTACCATATGTTTTCTCTCATATGAGAAAAGTTTTAAAAATGTATCCTGAATATAGAATAATGATTACTAGTGATTGGGAAGGGGCATAAAAATAGGCTAAATTTGATCACAGCAAGATGTATGCATGCATTGAAATATCACACTAAATCCTAATTCATATGAACAATAAATACATATAAATATAAAAGATAAGGGAAGGGAAGAGAAGAACAAAAAGAAATATAAGGACATCACAATTTTTTTCTGATGATCACACTGTGGAGAATACTCAACTTTCTTCTCCATTCTGTAGCAGACTGACCTGGCTTTCAAAAGTCAGCACTTACTTTTCTAGAACTTTCTCTAGCAGAACACTTGTCTTCTGCCTTGCCTATACAACATAAGATGTGCCAGAGAATAGAAGCACATAGAAACAGCATTCAAGCAATGGTGGGTGGAAGTTGGTATATATCAACATACCAACTCCATTTTCCTTTAGGTGTGGAAATTCTAGGACTTCTCTTTCTTACAATTTCTTGTAAGTCCCCAGTGAAAATAAGATTTTACTGCTTATAGCAGTGACTTGCTTCATAATATTTTTTTAATATTTATTTTTTAGGTGTAGATGAACACAATGCCGTTATTTCTATGTGGTGCTGAGGATCAAACATGAGTCCCGCCTGTGCTGGGCGAGCATTCTACCGCTGAGCCACAATCCCAGCCCCTCTACCAGACTTTTATTTATTTATTTATTTATTTATTGGTTGTTCAAAACATTACAATGATCTTGACATATCATATTTCATACATATTCTTTTAATTGGCTATTTTCTCTTTCCTTTCTCAATTCTTGTCTCAGTGTAGCATCCTCCAGAAACAGAAGCAGAGACACAGAACTAAAATACATGTTATTTATTTGAGAAATGCAATGATCATTGGAAGTAGAATGAATAACAGAAGGAAATGAGCTATTCAAGTGTGTCTTACTAAGTTGGTAACAACAAGTATGTCTGGTTGAAAAAGGACTTGTGTCCTCCAAAAGAAGGATGTGCTGAAATTATTACAGAAGTATCAACTTCTGTAAGTCATTGATTAAGGGCATCTGGGGTGCATTTGTCTTTCTGGTATTTCCATCCTGCCAATCACACAAGCAAAGTGATATACATATTAAGAAAACATTTCTAGGGCTGGGGTTGTGGCTCAGCAGTAGAGCACTTGCCTCCCAAGTGTGAGACCCTAGTTTCGATTCTCAGCACCACATAAAAATAAATAAGCAAAATAAAGATATTGTGCCCATGTATAACTAAAAAAAATAATTTTAAAAAAGAAAACATTTCTGCATGGAGAGGCAGATATTGGCCTCTGAAAATCAGAACAAATATGTTGAAACAAGAGGATTTAAGGATATTGAGCAATGTACTATCTGCTATCTTCCCCACTTTCATACCTGAGATTATTTCTAATAAACTACAACTCCTGGGAGTTTTTGTTTCAGGAGTAGCTCTTGCAGGATCCCAAACTGAGATAGCCAATTTCAGTTGTAAAGACAAACAAGTTGCAAAATCTGAGAAATGTTAACATAAATATGTAAGAAACATGTTTTGGAGGGAAAAATATTTAGGGAATGTCTCCCAGAAAAGGTAAAGATTGACATTAGGGCCAATAAAAGTAAAGGAGAGAAAGATGAGAAGAAGATGGCTAGTGAAACATCAAGGGCAGGGTAGTCAGAGATTTCTGATTCAGGTAGAGGTCGTAAGGTTTTGTGTCTATATTTACAGAGTTAAAACAATAATAATGCCAATTTAAAATGAGTCCAATTTTTAAAATCACATGCAATTCTGAATTCTTAAAAATATAAATGGTAATTTATCTGTATTCTAAATGACTGTTGTCAGTATGTAACACTTATTTGTGCTACATGTGTGCATATTTTGTTATATTTTCATTGGTGATTAATGGAATTATTAACATAGAAGTTAATTTGAAGAATCCATATGTTGTCTACTGCTCAGGTACATATGCTGGTTTCAAAATTTTGTAACAGTTTAGAATGATTTGAGATTTCTTCTGGTAAAATTTATGTCTTCAATTCCTATATTGCTTTATATTCCTACATTTAAATGTGGATTTGTGATAAGTATTAAATACTGTACATGTTACATGAGATTTATATAAAAGTATTCAACTTTGAGAGTTATTATAAGCAATATTATTTTTAAATTTCAAATTCCATTTTATCATTGCTGGTGTATAAAATTGTAATTAAAATATGTACATTGAAAACATATTTTAAGTAATGTTTTAGAAAGACCATTTCTTTCTTACCTTCCTCCCCTTTCTCTCTTTCTCTTTTTCTAGATATCTAGGTTTTTCTACAAAGATTTCTTATCATCTATGAATAGGAAGAGTTCTGTTGGTTTCTTTCTAATTTTTAGGCCTTTTATTTTATTTTTATCTTTATTGCACTGGCTGGCACTTCCAATATTAGTTTGAGTTAAGGGAGATAGGAGGCATTCTTGCTTCTTACAGATCTTAGAGGAAAGTGTTCATTACCATTAATTTTTGCAATAACTAAGTTTATTATAGTTATTCTTTATTATGTTTATTAAGTTCCTTCTAGTTATAGCTTGTGTAGTCTTTCATGTTTTTCAGGAATAGAGAATGAATTCTGTATCAGGAGTTTCTGCTCTAATTGGCATTATCATATGATTTGGGTTTCTTTTCTGTTAATATGGCAAGTTGCATTGATTCACTTTCAAATATTGTACTATCTCAGCATTCTTAGGATAAACTCAATTTGTTCACATACAATTCTGGATTCCTTTCACTAATATTTTGAGAGTTTTCTGTCTATATTCATGAGAATTACAGCATCTAGTTTTATTTTATATTTTTGTTTTGTCTTTTTTTGGTTTATAAATTAGAGTGTATAGTTATATAATTAGGGTGTATATTACTGCACTACAAATTATCACAACTTTAATGCCCTAAAACAATACCCATTTATTACCTGAATTGGTTTGTTGCTGTAGTTGTTTGATAAGAGCAGGGTTTTAGTAAGAAGTGTGGGCATAGCATAACTGAGCTCTTAGGATTGAAGCAGACTAAAATTGTGGGAGGTGACAGATGGGCTGTAATCTTATCTGAAATTTTGGTTCCTCATTTAAGTTGCATTAATTATTGGAAAAATCAATTTACTTTCAGTTGTGGAATTTATGAAGGTTATATCTACATGGACAACAGAAAAAAGTCCCTTTGACAGATCATTTAATGGCCTATCTGATTAGCGCTGGCCAACTCAGGATAGATTCCCTTTTGATTACTTCAATGTTAAGAGATTAGTAACCTGTTCATGGTAGTGTTATTTTACCATATTCACAGTGCATACTTTATACACTCTAAGTTTTATAGCAGCATTACTAGGCAATATAGGGAGATACCTTTAACAAATGCAAATTTTAATAAAGTTAAAGAGAATGTGTCAGGATTAAGGTTTAAAAAGATAATTTATAATGTCATTAATTTATTATAGGCCAACATACAAAACTATTTTTCCTTTTCAAAATATATATGAATGCAATTAATTTAGTAACATTTTTTATCCCATTACATAATTATTTTGATATGTGTTCCGTTTCTTACAAGCATGATTATGTATACAACTTTCAGGAAAATTTTACTGTTGATTTCCTTTTCTTTGTATTAAAATTTATCTCATTTCATGATTATTAATGGAAATTTTTTTATTAATAGAGAATAACAAATTAGCAAATAATTACATGTCAGAATTCAAAAATAGAAACATGGTGCCTGGCACAGTGGTGCACACCTTTAATCCCAGTGGCTCAGGAGGCTGATGCAGGAGGATCACAAATTCAAAACCAGCTTCAGAAACAGCGAGGTGCCAAGCAAATCAATGGGACCCTGTCTCTAAAAACATTACAAAATAGGGCTCGTAATGTGGCTTAGTGCTTGAGTGTCCTTGCGTTCAATCTCTGGTATCTGAAAAGAAAAAAGTAAGCAGTCTGTATTAGAGCAAAAAAAATAGTATAGGAGAGATATTTTTGAGGAGTTGACATTAGTAGAAAACACCAAGTGGTTGGTCATCTTAAGAGATGATTATTATTTACCTCTTGGCATTATGAATGAATTAATAAAAAGAACATAGAAAGCAAAACAAACCAAAGGAGTAATAACTAATTCCAAAGAAAACATCAAGAAGAAAAGCATAATGATATAAGTGTAGCTACCTGTGAATGGTGCAAGCATATATGTAATAATATACTAAATGTATATTTATGTTACCAAAAGGTATAATTTCTGTGGCATATGAATCTGATGTGTTTCTCAATTTATATCATCCTTGTTGCATGAAAAGAATAAACATCCCACTGTCCTTGATTCTATGTATAGCCAGTGATTACTTCTGACCATTGGATTGTGGACAGAAGTGATGTATAAAACTTCCAGATATTTTCTACAATGTCTCAAAATCTCCTCCACCTTGATTTTCCCTCACGTGTGGCAGATACAAGCCTCTGCTATAGAGGTCTTTGACACAGTACTTAGTTTGGAGCTGTTTGTATCCTTGAGTATTCATGAAAGGAGAAATTCCCAAAGGATTGTACAATCAAGAAAAACTACATTAGATTTCAACTGAAAAATAAATGTGTATTAAGTCACAAAACTCTTTGATTATTTATTATCATATAAAAGTTGGGATTCCTGAGTCTAAATTGCACTGCAAGAAGAAAGTAAGTACAATGACTCAAAGAGTAGGTATTTATTTCTCACATAAAGTACAAATGAAGGTGAGAGAAGTGGGATGATATCTATTCTCTCCAACCAATTCTATATATATATATATATATATATATATATATATATATATATATATACACTCACATGAATATTGAGGAGACTGGGAAATCTAACATGCAATGTGGGCCGGCAGGCTGAGTCCCACTGCTAGAATTCTAGTGGAAAGCCCTGTTACTAGAAAATTCCCTCTTGATCTGAGAGGCCAGTCTTTTTGTTCTACTAAAGTTATAAAGGGCAATTTGTTTATTCAAAGTTTACCAATTTAAACACATATCATCTAAAATACTCTCCAAGTTGAAACAAAATTACATATTATATTTATTTTTCCTATCCATGATCATGGTAGAAGTGTTTTCAACTGTTTTTTGTGTTTGTTTGTTTGATTTAATCTACTGAAGGAGTCTTAGAAGAAGGAGAAGAAGTAGAAATTAAAGAAGGAACAGGATTATTCATAAAATAATTTTCCTGAATTGTGTACAAACTTCAGATGGAGACAATAATCTTTGTCAAAAGATAAACTTCATCTGCTGAGAAGAGAGAAAACTCTTGTTCTCTATATTTTTACCCTATTTCACATTCCAACCTCCACCCCAAAAATACCATCATCAATATCTAAAATAGTACAATCTTTCTGTTAAACTACACAACATATCCTCCTTCTCCATTCACTCTCTGCATCAGCAGCAGAATTACTCATCCCTCATTTCTACAACTCTGTTAGTGGTCAGATCAAAAATAAAGAATAAATAAGTAAAATATTATACAAAGCTGGCAAATTTATAAATTCTCAAATACTTCTCAGTTATTATTTCAACATTCTTCTTTATTTTCATTCCCTCCTAAATTTGGTCTCCTAAGTATTGTTGGGTATAATTTTTAAAAAATTTGTTAATTGGATTCAATACAGAGTCATAATGTTTAGCTTTACCAGGCATCAGGGAATATTAGAAACAAATTTCTGAAAACAAAGGTGATATCAGCATTCAACTTTGTTTTCATATAATTTCTTCTTTCCTGTACACAAACTTGATTTAACTTATACATCAATTCCCTGAAATTGTACTACTACCAATGATCTTGTGGCACAGTCAATAATCTTTCCTCTGCTTCCATACTCCTCAGTCTCTGCAAGATTTCATTATGTCCACCATATCCTTTTTGAAATGATCTCATGTCTGGTTTTTATTACTTTTTTGTTCTGTTTCCCCAAACTTCAAAGATGAATCAAAATATTTCTCAAAGTTTGATTTGTTTTTTCAAAGTATATTTTATAAATGAGATGTTTTTCTTTTGTACTCACAGTTTCACATGAAAAATGTGAGGAAAAGATAATGGCTTTTTATCTTGGCCAAATCTTAACAAGGCTTTAGAAGTGAATATTCTTCAAAAGATGTTATTTTCACTAGCTAGCTAGCTAGCTAGCTTGGATATTTTGAGCCATTTGGAAATAATATTATAGAAAACATTACTTAGTAAAAATGAAAGTACTATACTACTTTGATATCTAATGAAGGAAATATAACTGGTTTATCAATGAAGAAGAAAAAAGTTGATATAGTTAAAACTAGTGAATAGAATTATATGTATGCAGCTAGGGCTGAAATTAAAGAACTTATAAAACACAGGTAGTTTTATTCTTAAAATCAGCAAAAAGAAAAGTGTTTTGCAAAATTGAGGCTATCTCTAACTTGGACAGCAAGGAGACTGACTATAATAATTATCATGCATATAAAGTTTCCTTATAAGAAATAGAATAATAAAACTAAGTTTAAATCACAAAGGAAGGTTTCAGGCACAAAATAAATTAAAACTTCAACTTCTCTGTAAAGGTCATTAAATGGGAAGAAGAATTAATGAGATTTTTTTTAAATAGAAGACTATTCCTTCAGTGTTTTTAGTAGCCATGATTGATACCAATTTATATGATCTGGAGTAAACACCAGTCAAGGAGTTGAACTGTACAAGTTCTTAAAAAAAAAATTAATGCTATGTGCTAAGAGCCAAGGGGACCAGAATGAACTCACAAACAACAGGGTTAGGATACACTAAGAGAATAATAACCACTGGAACAGACATTAAAGCATTATTATAAAGAAACATTCCTTTCTTTCTGTATCAATTTTCAGAATATATAGAAAATACATGAAAACCCCTATGCAGATATTTGGGATAGATAATGACTTGAAAACATCAGAAAGGAATCAAAATTTTTAGGTCAAATGTTTTAGGCCTTTTATTGATAAGATTATGTCACTAAGAGGCAAGCTCTATATGTAAATTTTACTTCAAAGTTTGGTTAAATAGTCACTAATAATCTCATTGCAGAAACATTGTATGGGGATGGAGAAAGAGAGATTTTAAGTAGATTGTTATTATTCACTTTTATTTCATAATATTGTTTGTTTGTTTTTTCCTACTGGCAAGTATACAGAAAGAGAAGTTCACTTCTCCATCTTTGCATAACAGTTTGAAAGAGAATTACATCATTGACCTAGAGGTGAAAAACACTGTCTCATGCTAGCTCAAACCTTTGATCTATCAACACACTAACAATATTATTCTTGACAGAGATCCAATGAATTTTAAATTTTGTCTCTATAAACCATTTATAGCTATAAGCAATCCTCACAGGCATCCTTATTCTGTATTATAAATCCTTCTGGGCCAGATTTTTTACTCTGTCTCCATTTCATCAACATGGGAAAGAAGTTGAATATCAATTTCTTTTAAATTTTTTTTTGTCCCTAGACACATGTAACCACATTCAATAAAGAGTTTGCTAGAAAAAGTAAAAGTTATTCACAATCAATTGTCCCTATTGTACCAAGGAAATTCAGTTGAGACTGCAATGATGGACACTTTACAATGAGAAAGGAAATACATTGCCTGAATGTTTTAGAATTTAGCCTGAGTACACCTTCTCAGAGAATATAAAATGCTATAACTCTAAGCAAGACAATGCTTTGAATAAATTTCAGAAATTTTTACAAAGAGGAAAACATGCCATTTTGAAGGATGACTCTTTTGTTTTTGCCATAACTAGAATCGAACAACCTTAAAAGTAAGAACTTGTTTTGAGGCTAAAAAGTTCTTTATAGTAAAATAATATCTCCCAGAGTTGAAAGCTAAAGTCCAAGAGGGAGAGTAAAGGAAACCACAATGACCTCAATCAGTCAATGCTGCACTTGTGCCATATTTTTGTTTAATTTAATCATACACTAAGAATAAAAGATGTAAAACCTGATTAGAAAAAAAACTAACTCCTTAGTGAGAATTCCTATAATAATCTCATGTTATATTCTAACTTTAGAGATTAAATTTCATTTTAAATTTTATCTCCCAAATGTAAGTGATAGCTTTCAATAATTTGTCCTTCAAATTGTCATTTAATTTTTATGCAAATAATTATTGAAAGACACACTAAATACCTTGCATATGTAAAACTGATCTAGACTTCAACAGGTAAAACAAATCAATATTTGATGTGACTCTAGGAAAAAAAAAGGAAGGATATTAGGAAAAGTAAACCAGTAAAATGATTGAGTTATAAAGTAAAATGTAAACTTTCAATGAGGTTATACACAGAAAAAAAATATAGATTGATTCCCATAAGTGTTCAATTGCACATTTTTAATGATTCCATAGTTTCTTCTAAATGTTTGGAGATAAATTTGAATTATTTTGGGCATCACAACAAAAAAATAACTTGAATTACTTATACATATCTCAAGTGTCTTAACAAGGTATGCACACATTATACCATTTTTATAATAGTATAATGTTATACCAGATGCTACTAAAAAGCACACAACAAAAAAGGGAGAAATAAAAAGAAAATTCTCTCTTTCAACAGGGAAATTTGTAATAATAGTAATTTTACCCTCTTTTGGCTAGGCTATGGTGACCAGTTGTTTTTTTCAAATAACACTATAGACTTTACTGTGAAGGTGTCCTGAAATATAACTGGCAATTAAATGAGTAGGCTGAGTAGATCAGATTTATTTCCATGATGTGAATAACCCATGATTTCAGGTCTCTTTGAAGGCCTCAAGAGAAAATTCTGAGGTCCCCTCTTCAAGGTTTCTGCTTTCAGAATGCTTGGAGACTTAAGATGGTGATATCATTTCTTCCCTGGGTCTCCATCTTGCTGGCCAGCTCTGAAGATTTTGGATGTCATTTACCCACAATTATGAGTCAATTTCCTTGACATAAATCTCCCTCTCTCTCTTTCACAACTATGCACCATGATCATTATGTTGGTTCTGATTCTCTAGAAATGTCTCACTAATGCAGGACATCATTCATAAATTTTGAACTCGCTATGCTCTCTTTTCTTGCTATTCCTAATTATATGGACTGTCACTTGCTTTTATGTTTATAAATATTCAAAGATCAAATTTTCAGGATGCGACATTCCTAGAGAGCTTTATTAAAGAATTATTATTGAGGGCTGGGGATATAGCTCAGTTGGTAGATAGAATGCTTGCCTCACATGCACAACACCCTGGGTTTAATCCCCAGCACCACAAAAAAAAAGATTATTTATTGAAAATAGATTAACACAGGAATTGTTTCAGCAGCAACAAAAATGGTGGTAAATAAGACAAACCTTCTGTTTTTATGGAATTCCCACTCTTAACATAGATTGTTTGGGAACTCTTGAAAAATCATTAAGTTTTTAAAACAACTATATATAAAATGTTATCCAATGTTACTAATAGCTTATAACAAAAGTTTCTTACTAAAATTAAATTGCTTCTAGTAGAAGTGGATTTCTTTTCATGAAAGCATTAATTATTTGAAACTTTCATCTAATATTTAACATCCATAACAAATATCTGATATAATCAACTTAGAAAAGATTTATTTTGGACACAGTTTTAGAGTTTTCAGTCCATGATTCCTTGGTCTTATTGCCTTTACAACTGTATGAGGCAGCACATCACTGTGGGAGCCTGAGCAAAACCACTCACCCCATGATCAGAAAGCAAAAGAGAAGACAAAGAAAGGGCAGAGGTACTATTCCCCTGCAAGGTCATGTTCCCAGAGACCTTGAAGATCTCCCAATAGGCACCACCACTTAAAGGTTCCACAACCTTCCAATGGTGCTGTGCAAGAGACCAAATTTCATTTCATTCCAGATTATTGCACATATGAAACTATGAGCATAATATAATTGTTTCATTAATTCATTCTTTTCTAGACTTATTTAACTGATTTATCTCTTGTCATGTCCAAAAAGCATTTTTAGGACAGTTTGAATAGAGGCAAAGCAACTGTAATTGTAATTTATGCAGTCAATAGTGTGAAACTCAAAAAAAAAAAAAAGAAAAGAAAAAGAAAACTAGATACAGAGAAACCATTTTTTTCCTTATTAAAATTTAAACTTGAATTCTGCTTTTTAACAAGAAATCATTCATTTTAAGTGGTTTTATAAAGTAGTTGTGTTTCTAATTCACATTCTAGTTCCTAGCTGCTATTTCTTCCCCTAATTGAGGACTTCATTATTTCTCATTAGGATTATACCAACAGATTCTGAACACATTCCATCACCTTCCACCTCTGCTATCTTAAAATCAGTCTATCTACCTAGATGAATATGTAATCCCTTTATTCAAAAATTTTCAGCAATTTCATATCTCAAACACAGCAAATCTCAGATATCTCCACTCTCAATCTGAGCCCTTTACATCTAACTCTGCAGACCCAGAATAATGCAGTAATTCCTTTAATCTTATGTTCATCTCTCTGCATATATATAGCTTACTTATAGTGCTTTGGATACATTTAGATTAAATCATCATTGGATCCTTTATATATATTTGTTCAAATTCCTCTTCTGAAAAAATCACTTTTAGTTAAAATCCAATGTATTCTTCAAGATATGGTTCAAAATATAGTGTTCTGAAAAGTGTCCTCAGTTCTCTGATTCTTTTTCTTTCTTATGCTTTTAGCTCTCTTCCAGTATTGGTACTACTTTTACCCTTATCTTTCTTATCTACTACAAAATAAATTATGTTTTACTTTTGTTACATTTCTCCCAACTCATCATAGAAGAGTTGTTTGATAATTACTTGCAAAGTAATAGCTCTTAGGTAAAAACTTGACAAAATAAAATTGGATTTCTTTTTTTATAGGCCAGAAAAACCACATATATGACATGGCAAAAATTTTCAAACAATAAATAAAAAAATTAAATCTAAACTTTTCATATTTCTCAATAAATAAGTACAAATTGGAAATATATCCTGAATTCTGACAACTGAACTACTAAAACCAACAAGTAGTGGCTGAAAGTATTCATCTTTGGAAGTTCTATAAACGTAGTTATTTCTGAGGCCTCAAATGTGCGAAGCATGAAAAATACAACCAGAATTTGAATACAAAATTAAGGTCTTGGCCAGGCATGGTGGCGCATGCCTGTAATTCCAGCAGCTAGGGTGGCTGGGACAGAAGGATCACTAGTTCAAAGCCAGCAAAAGCAAGGAACTGTTCAACTCAGAAAAACCTTGTGTCTAAATAAAGTACAAAATAGGTCAAGTGCCCTTGAGTTCAATCCCCAGCACCCCCCTAAAAATTAACTAATTACTGTTAACTCTGCATATTATTTCTAAAGAAATAATATATCAATGAAAGGAGGCTGTTCAATCTAGTATACATAGAATGCAAAGAAGTTTAGTAGTGTTTAGAGAAAGGTCTTTGGCTTCTAAAAATATATTTTGTCGACAACCTTTAATAAGACAGGGGTCAATAAGAGGGCAAATTAGCAGATGTAACCCTTCACTATGAGATAGGTTTCACTTTAGGCTCCATAAATATTAGAGATCTGCATAAGGCTATATTCCAGACCCTGGCCCACAGTTGTTCCATAAGCATCCGTGTCATAATATCATTACCCATGAAGCAATAAGAGTTCCTGTGCCACAGATTTCTGAACCTATGACATCACCACCAGACCTCTGAGCCTATATTCCTCTATTAAGGTCCATGCTTCAGAGAAGCTCAACCCTGCTCTATTGATATTACACATCGGATAGTATGGCCACTATTACCATAAGTGAGCTGACAAGCTGGACCTTAGCACCAAGATGGATGCTTTTGCTACAACTTCCTTGATGAGAGAAAGAATTTTGGAGAGCCCAGCAACTTTCAGTACTGAAGACCTCAATATCCCTGGCATCTCCTCTCCACACACATAATCTTGGCTACTGACATTCCTGGAAATCTTTTCCGAAAGGAACCCCAGCTGACAGAGCTATATGAAGACCATATGGCTATCTTCTCAGGAGAGCCAGAACCACTACAACCAACCCACATGGTGCCCTCATTCCCAACTGTTGGGAAAGGTTTTCCCCATTTAAACCAGTCTGTACATTCTGGAAGAGATAATGGCTCTATCAAATATTCAGACAGTGTGGCAGAAGAACAAGAGACATAAAAAATATAAGGAAAGACCCAGCCACTCAACAAATATAATTTCTCAAAAAAATATAAAACAAAAGGAGACCAATGAATCACCTGGCAAAGAATTAAAATATTTTATTAAAGTGAAACAAACTTCAAGATACAACAGAGAATCTGTTCTATTAAATAAGGAAAATGATACACTGCCAAAAGAAAAAAAAAGTTTAAAATAAAGACAAAAATCACAAGAAAAGACCAACTGAAATTCTGGAGCTAAAGAACATGCTGAATGAACCAACCTACCAACCTAGATGCCCTTCAATAGACGAATGGATAAAAAAAATGTGGCATTTATACACAATGGTGTATTACTCTGCATTAAAAAATGACAAAATCATAGAATTTGCAGGGAAATGGATGGCATTAGAGCAGATTATACTAAGTGAAGCTTGCCAATCCCTTAAAAACAAATGCCAAATGTCTTCTGTGATATAAGGAGAGTAACTAAGAACAGAGTAGGGACGAAGAGCATGAGAAGAAGATTAACATTAAACAGGGATGAGAGGTGAGAGGGAAAGGGAGAGAGAAGGGAAATTGCATGGCAATGGAAGGAGACCCTCAGGGGTATACAAAATTATATACAAGAGGAAGTGAGGGGAAAGGGAAAAAATATAAGGGGGAGAAATGAATTACAGTAGAGGCGGTAGAGAGAGAAGAGGAGAGGGGAGGGTGGGAGGGGGGACAGTAGAGGATAGGAAAGGCAGCAGAATACAACAGACACTAGTATGGCAATATGTAAATCAATGGATGTGTAACTGATGTGATTCTGCAATCTGTATACAGGGTAAAAATGGGAGTTCATATCCCACTTGAATCAAAGTGTGAAATATGATATATCAAGAACTATGTAATGTTTTGAACAACCAACAATAAAAATTAATAAAAAAATAAAAAAAGAACATGCTGAATGAAATGAAAAATGCAACTGAGAATACCAACAACAATAACAACAAACAGGATGAAAAACCTTTGAACTCAGACAATTATTTTAAAAATTTCAGTCAGTGGGGTAAAAAAAAAATATAAGAAATGAAGAAAAACCTATGTCATTTACAAGACTGTATACTTACAACAAAAAAACAATCTAAAGATTTGTGTGGGTTTGGCTTGAGAAGATTGTAGTCATCTTGAGTTATAGATCTCATGATTGTCCCAGAATGACCCTAGTTGATTTGTATGAATAATTTCCCAGAAAACTATAAATATACAAAAGCATTATAGAGATATGTGAAAATTCACAACTAGACACTGGTACCAGGAATATGTGTGCCTGTGATATTAGCTTAAGATGAACCCACTTTATTCTGGCTTGGATGAAATCACCTTTGTTTGACTACATCCTTTCTGGCCAAAATTATAGGAATTCTGATGGTCTTACTGGTGCCCAAGACCATGATTTTATAAGTAAGTCTCCTTATAAATTGCATTCTATGCAATCTTGGATCCATCTCTCTTTTTCATTGGTCTCAGGGCATCTTGAGGCTGAATATCATACACTGGGGCTGGTTGTCTCAAAATAAGATTCCTATCAAAATTCCAATGACATTTGTTTTTGTAAAAATAGAGATAACAATCCAAAAATCAGTATATAACCACACAAAATCCTAATAACAAAAGCAATCTTGAGCAAAAATAACATCACTGGAGGAATCACATTCTCTAAGGTCAAAATCTACTACAAAGCTTTATTAATCAAAACACCATGATGCTGGAATGAAAATAAATGCAAAGATCAATGGAAAAAAAATAACCCAGAACATTTATGGTTGATCTCTGACAAATGAGCCAAGAACAAACAATAAGGAAAGGAATATTTCTTGAAAAATGGAAAAAAATACATATTCACATGCAGAAGAATGAAACTGGACCCTTAACTTGTCCCATATCAAGAATTCAACTCAAAATGGATTAAATACTTGAATTAAAGGTGTGAAACCATAAAACTACTAGGAAAAAATATGAAGAAGAATCTTGTATACATTGGTATTTACAAAGATATATTTTAATATGATTACAAAAGCATAGTCAGCAAAAAGAGATATAGACGAATGGGATTTCACCCAACTAAAAAGTTTCTGCACAGACTAAACAATCAACAAAGAGACTACCCACAGAATAGGAGAAAATATTTGCAAACCATAAATCTGATAAGTATATAATGTATATCTGATATGTATTATTCAAAATATATAAGTAACTCAAATCAATAAAAAGAAAATAACATAAGTAGAAAATGGGCAAAAGATCTAAACAGACATTTCATCAAAGAAGACACATACATTTATAAAGGGGAAATAATTGGGTTATGAAAGCCTTAACTCAATTAGTGAATTAATCCGCTGATGGGATTAATTAAATTGTAACTGAAGGGGGTAGGTTGTGGCTGGAGGAGGTGGATCATTGGGGGCATGTATTTGGGTATATACTTTGTATATGGTGAGTGGAATCTCTCTCTGCTTCTTAATCATATATGAGCTGTTTTACTCCACCACACTTTTCTGCCATGATGTGCTGCCTCACTTTAAACCCCAAGGAATGGAACCTGCTGTCTGTGGATTGAGACCTCTGAAACCGTGAGGCCCCAAATAAACTTTTCCTCCTCTGTAATTGTTCTTTTCAAGTCATTTAGTCATAGCAGCAAAAAGAGGATTAATGTAACAGTATGATTATGTTTATAATATTATATGTGTGACATATATCGCATGTTTAATGATATTGAATATATACATACTGAATATGCACATATACATATATTCAATATGTATATATTCAATATATTTGTATATATGTGTATACATATTAAAAATCATATATATGTATATGCATATTCAATATAATTATGATCTGAGAAATGATAATTTAAAGTACAAATATAACTTCACACTTATTAGAATGACTATTATCTAAAAGACAAAAGATAGCAAGTGTTGGAAAAAATAGAAATTTTTTCTAGAAAAATAGAAATTTTGTTCATTCTAGGAAGGAATGGAATTTTGCACAGTTATCATAAAAACCTTAAGGATATATACTAAATTATGTATTAATTCCTCTTATGGTAATGCACTCAAAAAGTTAAACAATATGTCAAAAAGATATCTCCACTCTCATTCATTGTAATATTATTTACAATCTTGATACTATGAAATCAACTGAAACATCCATCAATGTTTGAATGGACAAAGCAAAATGTGTCATGCAGAATGCAATATTATTAATCCCTAAAAAAGAATGAAATTCATTCATTCGCAAAAGCAAGGATGAAAATGGAGGACATAATGCTTTGTGAAATAAGTCAGAAATATAAAAATGAATACTGAATTTTCTCATGTGTGGAATCTAAAAAGTCAAAAATACAAATGGAGGGTAGAATAGTAGTTCACAGGGGCTGTCAGGACAGAGGAGGAAAGGAAATGGGGAGATGTTGGACAAAGTGTTAAAACAGGAGAAATAAGTTCTGGAGATCAATTATTCAGCATGGTGCTTAGTAAAAATTATATAGTTGAAAAGTGCTAAGAAAATAATTAATGAAATTTAAGTGTTCTTGGACACACACACAGAAAGTCACGCTGGGCACTGTGGTGCACGCCTCTAATCCCAGTGGCTTGGGAGGCTGAGGCAGGAGAATCACAAGTTCAAAGCCAGCCTCAGCAAAAGTGAGGCTCTAAGCAACTCAGTGAGACCCTATCTCTAAATAAAATACTAAATAGGGCTGGGGATGTGACTCGGTGCCCAAGTTCCCCTGAGTTTCACACCCAGTTCTCTCTCACAAAGAAAAGTCATGTAAAGTATATGTTAATAAACTTGATTTATCATTCTATAGTATTTTGTACCATAAATATATATGATTTTATATTATTTCAAAAAGAATATTTAAAAACTTTTCTGTGATGTTACCACATTTATGTGTATGAATATTTGCATGTATCTGGGTTTGTGTATAGGTCTCAGAAACATGAGACACCTGGGTCAAGGAAGAGTTCTTGGCCAATACAACTAAATCAATGGGTGGAGTAACATGATCAGCATTCAAGGCAAGGTGGTGGAGTCTATGCAAACTGTCTACCTGCATGAGTAATGGCTTACTCCCCAATTACTAGGAAAGGGGTGAAAAGTGATGAATCTCCTGTTTTTGTATGGGCAAGATGTGTGCCATCCCCTTCCTTCCTGAAAGGGTGGTAAAAAAAAATCTCTTCTTTGAAGATGTATTCTAAAAAATCCTAGTCTCTTATTCTAATTCTTTAGGACTATAAATCCATATCTTTAAGAGAAGGATATCTAAAAGTGTCAGAGAGATGTCTACAAGACCGTGATTTGTCTTTTTGACATGTAAATACCTAGGGAGATAGGATTTTAGTCTTGCTGACACCTTGGGAGTTTAACTTAGGATATGTCATTGGGCCTCTTAAATAGCAGTTTTGTTATTCTGTATCAGCACAATTAACTAGAGGAATAACTACGGGTCTAATTCTCATGGTATGCAAGGTGAAAAGTGTTTCTAGGGAACATGAATGTAACATCCCTTTGTTGTATAGACTCATATAAGTGCAGAGGCTAGTGCATTTTACAGGATCACTGAAAAATCTCCTCAGTTGGTATATTCTATTCAGGGATAGACTAGTAGACATTCATCTTGGGAATGTTTTTAGATACGTATTAATTAAGAGATAGCATCTTTTATGCCTAGAAGTCTGGTGATAATTTCTTCTTTTAAGCTACAGAGAAAAATGCACTCAGTAGAGTACTTATTTCAAGTCTCTTTGCAAGTTATTTTTATCACACTAATGAATAAATTGCCATTCCCTTGACTAAACTATTTTCTTGTAGTATGGTCAGAATAAATCAGCCCAACTGAATATCTTTTCTGGATACAGATTAAATCTAACTTCTGTATCTATAAGGCTAAAAGCTAAATTTAACTCTTGGCTTTTCTTCTGATATAAAACTACCTTCAAATTTGGCTTACGAGCCTTCAGATTTTTCTAAAGAATAAATACTTACATTTCTTCTTGGAATGGTCCACACATTTCAGAATGGTTAGAAGTTTTGGAATGTTTTATCTCTTTTCTTTGTTCACATAAATTCGCTTCCATATGCTTAACAAAATAGATTTTAGACGATTACTAGAACTAATGATGGCCAAAACTGATTGAAAAATGCCCATTCTACATGTTTTTATTAAAATTAACATGCATCTCTCTTGTCATGAAAACCACTTCATTGACCAAATATAATGCTGTTCAGGATTATCACATTTTATTTCTAAGTCTAAGTTACCTGTGGGAACACCTACCCCTGGGTGTCTCACTCTGTTTTCCTTTCTTTTCTTTTTCTTTTCTTTTTCTTTTCTCTTTTCTTTTCTGTGTCCTTCTTTATCAGTTTTATCTAACTGAGCCTACCCTTTCTGAAAAGTGTAAAGCATTTCAAGGAGAAATGTGTTTATTTACTTAGAAAAATGTGAAATCTGGTCCGCCAGATATCCGGGTAGTTTTTTTTATCAGAAGGAAAGCCAAGAGTTAAAATTTAGCTTTTAGCCTTGTAGGTGTAGAAGCTAGATTTAATAGGTATACAGGTGGCAAAGGAACTCATGGTTATCTGACAATGGACAAGATCAAATGTGTATCCACCACAACCTAGGATGGGTAAAAGTTTGATAGAAGACTCTTAAGCATTAATTAGGGTGGATATAATGACCATTACAAAGAAGTGAGCCACATCCCCTATCTTGTATTTTTATTTAGAGACAAGATCTCACTGAGTTGCTTAGCACCTCGCTTGTGCTGAGGCTTTCTTTGAACTTGAGATCCTCCTGCCTCAGCCTCATGAGCTGCTGGGATTACAGGTATGTGCCACAGTGTCCAGTTCAAAAATAGCACTCTATTTGATTGAGTTATACCTGTACTTGTCCAGTATGAATGGAAACTCTCTCCGGACAGCATATATTACCACAAGTATCAGAGGCAAGAAGGAGTTTTTATCACTGCCATGCAACAGTCTTAAAAGTCCTTATGGAGCAAGGCATGATCACCCTCACAAGAGTACTTGGAATGTGGCATGAAAAAAAGTGGAAGGGTTAAGGTGCTTATCCTGGGTTCAAGAGGGGAAGAGGACACAAGGTGAAGAATGCCTGTAGTCATGTCACTGGAGGAGACAGTTGGTCAGAATAAAGACAGGTGAGGTCTGACACAAAGACCCACATGTGTGACTTAAGCCCAAAGATTGGAAGCAAATCCTCCATAACCTATAGCCCTGAATTCATCCTTAATCTGACATGAGCAAGAAACTCCACTAAAAAGCGATGTTCTAGCAGCATATATCTTTGATATTATTGAAAAGAAAGATTACAGATTTAGTGAGAAAAATCTGTTTCTCAGGATGCTCTTCAGGGTCTGGGCCACATATGCTCAATGCTCTAAGTACCATAAAACAATAGCTGAATAAGTGCCTGAGATACATGGTCAGAGAAAACACACTAGCAATCTTAGAACAGGGCTGAGAAGGTCTACATAAAGCTCAGGTCACTATTCCCAGAAGTTACTATGAGTCCATATTGGTCCCAAGACCTGGGAGTGAGAAATAAAGGGACCTCTTTGCCAATGGTACTGCATTTCAGCACCACCTCAGCAAAGTAACTTTTGCTTAGAAGTTGCTTCCAGATTGCAAATTACATTGGCATACTCAGAACCAGCATCATGAAGACCCTTCAGAGGTGACAGCAGCATCCATGGACGCACCTCACTTCCAATACTTGAGTTGCAGCTTTGAAAGTCCCTCTTTGAGACTCTGTATTTGCATAACCTCTGCTTATGCCTCTCTACTACAGCCCTAAGGGAGGTTACTTACTTCTTGAAGTTAACTTGGGGTAACCTCAGTATTCCTGTCTTGCTTATTATGTGTTCCAATATCAGTGTAAAAAATTTCATCTCTTAAAAAATTAATATTTTTTTCTGTTTTCTCAACTGGACCCTGGACTGATAACACTTAAAAATCAGGAATAAAGAATTTGTACACTTAATGGAAACCACTTTTTAAAATGTTTGATCTAAGATAGCTTTCTAAAATTATTGATTATAAAGTGTTGATTATGATTAACAATCTAGTTGACCACAGACCCAAATATCATGTTATTTTAAGAAAAACCCAAACATCATGTTCACTTTGTATTAAGATAAAATTCACTTAGATTTGACAAGAAAAATGAGATTGAGTATTAATATGGCATAAGTTTAATATATAAAAAAACCACTATATCTGTAAATTAAACAGATAGTTACCACTTGTAGATATTACTAGAAGTTGTTAAATGAAGAAAATATTTTAAATGCTACAGAATGCTTTTTGTGCTATTCTTATTCTCCCAATGATTAGTTCAATCATCACTTACAAAGAGACTCTGGATGCTTGACTACTTATATTCTTGCATGTATTTCAGTGTTCTCTAATGATGAAATGCAGTGAGATATGTAATCACTGAAAAATAAAACCTTGTAAGTATTCTAAAGAGTTGATAAGATGATGAAGCTTAAACAAAAGAATGTTCATAATAGGATTCAGGCAAGGGCATTCTATACTTTATTAGATCCTCTATTGTACATAATCTTTGATATAACTAAGTGAGCTAAAAATAAATGTAATAAGATTAAAAGTGTACCACTCCATACCCAACAATATGTAGGTATTCATTTAAAGCATCATAATACAGAATCAGTTAAGATTCCATGAGGAAAAGTCATCAATTTTCCCCTCAGCTATAACTTCAGTTTTCAGTTATTTAAAAGGAGAAAGAATTTCCAACAGTATTGTTTTCTTTTATCTTTTCTTTTTTTTCAGCTTTTTTTTTTGCTGTAATGACTAAAAACCCAACCAGAACAGAGGAGAAAAAGTTTATTTGGCAGAGGAGGAAAAGTTTATTTGGCGACTCACAGTTTCAGAGATCTGAGTTCACTGGCAGCAGGCTCCATTCCTCAAGGCATGAGGTCTGAACATCAAGGCAGAAGAGTGTGATGGAAGGAAACATGTTACATAATGCTTAGGCAACAGAGAGGGAATCCACCTGCCAGATACAAATTAGATACCACAAATCTACACTTCCAAAGCCTACCTCCTCCAGCCATACCCTACCACTTCAATTACCATTCAGTTAATCCCTATCAGAGGATTAATTCACTGATTGGGGTAAGGTTCTCAAAATCCTATCATTTCTCCTCTAAATCTTCTTGCATCATCTCACATGTAAGCTTTTGGGAAACATCTCACATCCAAAACATAACAAGTATTGACAACATAGAACCTATGCTCACTACAATGAAGAACTGAGACATCTTTTATTGGGCTTATTGCTGGTGTTCTTTACAAATTTTGAATCAAAATATATAGTTCTACTTACCATATATGAAATTTTATAGATAGTGCATTTCTTTTACACTTCAGTATTCACAATGATGATAAACTATAAAAATGGAAAATAAAAAATTCGAACATATGATTTCAGTTTGCAGTATGAGGATAGAAACATAAAACACATAATTTGAGAATTTATCTTATTTGTTGATTTATCTCACAGAACATACAAACCTTACTAACGAGAACCCAATTTATGAGTGACAGAAAATTGTTCTAGTAATCCACTTTCTGGCCTAAATCAATTTTTTCCTAATATATATCTTCATGTTCTTTCATGTTAAATTAAAAATAATATTCAATTTAGTAATTTTGTAGGCAATACTAATCTCTAAGTAGAAAAATCTAAGTATAATTTCACATTTTTTAATATTTAAACTATGCTGGTAATAAATAGTAAATAATAGACAATGACTTAGTATCATTTATAAAGTATACTATACTATTTTAGAAATAAATTAAGTAGATTATCTGAATTAAAGTTTTACTTAATAAAAAGAGGGTTTTTTTGCTACATAGATGTTTAATCACCTTACTTAAGAGATTAAAAATATTTAGTTATGCTTCAATTTGTTTCCACAATTCTAATTATACAGTTTATCCTATTACTAACTAGCTCTGTCACTAAGTTTTTTAATGGATTGTATTCCATTTTAATATTCAGTTTATATGTAACTAATCTTTAATCTTGACCTATCCTCTAGGATGTTTTTAACATTCATGAAATTAGCAGAACAAATTTTCACTCATGATATGAAGCTCTCCCTACTGTTCTAGAAATACATTGCATATAAAATATTTAAGTTTAATAAAAGTGTAAGGAAGGAGCTGAACTTACTTTAAAAGTCAACAAATACATAAAATCTCAGGAAGAATCAGATATTTAACAAAGACTCAGATTCTTTACTTGTATCTCAACAACAAGATGATGTATTATTTATAGAATAATATTAACTTTATCATACAATTTTGTATTCACCTTCATGAATAAATCCTCAAAGGTTTATCTTAACAATGTGATCCTGGCTAACTTGTTTATAGAGAACAGTCAAGAAAAGCATTTTGGAAAGAAAATATGTGTAGTTTAACTACCAAGAGGCAAGACTCTTTCCATAAGTTCTGCCGAAAATAAATGCTAAGCTTTTGTCCACAGTCCTGGAAATCTGTATTTCAATGGCCACATAATAGTAAAACCTATATAAACACATGCTGATTTTTGATGCATGATGGCATTATTACAATATGCATTGTAATATGATATTTAGTTCATTGTGTACATCATTAAAATGTTTTAATTGTTCAAGATACCAAATAAAAATACTTATTACATGTATAAAATTATGTCAACTATTTGTACTGTTGTAAAATGCACATTTCTGTGCATTATCTTAATCAATCTTTTGCTTTCTAATAGTAAATATTTTAAATTAAGTTTGACATGTCTTAAATCAAATGATAATTAACAAAATACTGAAAGTAGAAGTTTGAAACTAAATGCATCATTTTATCATCATTTTATTGCACAAACACATGTACTTGAAAAACTTGTTGTTGTTGTTGTGTGTGCGTGTGTGTGTGAATTTTTAATATTCCACTATGACTTTTGTTTCTGGCCAAGATGTATTTTAGAGTGAATTCACCTACCTGCCTGAAGCAACCAAAAACTAGATGAAATGCACAAAGTAATGATTTTCAAGACACTGAACAAATGGCAGTGAGACTATGTTGTGGACAACAGACAGGATGACTCCTGTCCTTGTCTCCCCTAGTGCCTTTCAGAATTTTCCCAAGTAGTGGTGCAGAAAAATAAACACAGGAGGAATGTGACAGAGGTCTGGGAGAGACGGAGCTGAGTACGGGGGAGAGCAATGCACTACAATTTATAGTATGGCATACTGCAGAGAAAAGAGCAGCACTGAGAGAACACTCTGGAGATTAGTAGAGGTGCCCTTGAACAATTTTGCAGAGTATTCTTCTGAGTGGATGTATGAGGAAATTATTTGCAGCCATAGGAAGAACCAACCGAAAAGATTAGAATAAAAAAATGCTTACTGGATACAGGACCAGAAATAATGTCTGTTCTGACAAGACAGATAGGAAGAACTCATAATTCAGTGTTGCCCATTAGAGCAGAAGGCCCTTCAATCATGCCTAGACTATAAGCACCTCTGAGCACTTCTAACAAATTTAAACCTAATGCTCAAAAGGAACAAACTGTTTCCAAACAACTTGTCTGTGTCTCAGAACATAGTTCAAGAATATCTATAGGGATACCAAAAAATATCTTGTAACTGAATGTTAAAAGCAACAAAATCTGTCATATATCCAAAGATTACAAAGCACACAAATAACCTGAAAAATGCAACACATGATAAGGAAAAAAGAACAAAACCAAATGAGACTTCTCAGATATATTAGAATGTGTAGACAAGCATATTTCAGTTATTTTCAATGGCATTTCATATACTCAAACAGTTAAATAAAATATAGAAGATGTAGAGAGGTTTGAGGTTAAGAAATATGCTAGAGAGCAGATTCAATATGGCAGAAGAAAGAATTATTAAACAGCAATAGAAAATATCCAAAATGAAAATGGAGTTAGAGAATCCAAAAACAATGAAAACAACATCAGTGAACATTAGGACAACTTTGAGCCTTCTAATAAATGGGCAGTGAGAATTCTTATAGTAGAGGAAAGAATGGAGAGGATTAAAAATATTAGAAGAAATTATAGCCACAAAAATTTCCAAATGTGTTTTAATTTATAAACCTACAGAGCCAAGAGGCTCAATGAACCTAAAGATTCAAGAAGCTCAGGCATATGACACAAAAAGAAAACTGTACCAAGGCATATCATATGAAAATTACTCAAGGCCATTGATAAACATAGGTTTTTAAATGCAGCCAGAAAATAAAAGAAGCATTACATACAAAGAAACTAAAATAAAAATTATAGATTTAATGTCAGAATCTAAGGCAATGAAGAGTCAGAAACAATATTAAAATAAAACAACCCCCACAAGAAAAAGAACAATTGCCCAAAGGATTCTATGTTCAGAAAGATATCTTTTGAAAGTATGCATAAAATAAAACTCTCTTCAGAAGTACCAATAGGAAATAATGGATTCCCAGTACACTCCCACTACAAAAACTAATAAGGAAATTTCTTTAGAAAGAGGAATATGACATCAGATGGAAATGTGATATACTTAAAAAATGAAGAGTATTAGAAGTGGTAGCTACACAGATAATAACAAGATTAAAAGTTGGCAAAGTCTTCAAGTAAATGTTTTAATTAAAAGATATAGAGATGGTGAATAAGCACATAAAATAATCCTGAATATCATTATTCTTTGGAGAAATGCAAACTAAAGCTAAAATTAATTAACACTGCACAACTAATAAAATGGCCCAAATAACAGACTGCATTTGTTGATAAAGGCATGGAGGAACTAGAACTTCCTTTATACGTCTGGCAATAATGTATAAATGTATACATTAATCAAATGTTAACCAATTTGAAGTGCTATTGAAATGTTAAACATAAAGGTTCTATGTAATACAGTACATTAAATCTTGGGATTTACTGAAACAAAAACATAAAATTGTTCATTTTTGTCAAATGTTCATAGGAGGTTTCTTTGAAAATTTAAAATATTCAAATGTTCTTCAGTAGGTAAATGAATAAGCACGTATGGTATATTCTTAACCACGAAGACCTGAGTTTTCAATTCTGTAAATATTTCAATAAAATTGACACAGCTGCATTAAAATAGGTCGGGAATTCTAATCTATAACATAAATTATGTAAATTTATATTATTATTTAATAATGATATATTATATAACATACATGCTATCTTTAAGTTTTCATACATGTTCTACATCTACAATGACCAAATTGGTTAAAGCAGAACTACTCAGCTGTAAAATAGTGAAATGGTAATACCTAAAACAATGGAGAAATTTCAAAATAATTGTTCTTCTTACAAAAAGGAGGACAAATTATGTGACTCCATTTACATAATACTTCTAGAAAGTTCATTCTAACCTAAAGTGAATCAAATTAATGTTTTTTTTTTTAAGAAAAAAAAGGCACCAACAAGGAACGAAGGCAGGAATTAAAATGGGAATGAAAAATGTTTGGAGTGTGGATGTATTCACTGTTGTGATTGTGCTGATGGTATCGAGATCGTATATACAGTCCAAAACCTTCATATTGTACATTCTAAAAGCATGTAGTTAATTGCAAGTCAATTATACCTCAATAAAGCTGTTAATTTAATATATTATTGTACCTATGTCTCTTCTTTTACCCCATCCTTTTTTTCTAATTTTAATTATGCAAGAGAGTTTTCCCATATAGCCAAGTACAAATAGCTGTTACAGAGAAAGAAATGTAAAAGAAGGAACAACTCTTTTAACTTGACAGTATTTTGTCTCCTGAAAGAACATGACACACTCACTGTTTTTATTAAAATTACTCAAATTTCTTTATAATGCTATGTGTGTATCTATGTTTCCACAGTTCTAACTGTGGAAATGAATGTGGCATGCAGGCACATGATCTCATGACTTCTTCAGCAGTATTATGTCAGGTAAGTCAGCTTACCCATTGACATCAACTCCTACCCATCTAATGAATCATTCTGAAGGTCAAAGTCATTCTAAAAATGAAATGTAGTCTAAATTGTCTAAGACATTTAATAATCTAATATGTTATTAAGATATATGGTTAATTATCAGATTCAGAAGCATCTATTTTAAATTTTTTGGAAAATTTCATTTCTTCTGTGGAAAACTTGTCTTCAATGCCAGAGAATGAAAGTTCTATTTGCAAATACCTACACCACACACAGTGAAGTGTATTTATGTTTTCAGATTGGAGCTCTGTTTTAAGATTTGAGACTTTCTTCTGTTAAAACAATACTGAAAAGAATGACATGGGAATAATGTGTGATTGTGGGTGGCACTCTCACGCCCATCATGGAATGCAAAACCCTTTTACAATTTATTGGTAATGCAAGAGATTTTTATTTTTTATTTTTAATGCATTCTTTGCCAAGATCATTAAAAAAAAACAAATAGAATATCCTAAGCTCTTCAATTGACATAACTCATGAGCAGGATTACAAAAAAAGCTAGACTCACCAAATACATAGGTCATCCAAAATTTATATCATGTTAACCACCAGTAAATTCAGAATTATAGTACATATTCAAAGTCAAGACAAACATTCTTTTTACTAATGGATTTAAGTTTGAAGCTTCTCAGATCACTATAGGAAAGTGTGGGAGGGATATCACAGGCATATCATTTCTTATAACAGAATTCTAAGAATTTATTTATATAACTACTGTCAGTCTTTCAGGCAGAAAAACATGTAGAAGCTGAAAATGTGACTAAGCTACCAAATTTAACCACTGAAAGAAATAACAATTGTTCAAACCTGGAATTTTACTTTTTGAGGTTATTTTGAAAGTTAAACTAAAGCAATGTGGAATATTTAGAAGCTTACCAAGATATGTAGAAAGAAACACTAGCAAATCTACGATTCCATAGTTCCAACTAATGAAAAATTTCCTACAGTCTGTACCAGCAAGATTGCAGCAAAAGGTTAAAAAGGGATGTATTGCAGAAAAATAAAGATCTAAAACCAACAGAAATATCCTTTTAATTTAATTAGCACTTTTAAATTTCCTTTCCTATGTTCATATACACGAGTGTATATTCATGGCTGCAAGAAAGATGAAGATGGAAAAGAGGGAAGACGTTTAAGGATTGAGATATTTTATAAATATTTTAAAAATTTCACATTAGATACTAGTCTCATGATATATTGGTAGAAATATTTTAGAGGATTATAAGCTGAAATGAATTTGAAAAATGCTATGAGCATGCTAAAAATAATAAAGAACTCTTGAAGGTTTCCAATTGCTATTAGCATCTTAAAGACTCTGTATAGTCAACAATAATTTCCTTAAATTACTCAATTCATAATATACCATACTCATAGTGAATTTCTTTCTTAAGTAAATATTTTAAAATCATTTCTTAGTGTTAGTCATCATAAGACACTTGGGAAATACTATTCTGGGTTAATCCCTGAAATAAAATCACTCTATTTTAATAATACAGCTCAAGATGCTTTTCCATGAGAAAAAAAATGCATCTGATTTAGAATAGATGGAAATTTTCAGTATGCGTGTTTGAAGATTTTTTAAAAGCTAACAGTGAACCATAAGGAAGGCATATGGTTTAATTCTTATATGCTTTCCTTATAATGCTTTTAGATGTCATTTGTCATTTGTGCTCTTCAATGATTGGAGATCAGGACACTAAAAAGGAGTGGATTCTTCACTCGCTGAGACATAATAATTCACAAAAATGTAGTAAGTCATTACTCTTAAATGTATATGATATGAAAGCTATATAAATGGCTAGCTACCTGATCATAAAAAACAAAGAAAGGACTTAAGATTTTAATATTTTGAAAGAACATCTGTGGTCTGTGTTTCATATTTTGAGAACAACTTCTAGAGATCAACTTTTAAGACATTAGGCTACATTGGGAACCATAGTAGTTTATTATTAGAACCATAGTAGTTTATTATTTAGAAGTACCAGTGAATCCACTTGGTCCCAAAATTCCTAATATTTAATGAGTCTAGTATCATGAAAGATACCTTTTATTGTTAGCTATAATGGGTAAATATTGTATTAATAATAAAGCATTACTGCTTATAAGTGATTTGTTTCATAAATATGACCAGATTCAAGATAAAACATATAATAATACCCCTTTCCCTTGCATTCTGACATATTGTTCAATGGAATAGAGAAAAGGAAAGCCAAGCTATTATGTATTAAATTAAGTTTCATTTTGAGTTATATTATTGGAATATGTCACACAGGTAATATTTATCAATCATCCAAGCTGCATAAAAGAACAAAAATTCAAGAACTAGTCATTTTCTTAAGACACCCCTAATAGATGTAATTATGTGCATTACTCCATTGAAAGTACCTTGATTGCCTTTAAAACTATTTAACATGAATGGGATTAAAGACATATGTGGCACACCTTGTGGGTTACAGGCATTATTGCCATCATCCTTCCAGTAAATTGTGAAGTCTAGAAGTTAAAAGTCTTATTTCTCAAGTCCCTTGCTTCGAAAGTTCTGGAAATAAATTTTATTCTGCAATCAAATATACCAATGCAAGATTTTGAATGAAAGCAATAGAGATACTCTTCCTGCTTTCCTGTTTTTCTACAGGCAAGTATAGTCTTAGAGATTCAACTATTAAGCGGACATTGTAACTTTCTAAAGTCTCATCACCAGATTTATGGATGGCTGTGAGGCACATTAGAGTTGGGAATAGGGGAGCTGAGGTAACTAACCCCAGCAGTTCCTGTGACTCCCTGTGGTCCCTTTGTTTCTTTCAGCCACTCTACCCAATAATTCCAAAAAGATCATATACCCTGTATCTAATCTATTTCAGGTTAAAATATCAAACGTGGTTTCTACTTGTGCTGCACCAGGACTACAATAGTAGTGACATATAGCCAGACTATTAGAAAAAATATAAATCTGAGTAAATAATAAAATTTAATAAAAATAAATGATTACAAATTATTAAAAATCTACAAATAATTTTGTTTTGTTTTTAATTAATATGGAAGTACATATGAATTTATTATCTGTAAAAGTTTTTAGGAAAAATTGGGGATACAATTCTGCTTTCCCCAAAGTTTCTTTCTTTATTTTTTTTAACAATTTGTTTAACAATCATACTGTTTTCTTTAATTTAGAGAATGAAGTTGAACACATACACCACTTGTATCTCTATCATTATTATCAGTAAATGCATTTTTTGCCCCTTTCCTCTACTTCTAGAGAATAAGTATTAAAACTGATTTTTTAAAAGAAAAATACCATGTCTTTTATTATATTATTTTCCACTAGGCTGGTATTGAATAAAATAAGGATTACTTTAATAAATTATTGGCTTAAAATGAGCATAAAATTTTGAATTACCTTGAATATTTCCTCAGTATGCATAATTTGAAATCCAATAGATGCTTTGAATATTTTTAAATTTAAGAATATTATCTGATAAAATTCATTCATAATTATATATAAATTCCACAATTTCTATATGAAGGATTTATATTTATATATTTTATATTGTGAAGAATTTATAATACTATAAACACCTCCACATTTATTTATAAAGAATCTTTAAATATGTTATCTCATATAACTCTCTTAATGATGCTATAGATTTCTGGCATCTTGCCAGGTAGGGAAAAAAAAAGACCTGGTAAACTTAAGAGATTTAACTAAACTAGTTAGACAAGAGGGAAAACAAAATTTTGGGGCAGGTGATATGAATTGTGAATCATAGCTACTTTTTTTGTGTGTGTGGTACTGGGGCTTGAACTCATGGCCTTGTGCATGTGAGGCAAGCTCTCTGCCAACTCTCTACCAGCTGAACTATATAGCCCCAGCCCATAGGTACTTTTTTACATTACTATTGTTGTTGCATATTCATGCTTCATGTTAACTCATTGGTATACAGTGATTCTATATAAAAATGAAAAGATATACAATCCTCAGCAAGAAATTGAAACTACAATATTAGCACTGATTTAATTTTACTCACTGGATGAAATCCATATTTACAGGAATAAAGCTTTCTCTATATAATATATCATCATGTGTATATAAAAAGATTTATTGTACATAAATACATACACACACACACACACACACACACACACATGACTGTATAACTGAGGACTTTGTTCTGCCCAAACTCCTCATTGAATAAATTATATTTTATATTTTCTGGATAGTTGTGATGTTATTTTAAATAAAGAGGCCAAAATCTAATCAAGTAAGTTGTATATTACCTGAAGAATAATAAATAATTTAAAAAGAGGAAGAGTTTTTATATTGATAAGAAATTATTCAAGAGTTAGTTATTATGCTTTGACTCTGGCCTACAGACAATGCAATTCAAGTGAATATATGTATCCTATCTTTAATTTATGATGAAGTCAGATTCAATAAGCTGATGTGGCTGAAAAATCTAGACTGTAACATCATCTTACTTTCCTTTTACTAATCATATTTTAACCATGAAATTTCAATTTCCTGCTTTCACAAAGTGGTGAAATCAGATGCCTACATTCGATTTAATCTAAAAATACCATGTATCTAATGGGAAGTTGAATTGTGATTTAATTCCTTCATACATAATTTAACTACTAATAGCAACATTGTCTCAGGATTGTTGTGAATAGGAACTGAATGAGTTAATACAAGTGAAGTTTGGAAAGAAATGTCTGGCATATAGAAATTGATTGAGAAATGCTACATAATACTACATAGTAATTAGCATATACAGAACTAGGTAAAAAATAGAATTATATGCATGATGTGCTTAATCTTACAACTAATTAATGAAGTAGGATCATTTCTTTAAATGAGGAAAATGAGCTCATAGTGAATGCCATGAATTTTCAATGACTACTAATATTCCCAAATGCTCTGTAGATAAGTGATTTCTTACCTAGATAGATGATTCTTTACCTACCAGTTGCCTGGGAATTTGGCTACAATGATTCAATCTCTGAGAGAGTAATACTTTTGAGAAAATAAGGTATTTAATAACTTTCTGCACCTGCAAAACTGGAGAGTCAACTTTGGAATATAATTAGTGGCCATACAGGACACTACCTTCTTATGAGATTTTGTTTGATCCCAGATGATAGCCCCATTTTATCACTAAATAAATTTGAGATTATTTTTCTTTCTTCTTTTTTATAGAGTAATCATGAAATGTTAAATTCAGATCTTAATAATTTGTTCTGATCTTATTTTGAGAACATATTTTTACATTTTATTTTAATATCAAATCCCTTGAGAATATCTATGAAACATTTCCATGAACAGCTTAATTCATCTTAATATATAATTGTCTTATAAACTGAATATCAATAGAATAACTCAGAAGGTGGGGCAGAGATCACTTTCCTGACTTCATGTTTGCCAATGAAAGACTTCCACTGAAATAAACTCTGGCCATTTTCTCTCCCTTTTTCAACTATTTCTCATGTGAAGGAGAATCATATTTGAATGGGAGCTTTGAGGGTAAGGGAACGGTCCCTTCCTTTCTTTGAATCTTTTTCTCTCAGCACCATCATCATCATTACTGCCATCACTGTCATTGACATCATTATTACTGCCATTACTGTTACTGTTTAACTTGCTTGCCTCCAGTCAGGATATATTCTACTTGGCCCTCAAAGATGTGACAAGTTTTGGGAAACATGGTCTACTCCCCTGAAGAGTGAAGCAGGAGGGCTAGAATTGTGCAGGGTGGTCTCTAATTGAGTAGGCAATTCAATTTTATTCTGGAATTAATTATTAGTGAACTATATGATTGCAGATTAAAAGCCACACTCTTCAAGCACTATTGTAGAAATAGAAATATCACTGAATTATAGACATCTACTTTTTAAGTAACTATGAATTGTGGAAGGGGTCTAATATTAATTCTCCTCTTAAACATAAATGACAATGGCAATGCCTTCATTGTGACCTCTATAAGGCAGGGAAAACAAAACAGGAGATTTTAATTAGTTGTGAAGTCAAATATCTTTCCCTTTCATATTACCATTCCACATAAAATTTTTGAGACTATTTTCAGAAGCTGCTTGCATACAAATTTATCATTGATTCTCCAAATATGAAAAATATTTCACTGAAATACTGTGTAGAGGATTGTTAAAATACATGTTCCACAAACAATAATTGTGATAATTTTGAAGGAAACAAAAATGCAGCCACTTTTGCTACTATTTTGGCAGCAACTAGATGTACCACATTTGTAGTGAACTCTCTCAAAGGGGCAGAAAGAATAACATAATAGCTCATTTCTTTTATTTTTTTCATGACTTGGGTTCATTTACATGAATAACTAATCCTCCTAAAGAGATGCTCAATAATTAATTTGCCTAAAAAACACAATCCATTCATTTACAGAAGAGAATAAAATGTTTTTCATATATTTTCTAGGGTCAAAAATTTGGTTTCTAGGCAAAAGTCCCTAAAATAACCAGAAAATTTGAAATGAAAAAAGTGTAAGGATGAAAGTAAAGTATTTTGAAATATAGTCATTATGTACTTATAATTGCCTGCTGAAGGGTGAACTCCTCCCCTACCTGGTACTAACTACCTGCCAGTTATTAACAAAAAAAAAAAAAAAAGACAGACAATGCCTCCCAAGAAGCTCATCCAGGTAGGTTCAAATGCATTTCCCAGACTCCTTTTGGGAAAAGGCTCACCTAAAGTTCAGGAAAAGTGGAACAGAGATATGTTTTGCCAGAGAGAATTCCCAAGATGTGAAAGTATTCAAATATATTTTTGAAACTTTATCATATCATTTTCACTTGTGAATATTAGTAGCATCAATGAAGAGAGAAAGGGCCCAACATGGTTTTAACATAAATCAAGATCCTAACACATTTAATCATGGGATATAAGATTAGAAGCAAGGAAACATAAAAATAAAGGCAGTAAAATAACACTTTTTAAATTTAGTTTCTTCCTGCACTTCCTATATTCAGAATATAGTTAGCTCTGATAACTAGACATTAAAATATGAAGTTACAAAAATCATTTAGTTATGACTAACACTGAATAGGAGTTAATAAAATGTTGTTACCCTTATTTAAGGCTCCAATTATATATTAATGTATATATAATATAAGCCCGTTGTCTTAAAATGAAGATACCATGCAGTTTTGATTATAAACACACACATACACACACACACAGAGAAACAACAAAAAAGAATAGGAAGAAGGGACAAAAAAACTGTCTTTGCCTCTTGCCTTCTTTACAAATAGTTGATAGAGATCTGTGCACTGTTTAAAAATTATCATTGCTCAAGATAAATGCTGGATGACTTCTGCAGTTTTCACTGGCGCAGAAGAATTTGATTTTTTCATTTAATAAGCACAATGTCACAGAACTAAAGAAAATAGTCTGTACTTAGCCTTCTATTGATTTTTTCTACTATATTAATGAAAAACATAAAAGAATAACATGAGTTTTGTACATATTATTCACTTACAGGCAAAATATGCATTAATTAACCCCTTTCTTTTTGTTCCTATGATAACATTTGCATCAAAATAAGCAGATAAAATATTCTATATTTCAATTGTACTAATTATAATCCAACATAGTTTATTAAAATTGATTCAAATTAAATAAGACAATATTGCACTGGTAGGAGGCAAAATGACCAATTCAGTAAGAAGCAATTACTTCTAATTTTCCATACTAATAACTGAAGCCTCATCTGATTTTCATTACACAGTGGAGGTTTCTCCATTTTTGATGCATACATTCTTTCCTATTTTAGCAAATATAAGACATCACCCCTCTAAATGTACTATATATCCCCTTGGTATTTATCTCAGGTTTTTTTTTGATTCTTAATCTATCTCATGCTGCTGCTTCTTTGTTTTGCTTTTGTCTTGACCAAACCTACTTTTAATTGCCTCCTGAAGATAGCAGATTCTATACACCAAATCCAAGAAATATTCCTTATGCCAGTCCAAATGCTACAGGATCAATATTGTCATTTACGATTATAGAGTTGCTGATGATTGAATATTTTAGATAAATATTTTTGGATATCCTAACTAAACTTACATAAAATTATTATGCAATTCACATGAATATTCATATATAATATATAGATGTATAAACTATTCTCTGCTTTTCTACTTCCAAGGATTTGCCTTGTATATATAAGAACAAAATAAATACGGTCCCAAGACCATATAAACTGATAATTTGAGCAAATTAACATTCTATCATGAATGTACTCTATAATTCTTCACATAAAAGTATCAGAAAATATGTTTATAGCACCTCAATTCAAAATAGCTAAGCTATGGAACCAACCTAGGTGTCCTTCATAAGATGAATGGATAAACAAAATGTGGTATATATACATAATTTGGGATATCACTCAGCCATTAAAAGAATGACTTAATGAATTTTGCCAGCAAATGGATGGACCTGGAAACTATCATGCTAAGTAAAATAAGCCAGTCCCCAAAAGCCACAGGTTGAATATTCTCTCTGATATGGTAATGCGAACACACAGCAAGAGGTGGGGGGATAGAAGTTCAGTGTATTAGACAAAGGGGAAGGGAGGGAAATGGGAATAGGAAAGGCAGTGGAATGAATTGTACATAACTTTCCCATGCTCATAATATGAATACACCACCAGTGAAAGTCCACATCATATACAACCAAAAGAATGTTATCCTAATTTGAATAAGTTATACTCCATGTATGTATATGTCAAAATATACTCCACTATAATGTATATCTAAAAATAACAAAGAAAAAGAAAAAGAAAAAAAATCTACTTAATTTGACTTGAAAAAAAATTTTGGTGGAATTTCTGGACGTTTTATCCAATAAGGACTTCAGTAAAATATCATGCAAAATATATTCTTGAGTTTTTAGAAACAACATTGGACCATGGGAGTACAAATACATGATGTTTGAACTTTTAAAGATTGGTAGATTGGCTACTAAAGAAAAATGGATTTTAAAATATTGTACATTTAATACAATTCATTAACTAAGTTAAAAGGCAACACAGACTTAAATTTAAGGAATTTGCATTTTATCTGTAAATATCCACTTGACCTTCAGAAATGTATTTAATAAAGTTTGAATCTATTTTCTTTATTCACAGATAGGAGGTTTGGATCAGATGATCTCTAGGACACATGCTAGATTAAAATGTTGAAACTTTATGAAATTTCAGCAAGAACATATACCTTGCATTATGTAGTAACATGTGTTGCAGTACTATAAAAGGCAAAGTTATTAAGTATGATCTTAAATATAGTTTATATTTAAAAGTGTTAAGTGACAAAAAGATTTACAGATTAATTGTATAGTTTAGGCACCCCAAGTGGCTTACTACATTTTTGGGAACAGATAAGATGAAATCTTAAGAGTAGTTTTGATTTGCATTTCTCTAATTGTTAGAGATGTTGAACATTTTTTCATATATTTGTTGATTGATTGTATGTCCTCAACTGAGAATTGTCTGTTCAGGTCCTTGGCCAATTTATTGATGGGGTCATTTTTTTTGTTTGTATGTTTGTTTGTTTTTTTGGTGTTAAAATTTTTTAGTTCTTTATATATCTTAGAAATTAATGCTCTATATAATGTAGATGTGGTAAAAATTCAGCAAATTAGCAGGATATAAAATCAACACCCACAAATCAAAGGCATTTCTGTACATTAGCGACAAATACTTTAAAAGGGAAAGGAAGAAACCTACCCCATTTACAATAGCCTCAAAATAAAATAAAATACTTGGGAGTCACCTTAATGAAAGTGGTGAAAGACCTCTACAATGAAAACTATAGAATGCTAAAGAAAGAAATCAAAGAAGTCCTTAGAAGATGGAAATATCTAACTTGCAATTAGGCAGAATTAATATTGTCAAAATAACCATGCTACCAAAAGCTCTATATAGATTTAATGCAATTCCAATGATATTCCTCATAGCAATAGAAAAGGAAGTCATGAAATTCATCTGGAAAAATAAGAGAATCAGAATAGCTAAAGCAATACTAATCAAGAAGAGTGAAGCAGGTGGCATCACTATACCAGACCTTAAACTATACTACAGAACAATAGTAACAAAAATAGCATGGTATTAGCACCGAAATAGATTTGTAGATCAATGGTACACAATAGAGGACACAGAGACAAACCCACATAAATACAGTTATCTTATTTTAGACAAAGGTGCCAAAAATATACATTGGAGAAAAAAAAAACAGCCTCTTCAACAAATGGTGCTGGGAAAACTGGAAATCCATATGCAACAAAATGAAATTAAACCCCTATCTCTCACCATGCACAAAATATAACTCAAAGTGGATCAAGGACCTAGGAATTAAACCAGAGACCTTGCGCCTAATGGAAGAAAAAGTAGGCCCAAATCTCCATCATGTTGGATTAGGCTCCCAACTTTCTTAATAAGACTCCGATAGTGCAAGAAGTGAAATCAAGAATCAAATAAATGGATGGATTCAAACTAAAAAAGTTTTTTTCTCAGCAAAAGAAACAATCAGTGAGGTGAATAGAATGCCCACATCTTGAGAGCAAGTTTTTACCACACAAACATCAGACAGAGCGCTAATCTCTAGCATATATAAAGAACCCAAATTAAATTTTGAGTGAGCATTAGTCAGTCCTAGAATGCAGCAAATCTACCACATAGTAATCTTGAAAGCCAATGTAGGCAGTTTTTTGTTTTGTTTTGTTTTGTTTTTAGAGGAGAGAGAGAGAGAGAGAGAGAGAGAGAGAGAGAGAGAGAGAGAGAGAGAGACTATTTTTAATATTTATTTTTTAGTTTTTGGTGGACACAAAATTTTTATTTTATTTTTATGTGGTGCTGAGGATCGAACCCAGCGCCCGTGCATTACAGGCAAGCACGTTACCACTTGAGCCACATCCCCAGCCCCATGTTTTTTAATTTATACATTTTTCTCTCTTGAAATTCATTAATATTTTTTCCTACCATGTCTAAATTGCCATTAATTCCATTTAGTGTTTTTCATCCAGCAATTTAATTTTATTTTCTATAAGTTCAATGTTTTTTTCATTTTTATATCTCTCATGTCACTCTTTAACAAATTTAATCATTGTTCTGACTTCCTCTATGGAATATGATTATTGCAGTTTAATTTATAATAATTCAAATTTAATATCCCAATTTCAATTTAATGTTTAATTTCCTATCCTCTAATTCTAACATCTGTCCATTTTGAGTTAGGTCTTGTTGGTGAATTGTTTTTGTTGTTTTTTCCTGTTTCTGATTTTGTTTTGTTTTGTTTTGTTTTTATTTATTTATTTGTTTGTTGGTTTATTTTGGATGCCTGTGACTATTTCATGACATGGGGAAATGTAAATATTGTTAATGGATATAAGATTGTTATTTCTATCAATATTCTTTATCTTTTGTTCTTGAATATGGTATGTTACTTTGACTGAATTTGATTTTGCTTTTGTGATTTGCCAGGTAGGATCAGATAGCCTTTAGAGTTTAGTGAATTACAGCTGATTTCTGAGTTTAGTCCTTTCTGAGCACTCTACCTAAAGTCCCATTAATTATGTTTTTTTCAGTCTGATGGGAACAACACTTATTTTTGGCCATAGGGAAAATCTGGATAGAATACCTTTTTTATTTTTCAAATGGTACTTTCTTTAGCTACAAGAAATTTCTTCACCTGTGTGAACTGATAAATATTTACATGAGTTTTTGAGGAGAACTCTGGATATCTGGAGCTGGCCCTTCGTGCAGGGGTTTCCTCTCTAGTCCTGAGAGAGCTAATTACCCCTACTTCCATGTATTGTCAATTCTACTTCTCAAACTCTCAGAAAATGCCAGAAGCTGACTTTTTCTGAGGATCTTGATGGTTTTGAAGCATCCTGCACAGCTACCTTGTGGACTATCTATAGGAACTTATTTGATGTTCTTTTCACAATTAGACTTATATTATGGGTCTGTGAGTAGATCACAGGAAAGTGCAGTTTTCATCACAACACATCAAGGTTATATACTTTCAACAGGAGTGATAACTGTGGATGTTAACCTTGATTGCCTGGCTGAGGAAGCTTTTTCAGATTTTTTTTTTGTAAAGTTACTTTTTCTCCCTCTTTCCATATTGTGGTTTTTAAAGAAACCTGCATTTGCATCCCATAATAAAGGAGTGGATTTTTATGTTCCACCTCTCAAGGGCAGAGTATCTGCATAAAATATTTGTAATTTCTTTGTGCTAGAGATTTGCCTGTTTTCCCATTTATTCATTTACATTGTGTGCTCTCATGGGCATTTATTTCATATTTCTTATCCAATAGTATGTTATGTATTTTTTGCGCATATTGTTTCAACTTGGACCACTGGGAACTCTTTCAGTTGTTTTCTCTATCTGTTTTGTATAGAAGTTAATTAAAAAAGAACAACAATAACAACAAAAAAGTTTCTTATTTTCTTTTACTATAAGATGTTCCAAGTCCATATTATATATTTTATGCCCAGCCTTAGAATCAGACATTTCTCCAAGGAGTCCTGGTTTCCTGTATTAAAGAGTGTTATTAGAAACCAATAAGTGGATACTCACTGTGCTAATTGGTATTTTGTTAAGATTGATTCTAGGCCCTTTCAGCTGAAAAAGTGAGGAATTTTATTTGTATGTACTCATCAGTATGTATACATATACCTACAAATATTTCTATGTAATTATTGGTATCTATGTTAAGCTATGCATGACTTCATTCAGATGTTGCTAACTGTTGCATTTACAATGTGGATCATTCTAGTTTTCTTCTTTTAGTTATCTGTAATAACTGAGAAAGCTAACATCCACCATCCATTTTCTTAACTGTTCCAGTTAAGTATGCATGCAAGAAAGTATCAAAATTGTTAACTCTTTGTGAAACAACTTTAGATAGCATGATATGATGATTCTACACACCACTTCTAGTTTTAGTCTTGCAGATTCTACTCATGTCCAAAATTATTTAAGACAGCATATTTACTACTGACTTCCTTCACTGAGGTTATTACATCTATTTATATTGCAGTTAGATAGTATTCTCATATATTGTATTTCATTAGGGGATTCTTCTGTCAAATAAGCTTGATTAAAAATGTGCATACATTCAGGTTCACTTTTGTATCATCAATGAAAATCAGTTAGTTTTGTCAAGTCCAAAACTATGTCCACAATTACAGCATAATGTAAATAGGTACACAGTTCTAAAAATTTCCTTATACTCACCTACTCAACCACTCCACCCTCAAATCACTGATTTTTTTCACTGTCTTCATTTTAGTTTTTAATTTTCTAGCTTACATAATATGTCACTAAATACTTTATAACTTGTTCACATTAGTTCTTTATCTTATATTCATTGCATATAACCACCACCATTTATACCTATTGAAGAACAGTTTTATTCCTTCTAGTTTGAGGCAATTATGAATAGACTATGAATACTCAATCACAAATTAATAATAAGAATGTTGATAATATTCATAATACTAATATAAATGTTCAAATCAGTGACGTTTATAAAATACGAAAGCTTTGCCAATGTTCTTATGCAATTTTTCATGTGGACAAATTTTCACATTAGGTGAATAAATACCTAGGAGGAGGTTTTTTTTTCCATAAATGGAGTTGGTGCTTATTCTGGTTTATATATCAGGTGTCCCCCAAAAGCTCCTGTTTAAAGCTAGAGTGTTCAGAGGTGAAATAATAATATTATGAGAGCCATAGCCCAATCAGTGGATTATCCATTGATGAGTTCATAATTTAAATGGACTAACTGGGTAGTAATTAGGTAGGTAGGGAGTGGCTGGGTAAGTCACTTGGTGTGCCTTTGTGCTTGATAACTTGTCTCTGGTTGTTGTTGTAGCCCATGCAACATTTACTCAGTTTCTCCCCAACCTGTGCTGATCAGGGGACTGGAAAATTGACAGGCACAAATATAGAGAAAGCAGGACTTGCTTTCTGATGGGAGAAGACTGGCCACGAGCAAGCTTCCCACTTACATTATATAGGTTTAAACATCTTTTTTACTGTGAGGAAGCTTCTTCAAGATAAACCAAATGAAATCGTGGTTAAAACAGCTCAATTAAAGCCTAACATCTTGCGCTCACAATTCTCCACCTCTGAGCAGCTGGTGTTTGAACTCAAGGCCATGAATCCAATAAATTCTGTGAGCTGTATAGAATCCCCTTTGAAAAAAGGCATCACCATCAACTAAGCAATCTCCATTGGTGCCTTTCCACCAAGAGTTCTCAGAAGGGCATGTTCATGATAGTTCTTTCTTATCCATTTTTGTTCATAGTTTTTTTTATAATTTGAATATTAATTTCCTGCAGGCAGATTTCTCTTAATGTGTATGTTTATCCTTCTTGGCTCCTCTGAGATGTAATTTAGTGTTTGTCAGCCATTTGGAAAGTTCTCTGCTATTGTTACTTCAGATATTTATTTCTTTTGCACTGTTCTTCAATTGCCTCCTTCACGTATTTTGATAGCATGAATGTTATTACTCTTTTGAAATGGTCACAAATTTCTTTGATGACATGTTCTGAGGTGTCCTCATCACAATCATTCTTCTTGCAGTTAAGTTTCATAGTTTCTGTCGGGTAATCCTTAAATTCACTGATTCTTTCCTGGGATGCCTTCTGTTCATTGATTACCACATAAAAGAAAGTCTTGGTTTTTACACCATGGGTGATTTCTAGAATTTCCTTTTGATTCTTTCTTAGAGTTATTGTCTTGTGGTTTATATGGTCCATTTGTTCTTACATAGAATATATTTTTCCTTTAAACACATAAAATAGTCATCCCAGTTGTTTTAAATTCCCTGTTTTATAATTCCTACCTCTGATTTATGTCAGCATCTTATTCTGATGGTCTTCCATTTTTACTTCAAACTGTATTTCTTGAGTATGACACATAATTTTTTTATTGAAAATGGGGTGCCAGGTAATGAGGGTGATAATAATTGAGACAATGAGAGTTTTAATGTGAGTTTTTATGTTAATCTGGCTGGGCTTTGGGCTCTGTTTAACATTTGCTATAACCATCAGCATCAAAGGATTCTAAATTCTCTTATGTTCTTGTATTGTTCTCTTCTAGTTTCCTTGTACTTCCTTAAGAACTTTTCCTCAGATAAAACCTGCCTCTTGCTGTTATGTCAGCTATAATCCACTGCTACTATACTAGAAGTCTGCTGGTTTAATGGGAAGTTGTGAGAAAGGGACTATTGTACAATCTGTCAAATTATTTTTCTTGCTGTAAGGACATGAATAATGACTTCCTATGTCTTTCCATGTTAGAGCTGAAACAGAAGTCTTGACTTGTTTCAATGGGAAAAGTAATGCTGGGTCCTGTTACTACATTTAAGAGAAAGAATCTAGGCTTGATTGTATGCATGGATGCCTAAATATGTATATAGTTTATTGTGTTTTTTTTCCTAAAACTAGGGATGCAACCATTAGTAGAGTAAAATAATTTCAGACGAATTATTAGAGAATTACTAAACCCTGGCATTTTCAGGATAGATTCTACTAACCATCTCAGTTTTCTAGGTGGTTCCTCCTGTTGCACCTATCTTATCTACTTCTGCTTCTCCTTTATTCCTGAGTCCCTCTCTTCTCAACACTGAAACTTATTTGTCCTCTGTACTCTCTTTCCCCCAACTCAGGTCCTTCAGTGACTAGCTTACACTTGTTAATTCTAAGTATTACCTCTTCTTGTATTTGGTTATTGATTCATTAAGAATTTTTAAGCACCCCTTTGGTCTTCTCAAAAGAAGAACCCACTGTATATGTTTGTCAAAGTAACAATCATAGCTGTTGTGATCACTGGTTTCATTTCCAATGCTTTCTACAAGAACAGGAGTGTTTGGGGCATGATGTTTTACACTGTGTGGGTATTCTTCCAAGTACATGGTTCCAGGATTTCAATACATGTTCTAGGTGGTGCTACTCAATATGTACTTCTTAGATGGACCATCTGTCCCAAAATATTTGTTCCTAATTAGTGAAGATGTAAGACAATTAGAGTGTGAATCTGTTTATTACATTTATTACTTCAGCTAAAAATTATTTCAGGCTTCTTAAACAAGGATACAGTACCTTACATTTTATTCTTGGATAAACACTTTAGTTAGCACTAAAAGAAGAATAGCACTTTGAGTAGCTATTCTAGGTCTACAGACTCTATGGGAAGCCCTCAAGGTTACAAAAGTAGACAATCCCTGAGAAGTATCTCCAGGTAGTGAAAGAAAAAGAAGTTACTACTTGCACAGTGGAACTTCCCCAAATTCTTTCCTGGATCTTCTGGAATACATTTGAAGAAATGCATTCAACAATGATATATTTAAAAGAAAAAACAACAAAACATGAAATAAATTCACAGTAAACTAAAAAAAAAAGATTTTTCTTTGGTACCATTAGTTATAAAGAAACAAAAATCCTTTTTCTATGTATCCTCTGCATTTTCCATAATCTCTCTTCCCTCTTAGTTTTGTGCTCTTTGAGAAATAAAACTTCAACTAGCAAGAAGAGAGAAGCAGTATATTTTTAAAGCACTTAGAAAGTTGCTGGATGTTTGTAATTTAATTTTTAGGAGCTGTAAAGTAAGGTAGAAAATAGGTATTATAAAGTGTCATTATGGAAAAATTACATTCTGATTAGTTAACAGCTCTGATATTATTTGAGATTAGATCAAATTTAGGCAATTGAATCTTTTTTGTAATTCTAGAGCATTTTACTAGGTTTACTCAGAGAAATTTCACTAATCTATTGTCAAGGGATTTAAGTCGCCTTTTTGTATACTTATGCAGCATGCTCAGCCTTCAGGAACTCTGAGAGGAGAACCATTTTTGTCATCTGTCTCTCATTCCTCAGTAACTTCCAGTCTCTCCCTCTGCACTTACCCTGATTCTAACATATCCTTGGTTAATAATCTGCTTATGAGAAATGTTTAAAATTACTCTCTATGTATATTACTTATCTAATCCTATTCTTTATTTGGTGAGCAATGAAAATAAACTTACCAGGTGATAAAAATATCTACAAAATGTTGTTTTAAATTTTAAGGAAAAGGCATAGTGCTTTGGATATTGGTGCTTATTGTGTTGAAGTTTTAACAGATTTCTGATTTTGAAAAGTAAACATATTTAATGAGATCAAGAACAGGGATCTAAGACCAAGAATTTTATTCTATGAGAGTTCACAGCTATTATAGTTTTAGAATAATATTACTAATCCTTTAAATTATTTTATTTCCGAATGGTAAGAATAGAAAATTTTATTTCACAACAACTTCAAAAGTTTATGAGTCCCTTCATCATTTCTCATAAACATATTTTTTTCTTTTTAATTATGAAAGATTCTTAATTGTCCATAAAGAAGCTTAAAACTGAAAATTACTTATCTATGCTTGAGTAACTGAGTCATATCTTGTTTAATTTTTCAAATAGTCAACTAATCCCTTGATTCTTTCACTTTTGTTAACTTGAGAAAATATTAGACAGATTCATACTGTTTTATAATTTTCACATCATATTTCTTCTAAGTAAAAATCAGAGATATCAAAGTAGTCAACAGGTAAATTATAAATAAGCAAACACATAAGCAGATAAAGTAAAATGAATATGAAGGAAGCATATTTTTACTATATTTTGATAGTTATTTGGAGTCATTTCTCTATTTGGAAAACTGTTTGGAAGTTATATAGCCCATCTACTCCTTAAGATACTGAAGAGCCTATTAAGTATCTTAAATTTTAAGCCTATCCTTAAATTTTTACTAACAAAACTCTATAGGGTCAGCCAATATTCTTGACCTATTTGTTCACATTTCTGCTTGATAAGTGTACATTAAAAGAAATTATTTAAAAATTTTAACTAAATTAGTCATTATTGAGTTGAAACTAATAGGAAACTGCCAAAATGTATTCCACAAATGCCAAAAATATTTCATTTAGACTTTAACCACATTTTTGTATCCATACTTCCCTCATATTATGGGGTACTTCTTTATTTCCTTCTTTTTTCTTTTCTAATTTAATTTACCATGAAGTTAGGTCCTTACATCTTATAAAGTAAGAATATGACTTAGCATGAAATAAATAGAAGTTCTAATATTTCTGATTAAATAAATCCTTATCCAAATGGAAAATAATGGTAGGAAAATGAGGGGATACTTTAGCAAATGTAAAATTAGAACACAGCACCAGACCAAAATTCTGTGCATTTTCTACACATGGACACGTGTATATAAGGCAAAAGGTGGGGGTGGGGGGGTGCCAAAGGATAGTCAGTGTAGGTTATGAATGATTGACTTGGGAAGATGGGGGTTGAGTCAAGAGGAAATAAAATATTAATACCTTCACAATGTTTCCCCTCTTCCAACCTGTTGTCACATGTCTCCAGGGAATTGTTCCTCCCTCAAGAAGTTGTTGTGAATGAGTAGCCCTGGGTAGTTATCCTTCTTGCATGTACCCCTGGGCAGCTTCTTTCAACCTTGGATCACACCACCTTTTGGGTCAGGTAGGCAGGTTGGGAGGTGAGAGCATGAGAACAAAGGAAACCTAAAATGTCTAAAACTGGGAGGACACCTCCACTTCCTGAAGCACCAACTTGGATCTCCTCCTCTGCAGAGGATCCTCTGTCCCTTTCTCTGTTCAATCCTTTAAATAAAACTTTTTGTTCTTGCCTCCGCATTTCTAGGGTGTGCAACCTTGAACAATGGGAGACAGGACTTGAACCTGATTCTCAACCTTGGTAACATCTCATTTCACTCAGCACCAAAGTGTCACCACCATGCATTAGCAGTCAGTCTTTTCCTCTATAATATATAAAGAAGAAATTTTCAGCAACTTTAATTTTAGAGAAAAATGTCCCAGTGTTCCTTGTAACACTTTTGGAGGCATACAAAAGAGCTGGGTTTAGCCAAGAGGCTAAGAGGATTAAATATAAAGGGGTGAAAAAGCCTCTCTCTGTCTCTCTCTCAATTTCTGTTTTCTTTCTCTCCTCCTCCTCCTCCCTAATTTGAAGGATTTCTACTTGCATGAAGCTAAAGAAAGAGAGGTAGTTGATGCGACAGAACCAGACAGTTTATGGGCTCAGAAAGAGAAAATCAGATTGGAAGGGGCTAAAGGTTAAGTGGACAGAGCCTGTGGTGTTAGATTGCCTAACATTGCTAACAGCAGCCTGGACAGCGCCCCCAAAGGTCCTAGCTCATTGCTCCTGTTTAGCAAGAGCTTCCTTTAAGAGCCATAGGACCCAACTTCTTCAGGGCACATTAGTCCTAATTAGTCTGCAGGACTTCAGCCTTTGCTAGGGCTGGGTTAGCATTACCTGTCTTCTGCCTCCAAGGTCCTCCTGAGCCCAGAAGCACCCTGAAAATCTACAGCTTGCAATGATGGGGAAGATCACACTCTGCAAGCATATTTAAGTGTGGTCACATAGGATGTTTTCATTGAACCCAGTTCTTAAGAACAGCCTCCAAACTCTCTCTAAAACCCTCTATATACAAAACATTGACACACAAGAAAAATTGTGAGAATTAAGAAAAATAAAAGTTTATAATTCTTTTTTTGTTCATACCAGTTTGGAAAATGTCAGGATATTTGCAATAAATTGTAAGTTTTAATATGCTGACACTTGCCATGAATCTCAGGAAGTTTGAGAAAGGAATGGGGTGCTAGAAATGCAGAATTACAAATGCATTTTTCTATAAACCATTTTGACTGTGTAGAGCATTTCAAAAACTTGTTACAGGAATCATTAGAATATGTTGCCTATATACTGTGCTTTCCCTCCTTGGAGAAGACTCACAGAGACAATCTCTCTGTGATTGCAACACTGAAAGTGCTGACAACGATCCTGTTGTGTTTCACACACGCCCAGGAAAACTTACATATAAATACGTATGCTTCTAGCAAATGCATAATTCATGTGGTCTAATGCTAGAATCCTAACCTTACCCTTTCCAAAATTGCATTGCTTTATTTTCCTTCAATTATCTTCCATTGAGGTAATTTGTATATTTTTATTTTTATTTTTTTAATTATATGGCATTCTTGTGAGCTAACAGATAGTCCTGTGGGGAAAAGGCTTGAATAAATAAATAATAAAAAGAAACAATATATAAGTAATACATAAACAAGAAGATAAATATTGATGCTTTCATGTATTTTGTCAGGGTTTCATTTAAGTTAAAAGCTAACAATCATTCTTTGAATTCAGACCTTGAGATAAAACCAGTGTCATTTGTTTTGCTTCATATAAGTGAGAAGAATCCTTTCTCTTTTCCAGAAAGTTTTATTATCAGAGCTATTTGATTTCTTTGCATTCCCCTTTGTGTTTTATTCTTCTTTATAGTTGCCATATATGTATGAGCATCAAATAATATTTTTTAGCAATATGTTTGTGTCTTAACATTTTTGGTGAGCTGTATATTACTATATTTGATGTTACACAAATGTAATAACTTTATGCTGATATAGAAACTCTTTTTCAAATCTGAGTCTATGTTTTCAATAATAGTGACACCCATTTACCAAAACAATTGTATCTATGTGAAAAAATGAGTTTATTTCCAGGTAATGCATACCATATTAAGAATATCATTTATACCTGGCATTATGGCACATGTATTTAATCCCAGAAGCTGGGAAGGCTGAGGCTATGAGTTCAAAGCCAACTTCAGCTATTTAGTGAGGTACTAAGCAACTCAATGAGAACCTGTCTCAAAATAATTTTAAAAAGAGCTGAGTATGGGGTTCGGTGCTTAAGCACCTCTGAGTTCAATCCCTGGTAACAAAACAAAACAAAACAAAACAAATATCATTGACAACTATAAAGTAGCCCTAATGAAGTTGGAGGACATTATTTTTAAGCACAATGAGATAGGCACAGAAAGACAAATATCCTATGTTCTCTCTCATACATTAAAGCTAAAAATGTTGATCTTATAGATTTGGAATAGTGGTGGGGAAAGAACAGAAATGTGATGGGGGGATGGTCATGGGGAGGATTTCAAATAAAAAATTTCATTTAGACAGCCAGTTATATCTATAGCAAAATAGGGACTCCATAGTTAACCATAAGTTGTTGCTTATTTCAAAAGAAGGTCTAGAAGAAAGAACTTTAAAAATTCCTAACAAAGAAATAGTAAATATTTGAGGTGATGCTGATTTTATAATTACACATAGTATACAAATATCAAAACACTACTTTCTATGCTGTAAATTTGTCTTATGATTATTTATCAATAAAAATAAACATTAATTTATTACTTTGAACTTTGCCCTAAAAAATTTAATTTTACCCTTCAGATTAACTTTTATCCTATTCTTTTTTTTCTGAATTGAACATCAATATAGGGTATTCACTTCAAATAATAATAATAATAATAATAATAAGAAGAAGAAGAAGAAGAAGAAGAAGAAGAAGGAAAATTCATTTAGGAAACATTTAAGAAAATAGTATATTTCCTAGCATTTATTTTATTTTCCTCAAAGAGGGTCTAGTTGTATTTCCCATGAATTCAGATGTACATCTATTCTGAGTTCTCATTAGCACAAGATTATCTGCATACCATAATCTAAAGCACCTTGGAGAAATTCATTTAGGTTTTCGTGTATACTATTATCTAACTGATATTTCATTTTCTTTTATTTATGTTCTATCTCTGTTTAAATACATGAATGATAGATGATAAAGTTAAATTTTGAACCACATGCATTGTTTTTCTGATACACCTCCTTAAAGAGCATATTTTTGTTCTGTATGAATATAGGTAAAAATATTTGAAACGGATAGCTTTAGCAATGTAGTAACTTTCTCATTTGATATTTAAAGGTCAGGCTTCCTGAAAGCATCAAGGTAAATATAAGATGCAGTATTGATTGATTCTTCTCAATATGCTCTCAGTAAAAACTCCAAATGTGAAATACTTTATCAGTCCCTTCTGATAGGGTCCCTTTTTATCTTTTACTACAAAATAGCTGTACAAATTTAGATCCATCTGGACATCACAATGGTTTGCACAGAATATTATATTTCAATAACTCTATCTGACATCACAGTACTTTTGAATGGCTTAAAGGATTTTACTCTGAAACCATTGCTGTCATCATAAAAATGTGAATGGTTTGAAAATATTTCTGTCAGCAAATCTGAAGACTGGGGAATAATTTACTAATGTAGTAAGTGTTTTCAGCCTTCAAATGCTTTGAAATATATGGTTATAATTTCAGTATGATGTTTAATGTTATATATGTGAATGATAAAAATGTATCTGACATTTATTTAAGCCTAAATAGGTACAAGGCAAGTTTATCAGCATGTAACATTTATAGGTCATTTAGATACCTGTATAAGTTTGGAAATATTCTTTTTTTTAATATTATAAATGAAAGAAACTGAAGTCCTGAGTGTTGAAACATTTGCCATATCCATACAATTCTATGTACAGGAATTGAGATTTGTTCTCAGGAAAGCTGATGCCTGAATCCAAATTCTTAATTCCTCTGTTTTCTCATATACAAATATGTATTATAAGATAAAACAAAAATAACATGAGGTCAGAGAAATGATTTATAAAAATAGTATTAGTGTTAAGAATATCAACACTGATATAAAATTATGTCACCAGTAACTATATTCCATTCATATGTGTATGTATTCAAAATATTTTACATATGTCTTCTTACAAAAATATAATGGATAACAAAAATCATGCATTTATTTAAAATAAACATAGAACTAGAAAGGTGTTAATGCCAGTACTCATACTCATTAAATTATTCTAAATTAATGACATCTAGCATTGTTGCTTATGAATAAATGGAGTTGCATCTCAACTAATTGCTGAGCCAATTGAACATGGAAATATCCAAGAAATATAAATAAACATGAAATTAAGTAATTTCAATTAAGTTTAAAATTGTTTCAGATGATATCTCAAATTTTATCTCAAAGACAATGATAAATGTGAATAGGATGGTCACTGGAACCTGTGGTACCACAGATACAATTACAGCAATATTTGTGATGAGATGTTGACTTTAAGTAAAACCTTTGTTCCTCTATTATTTTTAAAGTGGTTAAGTGTATATAATATAAAATTTACTATTTTAACAATTTTTAAAATTACAGTTCCATGACATAATAGATAGTCATGTTGCATAACTACCTTTACCATCCATTTCCAGAACTTTTTCCTTCTCCAAATGAAACTTTATCTAGTGAAGACTACAAACACTCCCTCTTTCTCCACCTTTACTTCTGCAACCACTACTCTACCTTTCTGTCTTTGTTATTTGATTTTTTTAGGTATCTATTAAACGTGTAACCATACATCATTCTTGTGATTGGCTTATTTCACTTAACGTGTCTTTAAGTTTGGTTCATTTTTTAGCATAACAGCAGTTCTTTTCTTTTTCTAGGATGAATGTGTGTGCAATAGTGTCTGTGTGTGTGTGTATGTGGGCACCATATTACATCTTTTCTACCTTTCATTGTTAAGTCAAATTAAACTCTAAATTTAGAGTAGAAATATTTTCCCCTAATTGGCAAATGCTTGGAGAATGTCACAATTTTGGTTAGACAATAAATATATTTCTGATTTTGTGTTATTATGTTGACATTTAATCATGATATACAGCAATGAGTTTCTGATTAAAGGCACCCAAAAGACTCAAGAAAACATATACAGTAAACCATTCCTAAGTATCACATCCATAAGTTAAACTGTGGATTAAAAAAATTTCTGTAAAAAGTTGTATCTATACAGAACAGGTATACACTTTCAATCTTTTCCCCCTAAATAAATGAAGTATAACAACTATTAATATAGCTTTCTCATGGCCTTAGATATTACAAGTAATCTAAATATGATTTAATGTACATAGGAAAATTTCTGTAGGTTTATGTGCAAATTTTTTATTTTCTATGGGGGTCTCAGAAACAATTTCCCATGGATTCTGGAAGCTGATAGAATTTGAAAGTTACATCCCCAATAGAATGGTGCTTTTAGAAAATGATTTGCAGATTTGAGAAGTGTGTTAAGTTATAAAACACAGTGAAAGATCATGAGTGCCCACATTAAAATGTGAACTTTTTTTTTATTTCTTACATACATGACATGAGTGGAATGCATTAGAATCAAAATTATCTATTCACAGCACAATTTTTCATAACTCTGTATATAAAGTATATTCACACCAAATTATGCCATTATTCATGAGCTCTCTTATTATTTTTTTATCATTACAATTCTTAATACACCTTTATACCACAATTTATCATATCTCTGTTTGTATGTAAGATATGTTGACACCAAATTCACATCTTCATACATGTATTTTGTATAATTATGAGGGTCTCCTTCCACCATCCATGCTATTCTCCTTCTTCCTCCCTTTCCCTCCCACCCTTATTCCCTATCTAGAGGTAATCTTCTTCCCATGCTCTCCCTCCCTACCCCATTTTGAGTCACCCCCTTTATGTCAAAGAAGACATTCAGCATTTGTTTTTTGGGGTTTGGCTAACTTCACTTAGCATAATCTGCTCTAATGCCATCCATTTCCCTTCAAATGCCATGATCTTATTCATTTTTAGTGCCGAGTAGAGCTCAATAACACAATTAATAACTTAGACTTAATTGACATATATAGAATATATCAACCAACATCAAGCAGATATACTTTTTCTCTGCATCACATGGATCCTTTTCAAAAATAGACCATATATTATGCCACAGGGCATCTCTTAGCAAATACAAAGGAGTAGAGATACTACCATGCATTTTATCCAATCATAATGGGATAAAATTGGAAATCAATGATAAAATAAGGAAGAAAATTCTTCCATCACATGGAGAATGAACAATATGCTACTGAATAAACAATGGGTTACAGAAGACATCAAGGAGGAAATTAAAAAATTCTTAGAGGTAAATGAACTTTTTTTTAAGAAAGAAGCTTATTTTGAAAAATTTTTACAATTTAGATTTAAATTGTAATTCATTTGAAAAAAAATAATTAATACTTGTAATATGTAAAGCATTGTGTTCACATTGCAATAGAACTAGCAGACGACTATGTATTACTATACATATATTTTTAATAAATATTTATAATTTTGCATAATGCTATGAAGCCAAATCCAGAGTCCTGTGAAGATTTGAAAAGGAAGACATATCCTGGGGCGCTTGGAGACAGGTTTGAGTACTTTTGTCACTCAGATTTCTCTTTTACCTACAGCTCCCCATCCTGACCATATTCTCAGAATTTGCCTCCAAGTTAATGATATTTGTATAATATTGACACAGTTCTCCACTTTTTTTTTTGGTGGGGGGAGGTGGTATCAGGGATTGAACTCAGGGGCCTCATGGGCCACTCAATTGAACCACGGAGCCACATCCCCCTATTTTGTATTTTATTCAGGGTCTCACTGAGTTGCTTAGCATTTCACCTTTGCTGGTGCTGGCTTTGAACTTGCTATCCTCCTGCCTTAACCCCCTGAGCCACTGTGATTATAGGAGGCCAACTAGTTCTCTACTTTTGATGTTCCTATTTTTGAAAATTAGACAAATTGCCTCCATTTCGGCACCACATGTAGGAGTACCTCGGTTGCAAAATATTATGTCCATCTTTGCTTTATTAAAGGAGTCATGACAGGCTCTAAGAGTATGTGCTTCTTTTGTTTAAATTCTAGATTAGTTATGCACTACCTGGGTGCATCATCATTGTATGCTTGTTTTCTATCCCTAGATCATTTTCAACCCTGGACTGGAACAATTAAGCTATAAGTGAAAAGGGTAAGACAGTCTTTCATGAGAAAAAATATTTTGCTTGTATTTGAGTTTTTATTTCCTCTTGCTTTGCAGCAAGTGAATATCATCTTTGTCCTTTGCTATTCAACATATTAAAAAGGAAAGAAATGAAACTTCTTTTTCCTTTTCTTTGAAATGATGTTTCCTTCTCTACTCATTGCAGCCAGTTTTTTCCGGCTGCTTATATCATGTTAAATAAGTTCCTCTGTAGCACAGAAAAGCATCAGCTTTTCCAGGAGCAAAACAACTGTTGGTGTGCCAAATCCAGGAGAGTCACCTTTGTGTGATTTCCTAGGGACACTTACTGAAGGTGTTTAGCTTGTCCATCTGTGATCTGGGAGAAAATCCAGACATCTGTCAGTACACTATAGTCTCCTATGATATTGATTTTAAGAATAAAAGGATTTGAACATTAAAATGACAAAAAAAGATTAATGGATATAGTTTGATCAAAAGCCAAAATGGAGTAAATTGAGATCATAGACATACTATCTTCAGAAGTAAATATCTTGAAGCCAGAAAATTGAACATCTCTTTTTAAACAAGCTATGCCAGGAATCTTATCTGTCATTTTTAATAACTGTAATTTAATTAATTGTAATTGTAATTACTGAGAGAATTTGAAAATTCATTTTAAAATAATTTTACTTACTTTAAGATTCCACATTGTATCAAAATAAAATATTTTTAAAAGACCTGTCTTCCTTGTGGCTTTTCAGGAATAGAATGTTCCTGATACACTCTTGAAATCTGATTGCTTTTAATTTTACCTGAGAATAAGTTATGGGTTTCTGTGCATTATCTCATAGTTGTGGTGTGCTTAGAAGTCATTTCATGCCAAGACTTAAAGATTTTGTTACTATAATGTACAAGAGTGGACTCCCACAGGCACATTCTGCTAACCATCTGAGGTCTTCCCATCTAAGCACAATAGTTACAACACATATCTTGCCATTTCATATTGGGAGCTAACAGCTTCCTCTAGGACTTACTGTCGTGAGCAAACACCATATTGTGCTCTAGTAGAATCTATTAGTTTATGTGATAAGGGAATGAGACTTTTACTGCTTCTGACACTTTAGAAAAGATACATTTAAATAACCTGTACAAGCCAGTCTTATTAAAAGATTAGTTCATCATATATTGAAAGCAATGTTTAACTCTACGGTAGTAAAGAATCATTTCTATTTATTTTCCACATTCAGGATTTTTATTTAATTTTCTAAAAGACAATGTACATACCTCCCTTATCTATTCCTTCTAGTGTAACAATTTTCCATAATAAAGTACTTAATGATAAGCTTTCATCAAGAATGAGATGAAATAGCAAAAACAAACAAACAAAAAACACTGCTGCTTTTAGAAAAGCAACACTTGCTCCAATTCAAACAAAAGCACACAGTGTTTGCTGGATATGTTTAAAGTGTTTTCTTGGGGCTTACTTTCCTCACCAACAGGCAAGTGGTGGCTATGTTTCTCATGCTGGATGGTGGAGGCTTACTTGGTTTCACATTCAGAAGACACTGGATGTACTACTAAGTTCTTGAAATTCCAACTTTTCTTGACACCATCAGTGCCAGTAGTATAAAATCTGTGGCCATCTTACTTGTTCACCTTATAAATAGACACTTTAGTGATGCTAGACTTGTGCAGTGTCTACAAGTCTGCATTAGGTCTTGTGTGGTGGCCCTCTTGTCCATGTTGCAAAAATGGTACATGACAGACATGTTGGGCATGATGCTCTATTTTGGAATGTCTAGGTTGAAGACAAAGAGTATTGTACAGTAGTCAGGGCCAGCAGCCACAACACTATTCTCAGAGACAATCAGGAGTGGCAAGACTTCATTTTCAGAGTGGAGACCTTTTTGAGTCATTGGCAGCAAGGCAGGGTGTGGTTGTGACTGAACCAGGAGGAGTTGCTCCCACTGGCAAAGACTTTGATTCTGTGGACCCAGTCACCAGTGTCATTGTCAACAAACTCTGATGGACATCAGCTGACCCAAAGGGATTTTGCTGCCCCTGGAAGTATTGGTTGACTTTTCATCTACTTCTTTACTGGAACCAGAAGATACTCTACATCTGAAATCACATGATCATGCAGCTAGCAAAATGTTGGGAAGCCCATACAAGGTGAGGACAATGTAGCTATGATATTTTTAAAGTCTTTGCTTACCCACTAGTCATTTCCAGAATTGAAGGAACAAACAAAAATGAATCGTGCTCTCCTTCCCACAGCAAAATTGTTCGCCAGAGGAGATGGATCAGTTCACAAACTTGCCTGCGTGATTAAACCTCAGGATCACCTGTGTTGGTTTCCAGACACAGTCTTTCTGACTCCAGATATAGGCATTGCTATCTGCCCTACAAGTGGCCATGCCATTCTTCCATAAAAGCAGTCAATAATTCCAAGGGATCCCTGGGCCCCTTGGGTTCATTAGCTTTCACTCACTTGCTCCCATTCTTCTTACAGATGTGCACTTCATTATTATTGGGGTTAAGGGTCATCTGGGTAATGTCCCTCTTTTAGGTATGGCAGGTGATTCACTCTAGTAAAAACTGATGCAGGGGGGCTGGGGATGTGGCTCAAGTGGTAGCGCGCTCGACTGGCATGCATGCAGCCCGGGTTCGATCCTCAGCACCACATACAAAAACAAAGATGTTGTGTCCACCGAAAACTAAAAAATAAATATTAAAAATTTTTTTCTCTCTCTTTCTCTCTCTCTCTCTTTGCATTTTCAAAGGATAAAAAGCTGGGGGTCACAATGGTCAGGAACAGATTGGAGCCAAGAATTCCTGGGGTCAATTTGGAAGATCAGGCTTCAGCTGGCACAGGTGAAGGCAGAAAATCACTTTAGTAAATTTACATCTGTATAGCAATGATTAGGCTGAGTGCTCTAAAAGATGGTGAGATGCTTTTCATTTAGAAAAATGAAGAATCCATTGTATTTACACTGATGTATAAAACAGTATGCTATATTAATTTAATCAGATTATGTTATAGTTATAATTTTATTCCTTAGTGAAGTCTGTGACTATATCATTCAGCCTTAGAAGTTATATGTCATAAAAATCATTTTTTTAACTTAGTGGTCATGATAATGTGAAGTTATGAATGTACAGAAACCATCAGTCAGCTTGAACATTAGGATTGTGAAAAACGATAAAAAACATGTCAGGTTGGGATGGTGCTGAGTCATCTAACTTAGGTTCAGCTTGGTTAGTAAGCAGAACTAGAGATCTCTGAAGTATCTGCTTCCTGTGATCACTTGCATAGTGTTAAAAAAGAATGCAAGAAGTCATAAAGCAATAAACCGTACAGAATGTGCCAAGAATTTCAGGATCATAAATGACAGACATCATTGAAAAAAGCTGAAAACTATACCTCTAGTTATTTTCACATGAATAAGTGTGGAAATAATTTTGAAATCTAGTATGTGTTGGGTTAAACAATATATAAAACACATGAACTTATTATCTATTTTTATATACTTTATTTTTTGTAAACATCAATGCCTTAATCTTAAAAAATTATCTCAAATTATAGTTTCTTGTTTTCTAACAGTTCAGCAGGAATACAGCATCTTTCTGAAGACGTGTACTCAGTAAATAATCAACAAATCTTTAAGATGATAGAGATATAAAGGGAATCTCAGAGTGTGATTGCAGAAACATAAGTCAACTATGTATGTAACAAAACATTTTAAGTATTAGATTTTATGAAAAAATTATATTTTTCAATCTATTTTCAACAATGAGTAAACAGTTATTCATGTAACAGTGACTTAGTCAATTCTAGCTAGTACAATTGTATATAATCTACCAGAACTTAAAAATCATCTACTTCCATTTTCAAATTTTATTAACAAGGATTAAAATGAGCACAATGAACTGGATTATTATTTAAATATATATCAATGATATATATTCAATTTTATATTTAAATATGATTAATAAATATATTTAAATATGTGAGTAAATATGTAATGATACAAGTTATATAAATAATTAATATAATACTAACAAATAATGACAATATCAATAGGAAATGATGCCAACATTTAGGCTGATGTTCAGGAAGTTATATCAACACAGTTTAGAACCTAAATAACTGACCTAACCAGAGGGATTCATTTAACCACTCAGGCCTGTTCAACTGTGAAACATTGAAAATGACTAATAATAGTGCCTATATTGACTTATGGCTTGGAGTTAATATTAGTCTGTCTCTGGTTTGTGTTCATCTAGACTCTAGTTCTCATACTGCCACTATCACATAGGTACCTCAATCAAGTTATTTAATATCCATCTCAGTTTATTCACTGGCCAAATAAAGATAATAATAGTATTGTCCTCATAAGGTATTGGGGATTGAATGTGCTGTACAAAGCACAGTGGTTGATGATAAGCAACCCAGTGCTACTGTGTTGGAATTTGCTGGTAGAATCAAGTTTAATTCTTGAATAAAGGGATGTCTGTGAGCTACCATCAGTACCATTTATTCTGGACTTGGTTTATTCATGTAAAACCCAATTGTGCTTAATTGCTTATTCTTCTTACATACATCTGAAAATAAAGTATTCTATGTGTATCAATTTCTTGTTGCCTGGTCTCATATTTACACCCTGATATCTTATTGATGATATTTCATGATATTGGGATTGAACCCAGGGGTGCTTAGCACTGAACTACCTTTATTTTATTTTGGCACAGTGTCTTGCTAAGTTGCTGAGACTCGCCTCAAAGTTGTGATCCTCCTGCTTCAGCTTCCCTAGTGGCTTGGATTACAAGCATGCACCACCATGACAGGCAAATGCTAATTTCTTTTTCAAGACCCAAGATTTCGCTCTGATCTACAAGTTCTGCTTGATTATTGGCATTGCCTGTTTGGTACTAATTACTAACAGTTACTAATATGACTAAAAATAAAACAATAAATTATACACAAAAACAAAATAAAATGAAAGAAGTTTCAACTACTGTTGTTATAGTTTGGATGTGAGGTGTCACCCAAAAGCTCACATGTGAGACAATGCAAGAAGGTTCAGAGGAGAAATGATTGGGTTGTGAGAGTCTTAACCCAATCAATGAATTACTTCCCTGATAGGGATCAACTGAGTGTTAACTGAAGTGGTAGGGTGTGGCTGGGGCAGGTGGGAATTAGGGCGTGACTTTGGGAGATATATATATATATATATATATCATGAAGCCAGCCTTCTATGGACTTAGACCTCTGAGCCCTCAATAAACTTTTCCTCCTCTACAGTTGCTCTGGTCAGACCCTTTAGTCATAAGACAGAAAAAGCTAACTAAGAGATCTGTTTTAAAACTTTTCTGCCCAAAGAAAGTTGAGTGTTTTTAGTACTGCTTGGGTCAATAACACTATGAAATAATGTGTTCTTCATTGTTTTCTCTTTATATTTTTTTTAAGTATGTCTACTTTTTTGAAATCCACATTTCACCTTTTTAGAATTTCTAGTAATCTGGAGAACAGCAACTTACTTGCTCCCAAGAACATTCTTTCAGAAAATAAGTCTTTTGTTTTTTACCCCTATTAAATTCAAAATCAGAGCCACTACTACTAAACTTTAGGAACATTCACACCTCTTAAGAAGAAGACTCACAATAAAAATCATGAAAAAGCAATGAAAATAAAATTTCAAATAAATAAATAATTATTTTCCATGAGTATTCTTTACAGAATCTCTCCCACCTTCTCTTTCATCTCTTCCAACTTTGTTTCCACCTCCTTCATCTCCTTCTTCTTCTTCTCCTTTTTATTTCATTTTTTTACTCCAGAAGCTATAGATATCAGGGAAGTTATCTGATCCCCTCAGAATTCAACTTTCTAAAAAGTAAAAATTTCTTTACTTTAAAACAGTGATGGCACATTTAAAAAAAAATAGTGCAGTGCAAAACAGACTCCCACTGTAAGAAGCATTAAAATAACATATTTGAACAGATGGAATGAAGATCACATAGAAATTTTGATTTATACAAATGAATGAAGAGCAACCGTGATGAGAAATAGTAGACAAAGCTGAAACATATTTACCTCTAAAATAATCAGGTTTATAGCAGCAGACTAGAATGGTGGTTTGCAGCCAATGGAGGACAGTGGGTATGGAAAAGTAATGGTGAAGGGCATAATGTTATGTTTCAGCCATGCAAGACAAATGGATTCTTCATCTATCTTACAGGATAGTGACCTTAGCACACATTACTGTATTTTACATGTATAGCTTTGTAAGAGGGTAGATCTTCTATTGTACTCTTACCACACAAAAAATAATATAATAATAATAATAATAATAATAATAATAATAATAATAATAATAATAAAAGAATGGTAGGAAATTTTGGAAGCTGAGAGTTATGGGAATAGATTTAGAAGTACTCTTTTACTGTTGTATACCTATTCCTATACTCCTCAAGTTGTATGTGTTAAATATGCACAGGTTTTTTATATATCAATTAAAGTAGCTTAATAAACTTCCTCATTTGAAAACCTCATTGAGTGAAATAGACTACTTACAGCAAAGATAATTAGACCCCAATAATTCTCAGAGAAGATAATAATAGCACAAATATCTTAGGAAAGAAAAGAGAATGTCCTGTTTTAAGACTTATAATCTAAATGTGAAGTGATTGAAAATTATTTGAAGGTAGGTGGTGATATGTTAAGAGATTCATCTTGAAAACCTCGAGAAATCACTAAAAATAATATAATGTCTGTAGAGGATACAAAGTAGAATTGCAAAAAAATTAATTATCTAAGAGAATATAAGCAAACACTATTGATAAAAGAGCTATTCCACAAATAAAAAATTGTAAAATGATCTGTTTAAACCCAAATGTATCAATATTTATATTTGGTATAATCTAGCTACTCTACTTAAAAGAAAGGGTTTTCTGGATTTGGATAAATAATAACCTATTATGTGTTCTCTAAAAGGAAATTATAAATTAATTAAATTAGATATTAAATTAAATATAGATAAGTTAGAAGTAAACCAGTGGAAAATGGTATATAATTCAAATCAAAAACTTTAGCTTAAATATATTAGTCAAACAATGCATTAGATGGAAAACTGACAAAGGTCAAATGAAGAGTAGCTAATTCTATGGTAGCAATATTAATTTCCTGATTTTTACAGATAAGCTATGATTATGTAAGATATTAACCTGAGGATACTGAGTGAATAGGATATAGTAATTCTCTGTGCTATATTTGCAAATGTTTATTATTCTAGATTTATTTCAAAATAAAATGTTTAAATAAAACATATCTAATAACACAAATATTCTCTGAATATTTCAAGAACTCATCAATAAATTTAAAAAAAAATAATAACCTATTTTACAGGTTCCACCCTCCCCCTCAAATAGTGCCATCTCTGAATCATGCCTTTAAGGAAGAGAACTTTTCAAAATACTTAAGATAGAAAGTATAGCAAATGCTCAACAAAACTAGCCAGTAAATTGGAATTGCAATTTAACATGATTGTGCCACCATTAAAAATCTACTATAATGGCTAATAGCAAAATTGTATGTTATAGGAACATCACTTTGTCATTAATATCTAAAGTGCATGGAAAAAATAATTGAAACTTTCTTATGAAGCTGATCATACACTTACCACACAAAGCTACAAAGCAGTAATCCCATTCCTAGATATTGACGCTTCAGAAATAAAATGTATGTTGTTTTTTATTATTTATAGAAGCTTGAATTATCATTGCCAATATCTGGAATAAATTCAGAATTTCATCTATTAGTCAATAATAGTTTTAAATGTTGCATATATAAAAAAGAATATTAGAATTAGAAAGAAACTACTGACAGGTGCAATATCATGAGACATATTTAAAAACAACACAGTCTATTTTTGTGAGGCTTTTTTGAGTAAGATAGTTTTCCTGACTTCTTTCTCAGTAGACTCACTATTGGAATATAGGAAACTATTGATTTATGAATGTTCATCTTCTATCCTTCTACATTGATGAATTTGTTTGATCAGCTCTACAAGTCTTCTGGTAGAATTTTTGAGTATTCTAGACATAGGATTATATCATCAACAAAAAGAGACAATTTGACATCTTCTTTTTTGGTTTGTATTCTTTAATTTCCTTCTCTTATCCGATTGCTCCGGCTAGAGTTTCAAAACTATATTGAATACGATTGGTGAGAGTGAACATCCTTGTCTTCTTTTGGATTTTAGGTGAAATTCTTTCAGTTTTTCAATGATCAGTACTATGTTGGCTTTGGATATTTCATGTGTAATCTTTATAATGTTGAGAAAATTTCCTTTTATTCCTATTTTCTTCAGTATTTTTAACATGAACTGCTGATAAATTTTGTCAAAGTCTTGATCTGTACCTATTGGTATAATCATGTAATTTTGTCTGTAAGTCTATTTATTTGGTGAATTACATTTATCAATTGGTGAATATTGAAAGAACCCTGCATCCCTGTGACAAAACCAATTTGATCGTGGTGTACAATTTTCTCAATGCATTTTTGAATGCATATTGCTGATATTTTATGTAGAATTTTTTATGTAAATAATTTTCACTGGAAATATTGGTTTGTGGTTTTCTTCCCTTGATGTGTCTTTAACTGCTATTGGTATCAGTGTCATATTGGCTTCATAGACCAATATTAGAACTAAACAACTAAACAGATATTTCTCAAAAGAATAAATGCAGCATGGTGCAGGAGTAATTCTAGCAGGAGGATTGAGGCAGAAGTTTGGAAGTTCAAAATCACCCTTATCAATTTTTTCAAGGGCCTAAGCAATGTAGTCTGTCTCAAAATAAAGAAATAAATTTAACCCTTTAAATTGCCCTTTAAGGAAGGGGCAGGGACATGGTTCAGTGGTTAAGCATAGCTGGGTTTAATCTTTGGTACCAAAAGAAAAAGAAGTAGGAGAAGTGGCGAGTAGAAGGAAAATAAGAATGAGAAGAAAAAACAATATAAATGGCAAACAAATATATGAAAAAATCTACAATATCCTTAGCAATCATGGAAATACAAATGCAAAACCCCACTGAGATTTTATCTCACTCTAGTCAAAATGATAATAATCAAGGATGCAAATAACAATAAATGCTGATGAGGATATGAGGGAAAAGGCAGACTCATGAATTCTATGTAGGTCTGAAAATTAGTACAACTTCTTTGAAAAGAAATATGGAGATTCCTTGAAAAATTAGGAATGGACTCACCATATGAACCAGCTCTCCAACTCCTTGATATAACTTTGCATTCATTCCAATGTTTATAGCAGTTCAATTTACAATAACCAAACTGTAGAACCAGCCTAATCACCTATTAGCAAATGAATAGATAAAGAAAATATGGCATATATACATTGTGTTAGCCAGCTTTTTGTCACTGTGACCAAACAAAAACAATTTAGGGGAAGAAAACATTATTTTGGACTCATGGTTTCAGAGTTTCATTCCATGGTCAGTCATCTTCATTGCTCTGGTAAGACAGAACTCATGGCAGAAGAGATGGTGAAGGAAAGTTTCTAGATCATGGCAGCTAGGAAAGAAGCAGGGGGAGAGAGGGAGGGAGGGAGAGAGGGAGGGAGGAAGGGATAATGGGAGGGAGGAATAGAGAGACAGGGATAGGGGAGAGCTAGGAGCCAGGGACAATATATAAACCCAAAAGCACATCCCCAAAGACTTATTTCCTCCAGCCATATCTTACTTGCCTAGGGTTATCATCCAGTGCAGAAGTCCTTTCAAATTATCTCTCTGCTGTGACCTGCACAGTCATTAACTCAGGTTCCCAGACTGGTTGGTGTGGAGATGGAGGAAAAATAAACAGACACACAAATAGAGAAAAAGCGAGATCTCAGTGGCAGACTATGACCCTGTTAGGGAGGTGGTGACACAGAAAAGCTCAGCACGTTTATCATATTGGTAGAAACATCAAAAGGATTTATTTTAAGAAAGCTTCTTCAAAGTAAGAAGAACCAAGGTCAGGAGTATGAGCAGCCTGATTATGGTTATCAGCTTGCACCCATAACTTTCTACCCCGGAGCAGCTGGTGTCTGAACCTCAAGGTCAAGAACAGAATAGCTCTGTAGCTGACACAGAACCTCCTATTGGACAAGATGTCACCATACCAACCAAGCAGTCTCAAATCAATGCCTCTTCACAGATAGCTCCCAAGAGAGGCATTGACTCCGTCATAAGCAGTTCAAGAACCATAATTCAATCACTGCTCCTGACATTACTCTATCAAATAGATTAATTCATTGATTAGGTCATACCTCTCATGATCTAATCATTTCACCTCTGAGCATTCCTTCATTGTCTCATGCATGAGCCTTCATGAGAACCCTCATATCCTAACCATATTATATACAATGAAGTTTTACTCAGCTGTAAAGAAAAATGAAATTATGTAATTATATGTTAAATTATGTTATATGTTATGGGCAAATGTAAAATGGGCAAAATTGGAGAACATTATGCTAAGCGAAATAAGCCTGTAATCAAAAAATCAGCAGTCAAATGTTTTCCTCTCATGTGGAAGGTGGAAAGTAAACCAAAATTTTGAAAGAGTTCTGGAGGGAGCCTCATAAAAATAGAAGGAAGAACAGTGGAGGAGGGAGGAAGGAGGGATGGGAATGCTGAGTGAAATTGACCAAAACATGTCATGTGCATAATGAATATATTAGAATAAATTCCACCTTTTTGCATAACATTAATGCACTCATTAAAAGACACTAAATTAATACAAGGGAGTCTAATGGAGGGGAGGAAGTGGATCAGTGGGAGAGAGGAGGAAAGGGAAAGTATGAAAGTTCAAAATAGAACAAATTATGTTACATGCATTTATGACTATTAAAAAATGAATCCAATATTATGTATAACTATAATGTACTTAAACACACACACACATGCACAAAATAAATAAATAAATAGATAAATAAATAAATAAAAATTCTGTTAAGTGAGAAACAAACTAATGAAAGTAGCCAGAAACAAACCTAAATCCTTTATTCACCCAATTGTATAAGAATCTGAAAAAAAAAAGACAAAGTTTTAGAGATATAAATATTTGGAGCCTGGATTTTTGATTGTTGGAGTTAAGGATGGGCATATGAAACTGGCTGAAAAAAAATCATGAAAAATTTTTTCAAGGTCATACCAAAGTTTCTAAATAATGATTGTAGAAATACTTGTGTGATTGCATGTATGGGTAGAGTGAAGGAAAGCACAAATATCTTATTTTAAGCTAATTGCAATGTATTTGTTTATTAAAATAGTTGACTTATAAGGTATTCATCAAAAGTGCAAAAGAGTTTATACCGAACTAAAAATTAACAGAATTATGAACATCACATAAAGAAATAGAAAAAATCAACAAGAAAGATGGAAGTATGAGTGAAGTGTTTTAAGAATTTTGGCAAAAATAATCATACTGTACACCATACAGTAAAATAAGTGTAATATAAATATAAAAGTTCTGCATGTAATTGTTATAGATTAAGAAAAATGAAGTGAAATTTACTATTATTTTTATATATCTATGTTCCTTCTTAAATATTCAAAGATAATGAAAGTAAGGTAGTATGGTAGGATCACCTGATAAATTTTACCTTCCAATAATAATTTGTTAGTGAGATGTTTCTTCATTTGTACACTTTTTCCAAGTTTCTCTGTTATTCTATGAACAAAGAGAAAGGCCTTCCCATAGTACTCCGATTCATAAGATTTCAAAATAGTATAGTCTGTCTGAAGACATGATCGTTAAAATCTGTCCATAAGGTCTTAAAACCATTGCATTCTTTCACAGTTTCTCACTAGGATGAATTCAATGAAAAGTAATTCTTGAATTATAACAGAATTTTTTTTTCTACCAGATTGTTAAAAGTCTCCCCTACATTAATGGTAATGCTCACATTTGAGATATTTCTCTGCAGTACAGCCCATGGGACATACAATAAAATAGGGCACTTCCCAAATTCTTCTCCATATTTCTTATATTTATAATTTTTTTGCCATTGTTACCACCATAATGCTAAGTGCTGAGTCATATGGAAAGGCCTTGTAACATTTCTTATATTGTTATATTATTCACCTGCATGAATTCTTAGACACTTGAAAAAGATGGTCTACTATTAAAGGTTTCATACATTCCTTAAATATTGGAGTTTGTCACCTTTATGTATTATTTAATGATAAATAAAATATATGTGGGACTAAACACATGTCTAAACTTCATCATTTATATCATTTCTCACCATAATGAATCTAAATTTGAATAAATCTGAGCTAAAAATAAGGTTATTTCTGAAATAATTAACATTCAGAGAATTCCTTTCATTATAAAAAGTTGAGTATTCAGTAAAAAAATAGGTAGTGAAAGTGAACATATCTTGCATGAGTGCAATGCCCTCCTAAGACTCATTATGTTTTTCAAAATGAATATTTTATTTCTAATAATCTTTTTAGCATGGAAATTCATACTCCTTCATTATAATTTTCCTATTCTTCAGGAATTTTCCATTTGAATGATTCTTTGTAGTCCATGTCAGTTTTGCAAGGAAATTTCTTGGCCTTATCTCTTGATTTCTAATCTAATGATGAAACTCTTGTTAGCTTTCTGTCAACCACCCAAGTTCCTTCATTTACTCCAATAAGGAGATTAATGATGAATTAGAAATGCAAAGTCCCATTAATGCCAAGTGTCTGAAATTCTTCCATATAAATCTTCTAATTAAAGTGATTATCAGTGCCCCGGAGTGAAGTCTGTGGTCACATCACTGAAAATAACTGGTCTATGGTACGTGTTGTTAAATTTTCAAGAAATGATTACTCTCTTTTAGACTTAAAAAAAAATTCTGAGAATTTGGGACCTCATGGAACCCTGTGAGGTATGCGACTCTTGTAGCTAAACTATAATACCTTTTTAAAAATTTGATTTGATTTGATTTGATATGGTACTGAGTATTGAATGCTAGGTGAGAGCCACTGAGCTACATCCTAAGTCCCTATAATATCTTTTTCAATGATAAGAAACTGAGGTTATGAGACCATATTTAAGTTCATAGAAATGAGTATTATTCTAAAATAATCCCTGCCTAATTTATTCTTGACTTCACTGATTAATCATTAGGGACTAAATAGATACAATATTTCTTCTTTCTTGGTAACTCTAATATGTTTTTATTTTTATTTATCCTTTTTATTTAATCTCTAAATTTTTGATAAAACCTAAAACACAGCTTGGTGTTTTCTGTGGTTGGTTTTAATCATGCATTTGCCAAAATTAATGTTATTGTCTTCATTTCATTTCTTAAATTTATTTTTATATGTATATACTCTCCTGTGTTCTATTGATGTGTTGAAAATAGAAACACAAAAACATAAAAAAGTTTGATTTTAAAGTCACATAAAAACATATGATAATAGTTACTTGTACCACTAGTAATTAATTTCACTTATTGAAGAATAATTGTGTTACTTTAAAAGAATGCAATGTATTTAGCTAGGGACCACCAGCAGATTTGTTTCAGAATGATCATTATACAGTATGCAGCCCAACAGTCCCCACAGAGCCTCAAGTTCTCTTCCCTTAATTTTATCAGATTGTTTGGGCAACAGGAGACTTCAACACTCGACCATTTCATCCAAATTAATTAGCCTTTGAATTCATAGCTTGAAAATCTAGATTGAAAACATACATTGCTTGTCAGGTATGCCTCTGCTTTTGTACACATGACTAAATCAGAATTAAACATATTGACAACTCTTAATGTCCTGGAAATGATGAAGTCCCTCGGAAAGAAGAATTACATCATCTTTAAAATAACACTGTGACTTAAATGCTAGTTTAAAATAACCCCCAAAATAAATACTGTGGAAAGCAGTTGCCTGCTATATCAAAATGAGAAAGATACTTTCCATCTTCTGCATTGTCTTTGCAGATCAAACTTTCCCTTAAACTGTAACATTCTAATAAATAACACCTTCCATCCACAATTTTTTTCTCTTAAATAGAAATTTTAATGAATTCATCCTCTGTGACATTTGCATTTATCTTTAAATGCCACAAGATAACAGGGTTTTAATCATTCCAAATAGGTTTTTAATTATAGACCTAATTACTTTTGCAGAAGGTTAAACTCCACAAACAGGAATAAAGCTGTTTGCTTGCACTTTGTGTGAAGAATTATGTTTTGCTCTTGATTTAGGTATTCGGTAAATTTATTCGGTCAGTTTTAGCTGACTTTTTAGTATTAGAAGAGCTGAGTTTTAAGAGAATTTGACATTATGCAGTGTGAATCAAATAATGTTATTCTAATTAATTACAGAACCAGAGAAGGAATAAGAGATGCTTTGCACAAGAGATCGCAGATTAGTAGGTGCTAATTCTGGCCTCCAAAGCAGTACCAGCAACAGACAGTTCAGTTACCAAGATACGCAAGGTTGATGTCTGTAGAGTTCATGAAGAAATTTACTGCTGAACAGTTTTTGATAAAGATAGAAGATTACTATTTTAAAACTGAGTTCTGAGTGAGGACTCAACTAATGATTTGTAGAGAAAAAAAATCTACTAAATTATTTATTGGGTAGGTAAACATTTGTTTCTTTCTTTCTTTTTTTTTTTTTTTTTTTTTTTTTTTGCTTCTCATAGCCTCCTATGGGTGATTTTTGAAGGTATGTAGCAGTTCATAAGAAATTTGTTGATTTCAGCTGTCATGTTTAACATATATGTGGACTCTGAAGATGAGCCCCAGAAAGGATAATCATAAATTATGCATCCTTTTCTATGATGAACTGTCTCAATTGTTTATATAACCCTATCTACTATAGGGAAAAGTGGTCAATTCATGCCAATGTATTATGATTGTTCCAATGTGTTTCAACATTTCTTTCACCCATTACAGCTGCAATAGAGAGAAGAAAATAATATTATACTGAGACTAAAATTCTCTGAAAAACAATCATGAGTCCCTTAATTGGGCAACTTGTTCAGCAGTGCTTGTTCATCTAGAGGAGATCACTACTTATTCCCATTATACTACAAACAAGACATACTCTTGATCTATGAGGTATATGAAATTGGTCATAGAAGAAACCTACACCATGTCCATTATGTATAGCCACCCAGATTTTCGGGTTGGATAAGAAATATGTTGCTTTCCTTTGCTAAGGATCAAAATTAACATAAGGAGAATGAGACTATATAAAAAGGGGGTTACATAAAGAATGTTTGTAAACATTAGTTATTGTAAAATTTTCATAATGATTCATCTTATGCCTTATACCATAAAGATTCTTCAGTTAAGCTTTGTTGAGTGAGCTTTCAGTGAATGCCTACTGTTATCAGATTCTGTGCTTGGAATACAAAAGGGATAGGTTACATTTCTGTTTGAGGTGCTTGTACTCTATTCTGATATATATATATATATATATATATATATATATATATATATATATATATATATATATATTATGCAAGAAAAAAATATTATGAGGTGGCAAAAGTTTTAAAGATGATGTATAGAATAGAGAGAGCATATTTGGTTCAGATTGAGGAATTAGGATACTCTTTCTGAAAAAAAATGGATTCCAGAGCTCTCATGACAGATAACTATGAGTTGTCTAGCTAGCAACATTAGTCAATTTTTCCTGTCAGAGAGGAAATATTAGTCATCAATGAAAAACTGAGACTATTATGTCACAAGAAACTGAGATAGTGCTACATGGGGCACAAAATAAAGTGGAGATAGGATGACAAAGCAGATGAACTTGTACATCTTCAGGACAAGATGTGGGTCAGGACTAGATGAGTGAAATCCTCTAAACCATGACAAGGTTTGTGTGCTTTCTCTCTCATAGACGCAGAGACTGAAGGAGTAATAATAGAGAAGTATATCATGGGATTCAAAGACTTTTGTTTTAAAATACTGTACTATGTTTACCTGTAGAATAGAATGGATTGTGTTTATTTATTTGAAAATGATATAATGCTAATTCTTACATCCACTAATTATTAGCTGTGTGACTTTGAGTGAAACAATTATGTCCTCAAAAGACATCTCTTATTCATCACCAAAATGAGCAATAACAGCAAGAACAACCCAATATTTCCTACTTCACAATTTTGTGTAATAATCAAATGATGCAATCTTTGTGAAGGACTTGACACATGATAGGAATAACAACTAATGGTTAATCTCTTTGCATATCCATATGATTGAACTGGCATCATTGATTTGTGAAAATTTGATTTCTAAATTGAAGAAAATTTAATTGGCTATTTGAAAAAGAACAGGGTTTATTTCACACAGTACTAACAGTTTATCAGCTGTATTAAGATTTCATGTAAAAGTAAAAGCCTCCAAAAAAATCTAAAAAAAGAGCTGTATGAATCTGTGTTAAAATAAATATTTAAATATGACACTTAACCAAAAAAAAAATGGAGAGATTATTTAAGACATCAAAATTAAAGAAACATATGCGTAAAACTTAATAAAGAAATGAACATCAGGTAAAAATACTTGTAGCATAAATAAACATCAAATGATTATTGTCTAATGTATACAGGACTCTGAAAAGCAACAAGAAAAGAATCAGAATAAGCCACATGAAGAGAATCTTATTGGTTTATAATAAGTGAATTGATTTTTAGTAATAAAAACTAAAACAATATAAAGTTACTATTTTTGTTCATAACAAGTAAAAGTAGAATTAAACAGTGGGTTATAATGGAGTAAACCATAAACTGTTTATCTACTGTTAGTGTAAATGTTTGAGGAAATTGACATATTTTATCAGATTTAATGTGTATCACTCATAAAATCCTATTTTAATTAAAAAAAGAAACTTGAGTACAAATATTCAAACAAATATGGATAAAAAATTACATGATTATAAAATATCATAGCAGAGTAATGGAAATGACCCCAAACCCATCAAATAAATAAATACAATGTGTTACATGCCATAAAAGCTATGTACCAGTTATAAAGTAGAAACTAGAAAAACATTTCAATATTGAATTTTTCAAAATATTCAATATTCTTAAAAGAGTATAAGTTATAGGATGTCATCATGCAATTTTTGTTGTTGTTTTTTGGTTTTTGTTGTTGTTGTTTTGGTACCAAGGATTGAACTTAGCGGCACTTAACCACCAAGCCACATCCCAATGTCTTTTTTGTATTTTATTTAGGGGTAGGGTCTCACTGAGTTGCTTAGGGCCTCACTATATTCCTGAGGCTGGTTTTGAACTCGAGATCCTCCTACCTCAGCCTCTGGGGCCTTTGGGATTACAGGTGTGCACCAGCAAGCCTGACTTTACTCATGCAAATTTAATACAAAGAAGTTAGTTCCTTAATACAGAGGACAAAATTTTTGATAAAAGATGAATGGACAATAAAATAAAAATAATTCAGACATCATATTGAACAAGGATAGAAGAATGCCACTAAGCTAATATCACAATGCGATTTTATGAATCCATGGTTGAAAATAAAGGGGAAAATATATGATTGTATAAAACATTCACTTATAAAATACATATGAATAGTCCAGAAGAGCATTTCGAGTAAAACATATTTTATACACATGTAAACTCTCCAAATTCTGGTTACAGAATGCATTGTTCAATACCTACTTGCCCCAATGACAGGCAAATAAATTAACCATCTTTTCATCATCACAGTTTACAATTCCTCTGGCTAGAACACCAATATATTAAGATACAATTCTTCAGATATAAATAAATACATCTGGCCACGCGATAGGGACAGGCATATTTGTGGGTATAGGAAAGTAAATAGTGTGTTTCTGAATAACAGAAGATGGTTATTTATCTTGATAGCCTTTATCTCCTTTGTGTGTGTGTGTGTGTGTGTGTGTGTGTGTGTATAAATACATCCTTCAAAATTATCAACAATGGAATGATAATTTGGTTGCAGACAAACACAGAATTTCTTCTGAATTTATATTTATTAATTATAAGAACATTTGGATATAGCACAGGTAGCATGTTCAGAGTCTGTGATCCAAATCACAGTCATTGCTTTCCAAATTGCACAAAATCAACATTTATAAAAAGGCAGGAGAGGCAGATGGAGCAAACTTATTGCACCATAATCTAAAGCCAAATAGATATGGCTGTACTCAGGTCATCCAGACTGACTGTAGGAATGCAAGAGATTCATTGCCATAAAGAATTAAATTAGTCATTTCAAGGCATTGAATGAATAAAGTCAAATGTCCTATGGGCATTTAATAAATATTTTACCAAAATGTTTGATTTGATAGGCTAGCAATTGTAACCTTGTAATCACCACAATGGGAATAAGAGAATGGAAATTTTGTTTGCTAATGGATATTTGAGTGCCTTGTAAATAATAAGCAATTTTGCATGAGCATAGAACACATGGCCACTTTAATTACAGTCCAATTAAATTCACATACTTTTAAAACCATTAAAATGAGGAAATATTAAAAAGAACATCTATGATCGCACATTTAGAGTTCGAAGCATAGTTAGAGATCAAGTATTTCATACAGAGAAAGAGTAGACAATTTTAGTAATCTGGGTTTGGCAGCATAAGTTTAATAAAAATATCACCTTAAAATTGAAGCACTTTAGACATAATATTATGGCATTGCTTTTTGCATTGCACACTTCAAAATAAACTAATTACTCCAACTCAATTTTAAAGTGATCTGTCCTTTTCCATAAACAGCATGTGCCAACTTTTATTTTTCATATACAATTTTATTAAGACTAAGTTACCAGAAAGGTTTTGAAACTAAGATTTCTGGGCACTTAGATCTTGAGAAATAATTATATGTATTCAAATATAATAAATCTAGCTTTAAAAACCTGCCTGAAAGTTGGATTTTATAATTCGTGTGAAAGCATAGATCTATAGCCAGATTTCTGTTAACAGTGTCATTTTTTGCATTTAAATCTGATGGGTAATTGAAACTAATCCAACACATTTATGTACATACTTTGCTTACTTGAAGAAAGTATTTATAGCTTATTTTAAAATGCACAGACACTGCAAAATAATGTTCTGACCATGTTGCTGTATTTAGAAAACAGGTCACCTTTTCCATATGTTGACTCCAAAGGAAAAATTAACAGTATATGTATGATATTATAAAAACTTATCTTCACATAGACAGCATTTTGATCTGTTTTATAGTTATATATATATATATATATATATATATATATATATATATATATATATATTTATTTACTTATCTCTAAATGTATATTATATATATATATATATATATATATATATATATATATATATATATATATATTGTTTTTTAATCTCTTAACAAACATTTTTTTTTCTGAAGCAATGGAAATCCAAGTAAATTCAAATTAGGTAAAAGTAAATTAATCTCAATATTTTCCATACTTTTTATTATTTCACAATTTAAAGTGTAGAAACTACAGTAATTTTTTCTTGTATTTAATAGAAAAATACTTTAATATTTTTGATTGATAGATCCATTTATTTATTTATATACATATGAAAACTCATTAAATCTGTTCTATCATTTAATTTTTAAATCTAGCATCATGTAGTCCATTTATCAGAATATTTCCAATTAAGAATGATATTATTATACGTAGTACCTGAAATGTGTTTGTGAAGAAGCAGTATACCAGAGTGTGCAATTCAGATGCTTTGATTAGAGGATTACCTAAGGGCAAGCTACCCAGAAATATAAGCAGGCAGCATGCAGGACTCACATCCATTGAAAAGAGGGCAAAACAAATTAACAGATTTTTCCTAAGTAAATTTTCTGGAAGTGAATAGCAATTCTTAGAGTTGTTTATAATCTCCATTATAATCTTAGATAAAATAAAAGACAGTATGATAGAATCGAAGGCTTCAAGTTTTAAACTCTGTCCTGACAATGGCTATCCTAACTACTTGGGAGCTTGAGGCAAAAGGATCCCATATTCAAGGTTGATTTCAGCAAGCTAGTGAGGAAGTAAGCAACTCAGGGAGACCCTGTCTCAAAATAAATAAATAAAGAGAGCTGTGGATGTAGCTGTGTCTTAGTGTCTCTGGGCTCCTTATCCAGTACAAAAAAAAGTTATTATCCAAAAGTCCAAAAGTAATAAAAACCAGGGAAGCTGTGGAAAAAGAAGTCTTATCCACTGTTGGTGGGAATTTAAATTAGTTCAACCATTATGGTAAACAGTAATAAGTCTCCTCAAAACCCAAATAAAAAACTACCATGTGATCTATCAATCACACTAATATATATATCACACTAATATATATGTGTGTGTGTGTGTGTGTGTGTGTGTGTGTATGTATATATATGAAATCAGAATATCAGAAAGACATCTGCACTCCCAAGTTTATTGCAGCCGTATCACAATAGTGAAATTAGGGAACCAAGCTGGAGTCCACTGATTGATGAATTGATTATGAAAACGTAGTATGTATACTCTAACTTCCTTTGTCTATATTAGTGATGGTGAAATACTATTCAGGAAACCTTATTTATCCTAAAAATCATTAAAAATTCTATCCTTTGTAGCAACATGGCTGGAATTTAAGGACATTGTGTTAAGTAAAATAAGCCTGGAAAAAAGATAAATACTGCATGAATTTGCTCATATGTGAAGTTAAAACAGGTTCATAGACATAGAGCAGAGCAGTCATGACTAGAGTCTGGGGAAGGTATGGAGGGGGACAGGAAGAGAATGGTTTCAGATACAGAAATACAGTGAGAGGGAATAATTTCCAGTGTTCTGTAGAACAAGAGGGTGAGTATAGTTAACAATAATTTATTTTATCTTTCAAAATAACTAGAAGAAACAAATGTGAACATTCCCAGCCTAAATAAATATTAAATATCTTTGGTTATTGATATATTAATTGCCCTGGTTTGATCATTAAACATTGTATTATATACTGAAATGCCACATTGTGCCTCATACATAAGTACATTCACTATATTAATTTAAAATAATAAAATAGTAAGAATATAAAAATCTGGGCCTTATTCTATCACATATTTATGTGTGCATTAGAAATTTCAACAAAAACTATTTTGAGTAAAGATACTATCCTATAATCATTTGAATCTTTGATCTTAGTTTTCCTCTTCACTCATGGACACCAGATAATATCATTTTAAACATTTGAAAAAGAACCAATTAAATCTTTTAGTATTCTTTAAGATAAATAATATGCCAACTATGAACTTTTTGATTATTTTCTCTGTATGCTTTCATTAATATGTCATATGAGAGTAGAGAGCTTGAAACTGGCTCTTAACAGTAGGGTGCCACCTTATACAGCCACCAAACCTTCTATGCATATACAGTTGCAAAGTTTTGATGAAGAATAGCTTCTGAGGTATTTCTCCTCTTATCACAAATTTAGCATTAAAATGCATAATTCAAAACACCTGAGTCATTTCAGTTCTTTATTTCTCAAACGTATTTACCTCCAGGCTATATTATGAAGGAAAAGTTTGCACCCCAAAAAGGGAAAGACAGTAAAATGATGTGAGAAAACTAGATATAAGCAAGGATATTATTATTCATTAATTACTTTATTTTAAACAAAGGGACAAATATTATTTGATAATTTGTAAAAAGCCATTCTCTGGCAAAGGGACACTTTTTTTTTTAATCAGTAGGAAGCAAACCATTTGTCTGAAAAATCCATTTCCCAAGATTCAAATCTGTGTAACCTTGAGATCACATCAGAGTGATGTGAACCCTTGCAGTGCTACAGTGGGTCTCTAGGATCCCTTCACCTTCCTCCCAGGGTCACACTCTGGCTGGCAGTAGCTTTTTCACTTAAAGAACAAAGGAGGCTGCCAATAATTTTACCTGGACAGAACTGCCCTTACAGATTGGCACCTTTCCCACCTCCAAAAGGAAGTTAATAAAGACTCTTTCTCAGAAATAGACTCTTTATGAATTTAATTTGCCATCCATTAAGCCGGCTGAAATCAAGGCTGTACTTATTTAATATGATATTGTGGTAATGGCTGTTCTTCTCTCCCTACTCAGATCCTCACCATCAAGAAGATTTTTAGGCCAGTTCTTTCTCTTCTTTAGGGATCAAGGGGTGGAGACTCACTCTTCATCTCAGACCTGGAGACTCTTCTGAGGAAGGAGATGTTCAAGGCTTTAATTATAATGGCATTACTGAAAACTCTATAATATCATTATGTTTCTCTACCACTCAAATTCAATTAGATTTCCTTCATTGCTGGTGAGATGACAAGCCACAACTCTATTTTAGAATATATGAAAATGACAAAAATGTAAGTAAACTCACATATTCTGTGATAAAAATTTTACCTCTTAAAATGTTTCATATTTATTAATATAATGGTCTCATAATAATCCAAACTGAGAAACTAATATCATCAGGATTCTAGTTACTATCTTGCTGAATAAATAATTATGTAATATCAAAACTTTGAACAATAAAGTTTTATTACTAATAAAATTACTGTGAATTTGCTTGAATTTCAATTTTAAATCCATATTATAAATGTGTATTGTGCATAGAATCTATTTGTTTCACAAATGTTAATATTAATTTTCTCAAAGGCTGGGGGCATTTTTTTCCAACGGCCACATGAAGTTCTTTCTCCCATATTTTTGATTTACAGCATGTCTCTGCAGACGATATGGCTGCAGTTTTCAATAGACAAAAGGACCAGATTTCTCTCTTTTTTTTTTTCAATCTCTACGTGGACTAGGCTTCACAGTATAAAACATAATTTTTAACTACACTATATATACCTGAGGACCTCAGTGTGTGTTTTATTTTTTCTTAACCATCCTTTTTCAGGTCAACACAAGGTAACAATTGGGACAATATGGCTACTTGACTATGTCTCCTTATTATATAGTTTTCTATTTTTTCCCACTCCTGATTATAATATTAAAGAGCTGTTATAAACTCTACTATCTTTGGAAGTTACTTGGGGAAGTTTAAAAAAAAAGACTTTTCTCTATCATATTAGCCTATGAGATTTTCTACAATAGCAGCAATTTTGTTATTTAACATTTCAAAAGTTATGCAAGGATCTAAATGAAAGTAATATTCCTCATCAAAGATTGAGCAGTTTGAGTGAAAATTTTAATAACAAGTGAAAGTTTAGAATTAAGCTCTAGAAAAATAAACAATAGCACTAAATGTGCTATTGTCTTTTCTTAAATCTGCTGTCTTCCTCAATTTGATTGGAATTATGATTTCATCTTTACAATCTAATTATTTCATGTGATTATTAGTACTTCAGGTTAGTTTTAGTTTAATACCTAGAAAACTTGGTCTTCCATGGTAATTATAGGAGGACCTCGTTAAATTTGACTCTTACTAAAAGTAGGAATACTTTTCCATGTTACATTTTGTTAAGCTACTGCTCCAACCTTACTTGAGCTTATGCAGAAATGACAACAACAAAACCCTGGGATGAGCTAGATTTAACCAAGTTTACTGGGGCAAGAGAAGGTACTAGAAACAGTTAGCATTTGAAACCAAAGTAGTAGTAAACTAGGTCCATGATCCTAATATATCACTCATCAGAGCTCTGCAACTCAGAGCAGTGTGAAAGCACAAAAACCCATGGCCTAATGCAGAGCTGAGCACATTGTCTCACAGAAGTTCTAATTCTGTTTTTTAAATTTTATGATCAACTTACATTTCCTATAAGCACCTAAACAGTCATGAGAACTTTATCCTCTAGTTTAAGGAAAATCAACTTATATTTCACATTCTTTTTTTTTCTACAAAAATTATTTATTAGTGTGCTTATAAGATTCTAGAAAGCACATTAAAAATAGTTGAGCAAGCAAAGCCCAAGAGGATCTTACCTATATCTTTTCCAATAGAATGTAAACTTCTTGAAGGCAAGACCCTCTCTTTCTCTTTTGTAACCAACACAGAAACACTGGTTCCTTAGAAACTAAAGATAAGAAGCATGCCCTCTTGATTGACCTATTAATAAATTCAACTCTCAGCATAATAACTAGCTCATTAATTACTTTAAAATTTAAAGAATAGGATTTGATTTAATTACTAAGAACTGGATCAGCTCCATCAGGACAGAATTTTTATCCTAAGAAGGATCTATTTAGAGATCAACTGACTGTACAACTTTGTTGTTCATATCACTCAACAACTGCAGAGTATTTGCAAGACTGGGAATTTCTGATTATCTATAAAAAGCAAGGGCATGATAGCCTAGATGTGATACATTTGTATAATATCATGTTCTACAAGATCTTGTGCACAGGTCATCTACAAAATGTCACTTGGTGATGTTTTCTAAAAGGCAGATTTCTGGGCTCCATAGGCACAATGGATAAGGATCTCTAGGTGTGAGAATTTGCAATCTGAAATTGTATTAGCTAAGGTGTGTTGTTTAAGTGTCATTCCAAATTGAGATACTTTTCTCTGGTCTAAAATACTTTTATTTTATTATAGGTCATTTCCCTGAAAAACTGAGGGCTACAGAGTAATTAAGAATTTTTCTCTTTGATATGACTTATGGAAAATCTGACATTGACAGAAGTTCGATTTCATTTTTAGGTATGCATCATAAGATCTCTGATGCTCATCTCACCCTTAGATGTGTGTGCTAAGACTGAGACAGGATTGGATTAATCAGAGCTTCCAGCATGTGGCAACTAGTGCCTGCCTTGCAGTCATTTCTGTTGGATGCACCTAATGGGTTAGACTATCCTGGAATCAGGATTCATGTCACTAGCAATTCTGCAGAGGGTGTAGGAATAACTGGGAAGAAAAGAAAGGACACATAGAGCTTTTCTTTACATAAAGAGATATAGACTTTTGTGTTTGGGACTTTAAGGTCAGATCAATTGATATATATTCTTCATGTCATGTTTATGTCTGATATTCTGGGACTGTGAAGCAGGCCTTATGTGTCTTCAGTAAGAACTTGGCATGCTCCAATATTGATTAATCAGTGATTCTGCAGCTAGGTCACTACTGAACAAAATGAAGGTCTCATCATTCTCCGAAGAGGTTTAGGGCTTATAAAACAGGAAAAGCAGAAAAATCAGTGCCTCACAAGGGTCTTTACGTGGTCATGCCCACTGTACAAGTTGCCATGCCACATTCATTAATGAGGAAAAATTAACAAAGAAACAGGATATAGGATTAATTTATTTTTTTCATTTTTCACCAGAAACAAGAAAGAGAATCAACAACTGAAAATGCGACTTTCCTCAGGGCCTTTGAGAAGAACTTCATTAGATTTCAATTTTTCCTTAGCTTATCAGAGATGGCAAGAAAGTTTCTCACCTAGAAAGTCAGTATATTTTATTGGATTCAAGAAGAAATTTAAACTATAAAGAAAACCATTTTATAATTTATTATACTTTACAAAACTGAGACAGAGTAAGTTAATCTAAGAATACAAAAATTGTAAAAGTGGAATTTTTTTTTTAAATGTGCTCTCCTGTCCTCTAGGAATCATTTGAATGTCTTCTGTTGCTTTCTTGTCTTCCAGAATTTGGAACAGTAGAAATACAGAAAAAAATATAACATTTTTTCTCATTCATTTAATGTATTTTGGAAACTCAGAAATCAAAATACAGATGGAGTGAATGGGGCATACTTGGAAAAATTATTTCTGTGAAACCAGAAACCCAGATCTACAACTTTGTAGAGAGAGAAATATCATCTCTGTAGTGAAGTGAATAGGAAAGAAAAACCTTGGCCTCTGATGACTTGGGAAGGACCATTGGATGTGCATTCAAAGTTTCAGTTCCAAACAAAATGTTAGCAAGTGAAAGGAGAAATAAGTCTATTTTAGGTAGCTTGCACCTGGCATTGTCAGAATCACAGAGGTTATTTTGTTCTGCAGTCTGTCCTCTAGCTTTCTATGGACAATAAATTATATTTCTATTTCATCACCACAGATATTTTTCATTTTCTTCTTTCTCCTCATATGTACAAAAAATTTACTTCACTAACTCATGACAAAATTTTTATCTTAATTGTGGAAAGTTGGATAAATGCAAGACTGATACCTCTATATAACTTATCATCAGCAGTAAACTTAAATTTTTTAACTAGAAGTACATGCAATTCATTACTCTGTAGAATGTAACAAATAGATAAATTTCAATACTTAAAAATATAAATATAACAACATATCATATTTCTGTAATGCTTTGTGAAAATAAATAAATCATTATCTTTATTCAGCAACTCAATAGTTTACCTATTCTTTTTCCCTGAATACTTTTGGGAAAGAAAAAGAAGAAAAGAAAACATCAGAAAAATGTTTAGTCTTGTTTGTAATTTTGATTTTTTAAAAAATTTTTACTGAACACTTCAACCTTTGGTCTGCAAGCTTAAGAGAAAATGAGAAGCATTTTAGGCATATATTAGCTTTCTCATTCATATTGCTTATTGACATGAAATTCAGATAATTCCAAATGCAAAACAAATACAATTGACAATATTTGAGGAAAAGAAAATTTTCTATCTATATGTAACTTTGATTAGAAACATATGCTAGTAGAGCATTCCTGGAAAACAGTCTAAAGATGAAGATGTATCAATGCTAGAACTCTAAACTGTTTGCATTTGTGCTTAGTAAAAAGATTTAATATATTTTTGAATTTTATTTCATTAAGAATATCTTGAAGTAGTTGGGGGAGAATATATACAATACTTAAATGTATGAGATGAGCATCCTAATTTAGTTTAATAGCTCTTGAAATATGATGTGGGGTTATTATAGGTAAGATTTTAAACACCCAATGTTGTGCTCAGATAAGATTGAGTTGATATAATACAAAATTAAGCTCCACAGGAAACCGAGAAACCAAAATCAAGATATATTAAATGAATGAGAAAAATATTATATATTTTTCTCTATAATCTAAAATAACTTTGACAGGCAAAAATGCTATCAACTGTCACAGAAAGAGCTTAAAGAGTTGATTCTAAAAAAATCAATGGGCAATTATTTTTGCAAATATATACATGGATATTTTTAAAACTTAAAGAGTATAAAGAATTTTATTTTTACTATCATAACTTACGTGCTAAGGATGCACTTTGTAGCTCATAATCAAATTTATACTTCATTTATTAAATGAGTATTATGAGAGACAGTTTTTTCCTGAAATTAAATATACTTGGTACATGTGTGTTTGGAGGGACATGGTGCTCCATTTATTTTAAAAGAACACCACTCTAAAATACAAAATTAGTTTGCTATCAACTTATCTTCATAAAAATCAATTAAAAGTGTATCAATCCAAAGCCCCTGAATGAAATCCTGTAGAAATGGAGGTGTTGCTACCAAGTTGTATATTTCTCATAGATCCTGACAGGAAACCTCAAAAGACTGATTTCAATGATAATGCAAATATTGGTGTTGTCTTCAATAAATTGGGTTAAAATTGTGCTTAAATTGAAGAAAACACAATTTTCTAAGAAGTCCAACTTCCATCAATTTAATTATAATTTTACACTAGCTGGGAATGGTGGTGCACACCTGTCATTCTAGTGACTCTTGAGGCTAAAACAGGAGTATTGCAAGTTCAAACCCAACCTAGGCAACTTAATGAAACCCTTTCTCACAATTTAAAACAAGGGAACCTGGAGACATAGTGGTTTGATTGTGAGGTTTTCATATACAAGAAAATGGTGCCCAAAATTTACTGGAAACTCTTTCTCTCCCTGCCCCAATGCTTACTATCTTTTCTGAAAATAGCACTACCTCTTTCATTTTCTTTCAGAAAATTTGTATTTTCCCTTCCTCATGCTTTTGTTTATAATGAAAACTGCTGTGTTTTCTCCTGATTCCATATCATTAGTTCAGGAAAGGGCTTAAGCCATACAGAGAATTTCCCTGGGAGTTTTTGACATATTCAAGCTTTAAGGGAGTAGCTATTATTAGAGGAGGGTTTGAGATGTATGAACCTTCAAGTGTGGTCTCCCGAGAAATCAGCTGGAAGTGAGAGAGACAGAGAATGAAGCACACGGGTGGAGAAAAAGCACAGGTGTAGATGTGATGGCTTTCAAGTCCTTGGTTCTAGTGAGGTTTTTGTTATTAAAGTTTATATTAGTCTTTATACTTTGGTGATTCAATATTTCTGTGGAATTTTCTCTTTTTCTAAGTGAGTTCATGTTCAATTTCTGTAACTGCTAAACCAATTAAATGGGCCTAAATGAGGTTTTATGTTTATAAATATTTTAGCAGGATGGATCCAAACAAACATTTCTATAAACTGTTTGTTTATTTTCAGCACACTAATTTAATCACACTGTCAAAAATATTTTTGCATGTAGTTATCATTTATTGCTTGTATGGAAATTGACTTCCATGATACTGCTCTCTCATTTCACTTTTCCATGTGACCTCTAAATTTTCAGGAATTCAGATTTCAGTCCTGGAAACTCTAGTCTTTACATGTCCAAGTAATCTTAGGGCTTAGATATTATCCATAATGGTAACTATCACAAGTTTAAATCTCTAACCCAGGCCAGTCACATGCTCTGAATGCAAATCATGTATAACAAACAGACTAATTGACATCTTCATCTTAGATGTCTACTAGTCATTTCAAAATTAACATCCAAAATCATCAAACTTCCATATACTACACTGACTATTGCTGCAATTATCTACATCTTTATAAATGTCATATCATTGCTAATTAGGGCAGCAAATGAAACAAAGCTATAACAACAACAAAAACCTTGAAATAAGTTTTCTGTATTTTAAATGTGCTTGCTATTTTCTATCTTCAAGCAAATTCTATGGGTTATAACTTCAATATTTATTCAAAGCATGACCATAAGATATGATTTAATTGGCAAATGCTTTCATCAAAACCCATTGTCTCTTACACCTATCACAATAACCTCCTTATATTGATCAGCTTCGTCCTTATATAAAAGCCTGTGAAAAACTCCTTTCACACTCTCTTTAGAAAGGGGACAACTTGGAATATATGTCATTACTCTATTAACACCCCTAACTTTACAGTCTTTCTCTAAATGATCTGGCCCCAAACCAGACTGACTTCATCTCCTTTTTTCTCCCTCTCTAACAAGACGACTCCTTCTCTTTCTTGAACATATCAAATAGAAGCCCACTTTTGCTGCCTTGACTTTTCTATTTCTTCTGTCTGGAAAAAACAAAATTATTTGCATGACTTGTTCCACCAATTCCTTTAAGTGTTATATTTTTCTTTTAATACAATATTATCTAATGTTTCTTATCCTTGATATTTTATAGATTCTTATATATACAGCTTATATTTTATTACATTTGAAAGTGTCTCAATTTAATTGTCATTAATTTGATCCTTGGATATCATTTACAATTTATTTAGAATGAATAAGCAGGATGTGGCAGTGCACACCTATAATTCCAGAGACTCAAGGACTGAGGCAGGAGAATCACAAGTTATAAGCCAGCCTCAGCATGTTAGCAAGACCCTGTTTCAAAGTTTCAAAAAAAAAATATATATATATACATATATATATGTATATATATATGGATGGGAATGTGGCTTAGCGGTTAAATGCCACTGGGTTCAATCCCCAGTACCAGAAAAATAATTAATTAATTAAAAATAATAAAATTAGTATGTGTATCTTTTAATCACTCATTAGGTTCAATGAATTATTTGCTGTACTATTTTACTTTTCCATTATTCAGAACTAGAAATATAGATTTCTAAATAGTTGATAAATTAGTCATTTTGTCAAGCTTTGTAAGTCAATAGAGGAGGTTTTAATTTTCTAATTCACAGGAATCCAAGACTTAAAGTTTTATCCATAACTGAAAGTCTGTAAATAAATGTCGAGAAACTGGACCCAATTACACATCTTTTGCCTCTTAGGCAAATAGGTTCTCTAATTAGACCACAGGTCTACAGTTTACATTGGAGCTACAGAATTTGTCAGCTGTCAAATTAAATAATTCCATAAACTTGAATCTTTTTAATGTCATAGCTGTGTGTGCAACCTGATAAATCCTCTGACCACTTACAATTAAGTTTCATTAGGATTGTAGTATATATAAAATTATATGATGCCAACTGCATACCTGGAAAATCAAATAGCATTTTTTTAGATCTTTGTATTTCATTGCAAGCTTTGTAAAAAAAACAAGTAAAACTTTATAACCAATCAGATTGTAATTGAAGAAAGAGCTGAAATTTTTCCTTTACTATAATCTTCTTCCAAGCAAGATTCTTGTCTTTATAATTGATTCAAATTATTATTCTTCATTTAGTACAAATAAAATGGATAACAATGTCATACAATAATGTCTGACACATAATGCAATCTAGTTTTAGTAGTTTAATATGTTACAGTTTGAAAATGGCAGAATATATTTACCATAAATTAGGAGATATTTTTAAAATTTGATGACTATTTAAAGAAAAATTTTAGATTGGAACATTCCTTACTGCAAATAATTTAATTTATCCATCTACCATTAATAAATATTTACCCTGGTCATAACTAATATTTTTTCATTTTAGTAAAAATCTCAAATTGTTATAATTTTAGAATTTTACAATGTTCTATCTCATTCGATTTATTCTCATAATTATGAAACCTAGGAAGGCAAAATGAATATTAGCATCATTTTATAAATTAATAAGAAATATCCCATATGAATTAAGATGTACTCAAGAGCAAACATCTTGTGCTTGAACAACCCAAATTGGAACAAATTTACTTGGAATCTACTGTATTTGGATATTATAGTACATGGTAAGTTACTGAATGGCTAAGTGGCTCTTTTCATTAGCAAAAATTTAGTTTCTATTTCTACTTTTTTTTCCATTACAAATAATTATATAAATTATTTAGCCCCTAATCATATTGATTATATTTTCAACTTTTTCAAATTAAGATAATATTGTCTAATGGCTTTTGAATGGATAAAATAAAATAATCAACTAACACCAGTGTTAAGAAATGACTAATGTATTAAACATTTTAAATATTTATACAGTTTTTTTGGAGAACTTTAAAAATATTATTGATGGCTTTATTTTAACTATTTCTTTGGACCTGGACACTGTTTCTTCAAATAGAATGAGAAGATAAAGAGCAGAAAGTAATCATAATTTTCTCTTTTAAGACATGATTAAAATGGCAATTTAGAATGCAATAATTAATGTCAGTGATAATTGCATTACTGTATGACATGCTGAGACATTCTGTGTCATTTAATAGGTTTGGATTTTCAAATCAAACTTCTAAAATCTGGTTAATTCCTCCTAGGGAATATAACTGTAATTTAGACAGGAACCATGAGCTATAATATTATTTTGTATGCAATGTGCTAGCCATAAAAGAATAATTTATACATTTTTAGTACATTAATTATATCATTCAGTAAGCATTTCTTTTTCTATAGAATTAGGATTTTGATTAAAATATTCTATAACACATATAAATTATGAATTTAGAGTTATAAATTTTTAAAATTCATTAACTAAGAATTAAAACACATATACATATACTATAAGGATACATGTTGGTAAAATACATATTTATATTTATTCATTGACTTACATATTACTTTGCACATCTAATAACTAAGGTTATTTTCATATCAACACTAAACCACAATATGCTACTATGACATTATCAAAAGGTTTTCTTTGGGAATAAGAGTTGTATTGATGAGAAATCTAATATAAGGATTCAGAAAAGACTTTCAAAAATATGTTGCATTTATGTTACAGATAAATTATTTACAGATAAATAATAAACATATTGACTAGGTAGAGATGCTATATATGAGAAAACAAAAGAAAATACAATGTTTTGCAAAAACATTATGTATAGTTGGGACATAAATCATCAAAGGATGAATGGAGTGAGACAGAAACTAGACCATGAGAGGCCTGATGAAACACAAACAGAACGAACTTTATTCTGTGGGTTCTAATAATGATTGACAGCGTTAGTAGTAATTGATATTTAGATTTGTCTCTCCTTATGACAGTGCTTTCCTCAGTGTGGAAAATGAATTAAAGTGAAGTGACTTTAAAAATAAAGAGGAACTGCTTATAAGTTTATTGTTACTATCCAAAAAATATAATGAATCATAACAAGGTTAAAAAAAAGTATGAAAACCTAGATTTGCAAGAAAAGGAGATAGTTCCCCAAAATCATTTAATGAGGAAAATGTATCAGTTTCCTATTAGTGCCATGATAAATTACCAGAAACTTAGTCACTTAATATAATAGAAAACATTACTTTGCAATTAGGTAGGATGAAAATTTGGCATAATTCTTACTGAACAAAAATCAAAGTGTTATCAAGGCTCTATTCTTTTCTAAACAGATCTATGGGAAAATTTATTTTCTTCCATCTTCCAGTTTCTGTAGACACATGGTCTTTATTTATTGACTCTAGATCTCTTTCTCCATCTTGAAAGCCAGTAGTACTGCATCTTCCTGAACATTACCCATGTTCCTCTTATCACAGTTGGGAGGTGTATAGAATTTTAAGGACTGAGTTAGATTGGGTCAACCCAGACCACCCCGGAAAATCTCCTTCTTTCAGAGTCATTCATTTAAATACATTTTTGTGGTCCCTTTGGCCAGGTAAAGAAACATATTCACCAATTCTGGAGATAAGAACATGGGGACATTTGAAGGCCATTATTAGATGTACCAAAAGAAAAATAAATTAAAATGTGGCACTCATTTCTCAACTGGGAAATTTGGGGTAAGGATAGTATAAATTTTACCTCACTGAGATCAACAAGAAAAATTGGGCACAGAGTACATTATGACTAATGTAATGTGACAGGGAAAACAAAAAGAAAATGCAAATTATGAGAAAGGAGAAGAATTGATGGAACTACCAGTAATTGGAAAAGTAGAAAAATAAGATCAAATTTGAAAAGAATATATTGAAATAATAGCCTTATATGATTGAACTGGAAGCCATACATCTGTGAATGATAATAATAATTATTTCAAAAATTTTGGGCATGGAGTCCTATACTACAGCTTTTGAGGCGGGGGTGAGTAAATAGAGAATAGAAGTTGTTCAATGAAGTAAACTAAGGGGAATGAAAGGAAGGGGGAGGGCTTGGATAAGGACAGACAGTAGAATTAATCTGACATAACATACCTATGTACATATATAAATACACAATAGTGAACCTCATCATCCTGTATATGCACAAGAAATTAATTAAAATGTAGCTATGGGTAAATTGCAGAAAGATGAGTGGAGTACAGGGAAGAGAGCAGGGAACGGGGGAAGAGAAGTTACTGGGGACTGGATTAGAACAAGATATACTCCATGCTTTTACAATTATGTCAAGATGGATCCAACTGTTCTGTATAACTAAAAATAACCAGAAAAAAGAAAAAAGAAAATTTTATTTAGGCAAAATTCACATGACATAATATAAAACATTTTAATAATGGCTCAGTGACACTGAATACATTCATAGTATTCTGTAATCACCACATATATGTAGATCAAAAATGTCTCATCACACTATATCTATATGTAACCACTCCTAATGTCTCTCAATTTCCAACCCCTGCCAACCACTAATTTGTTTTCTGTCTTGTTTGTTCATCATACTTTTCTAAACCTTGAGGTTATTATACTTTGGATATGAAATGTCCCCCAAAGTCTCACGTGTTGAAGACTTTGTCCCTAATTAGCGGCAACGTTCAGAGATGGAACTTTATGGAAGTGATTGAATCATGAGAGGTCCTACTTGATCAATAGATTAATCCATTGTGAGTTGAATGGCCTTCTAGGAGGTGATGGAAACTGTAGGAAGTAGAAACTATTAGAGAAGCAATCACCAGGCATTTGCCATGGAAAGGTATTTCTTGTGGCCCACCCACTCATGCTTCCTGACTGCCTTGAGCTGAACAGCATTCCTCTTTCAGGCCCTTCCACCATGATGTTCTGCCATATCTCAGGCCCAAAGCAACCAAACTAGCAGTAATAAATTGAAACTTCTGAAACCATGAACCAAAATAAATATTTATTCCTCTAAGTGATTTTTCTCAGGTGTTTGTCACAGCAGTGAAAATCACATACACACACACACACACACACACACACACACACACATACACACACACACACACAATTAATGAACCATACCAAGTGCTTTAAAGCTTGATCAACAAATTAATTGATGTGACAATCTGATTTGTATGTAAAGAGAATAGAGTTTATGTTAAAAAGAAATTATCTGCTACTTATCTCAACCATGGATTTACAATTTACATTTCATTATTTAAGGGATGAAAATTCTTTTCTTTTTATTCAATATTTAAATTAAAACTCATAATTATGGACACTAAATTATAAGCCTCTTTATTAATTTTCTCACTATTCAGATTCATAAAAATATTTCGGATTAAAGATTACAGAGTTAAAGGGAAGGCAAAGAAAGCCCTCTATGTAGTCAGCTTGAAATAATGGTCTTTAAAATTGTTGCCAAAATTTAGACTCAACACCTTCAGTATTCATATTACACAAATATGTTTCTCCTTTCCTCTGGATTATAGTTACCAAAATTTTATTCTTACTTTTTGTATCACACTTTGCTTTCAGATTTATTACTGGCAATGTCTCAAGAGCTAATAAGAGTTCAAAGTGAAATTAATTACAATTTAATGTGGATTAAAATCAGAAACTAAATGGATAAACTGCTAATTGTGAAATTGCTCAGGGGAAAGAGGAGACATATTGAGAGTCTCACAGAAAAGTACAGAGGCATCTGGTCTATGTATTATAGTCTGCTGGCCTACAGATAAAGTGTGATCATGGTCTATCTCAGTACTTACAGGAGCGGATGAAGAAATGAGATACGCCATAACTCAATTATTAACATTATTTAATAGTGGGGGGAGTAAACCATGATTTGTAGTTCCATGAACATTTACTGAATAACTGATACATGTAAGAAAATATGTTAGGGAAAATGCATAGTTGATAAACGATGTCCTAAAATTTAACATTCCTAATGAGCTAAAATATTTTGATGAAGTGCTATATCAGGGGAAGTATATATCACATACCTTAAATGTGATACAAGAAAGTTACTGGAATTCATAACAGAAAAAGTTAGCATTTGATTATTGAGAGAGCCTGAACAAAGGCAGTAAGTAGAAACTGGGAGTAGAAGAAAGTGTCATCTCTAAACAGCAATAACACTAATTACACTTGTGTAGCCTGACCAAAAAACAAATTCCAAACAACTCTGCATACTATATTTGTTATGATTTAATCTAAAATGTTTCCCAATATCTCATCTGTTGAAAGAGTGGCCTCCAAGGTAACAATGTTCAGAGGTGTTGTCTTGGGAAGGGAATTGGATCATGAGGATTCTTTCTACTCTTATCAATAGATTAAACCATGGATGGATTCATAATATAATTAAGTATTAGGAGATGATACAAACTTAGTAGCCAGGGGTCTAATTGGAGAAGTAGGTTCTTGGGGGATGCTCTTAAAGACTGTTTTATCCCTGGTCCCCTCATCTTTCTCTCTTCTTCCTGGCAGATAAGAGGTAAGCAGCCTTCTCTGATACACACTCCCATTGCCATGATCTCCTGCTTTACCTCAGACTGAAAGCAGGAACCACTCAAACGTGGACTAAAACCTTTGAAACACTAGGTAAAATTGCATTTGTATTTATTATCGAGGAAGGCCAGTAATCACTTTGAGAGCATCATTGGAGGCAAAATTCATGGGTACAACATCCGTGTATGAGGTAGCATCATGGATAGTGATGTAATCTGAATTAAATAAATGATATTAGGAAACTGTGGAGGCCAGAAGATCTATATATTTTCAACATAAACATGTTCAAAATACCCATGGCTTTGAAATGTCAGTGTTGCTGTTTTTTTCTCCTGTTGAGACAGGATCAAGAACAATTAACCAGAAATAGCACATTTGAAAATAAAGAAAAAAGAGATTTTCTGAACACCTCAGAGAATCTTCACATGTATTGATCAGACAATAAGCAAATACAAAACTGTCTATTTTACACCCATTGTATTCAGTCTGCATCAATAAATTACTAGAGCCCACACAGTCTTATACATTTTATAATAGATTTTTAATATATATTATATATATACATATAAACATTTTGGTGAAGTTCAAGCATTTTCACAGGTCTAAGTTCAATAAAAAATAACGACAGGATAAAATATTATTAGACTTTTACTGAGTGGATACAATTGGCCCGACACTCCTTTAAGCATTTTATCTAGAATGCTCTATTTTAATACTTAGCAAAACACTAAAAACAAAGTGTTATGATTATCATTATGCCCTTTCAACAGAAGGGAATTGAGGGCACTGAGATGTCCAGAATTCAATACAAAAGTGTTCTGTATTTCAGTGCCAGAACATTTTAATTCAAAATACAGACATTAGCAGATTTGTCTCCTCACCAACTGCCACATCCTTCTATCTGACAAAAAAACCTGCTCTCAGTGTAGTCTCTCAAAATATCTCACAAAAATAAATGGCTTTCTTGGCTCCTGACCTTTGTGCTTCTAAACAAAAGAGTTCAAACCCATGTGGGGAGAACATACTTTTAAAACTCACACTCTTTGTTTCTGGGCCAGTGACCCATTCACCAGCATTCCTCTCTTCTGTCCTCCAGCAAAATAAAATGAAACAGGAAAAAAAAAAACCTCCATGCATACTAGCAATGGAAATGGTGGGGTTTCATTTATAGCAAGCACACCTGATGTCTTGTCCAGTCAGGAAGCGAGTATGACATCTGTGTGTAATCTACGTCTCTTGGATATTTACACATCTTTTGGCAGGTGTTAAACATTTCTGATACTGTTTTTACATAGGAAAGAATGACCCTATTAGAAATGCCTCTATATATTTATTTTTGCACTGACTGGTATTTTTACCCTTAATTTACCAGTAGATTATTTATTGTTTTGCAGCTTCAGTGAGCAAAAGACTTCTCACATAACTAAAAACAAGTATAATGATATACTTCTAGTTATCATTTTATTAGATTGAAAGCATTCAAGTAAAGAATTAAATGATACCTCAGGATAAAGTTCACACCTCATTATAAACTTGTCTAAAGAGAATTCATCAAATGGTATGTAGACAACAATGGCTAGTATGGAGAGAACAGTAACTGATGTGTCAACCTCTAAATGGTTCAGAAGAATTTTGCCAATAAAATCCATTGTATAAATACTCACTATTAAAATATATTTTAATATTGTATACCAGAGGTACAATTTCCTAGCATTTGCCTTTCAGTTTACGATAGAATTCCAAAGCAACTATTTTTGCACCTTTGAAAAATAATTTGCCATTGTAAGTGTGAAAACGGGGTGAAATATGTAACTATCCATGGGTTTTAAAAAATCTAATAGATTCTTATAATTTTCAGAGTTTTGTTTGTTTTGCTCTTATAATTTTTTTCAGAAAAATCATCTGAATAGAAACTTTGTTGCTCAACATTACATTGAAATTCACAACCTTAAATTTCACAATGGTTATCATATCACAAGCTACACTAAACATCAATGCCATTCTTCGTTTGGTTTCAAACTTTTTACTAATACATCATGAAAGATAAAAATAAATATATTGAGAAACATCTACTCCAGAGAAAATAGCTCCAGGTTACAAAATGAATAAAACCATGACAACATGATGCATCGGTACATTTTTTTACTTGTAATATAAATTGTTATAGGAATAACTTCAAGCCTCCGTATTATTGTCAGCGTTTGCAAATGTAATTCATGTATACATAAGAATGATACATTTAAATACATATAACTCCTATTATTTAACTATTCTTCTTGGTCTAATACAGATTCATGATTTTTCAACTACTGTTTAGCAAATGTTATTTTACAAAATAGAAAAAAAAAATCTCACCTTTCTGTGAATTTCACTCTTTCAGTCGTATTAATTCCATTGCAAGTCCTGTTTTCCTTAGTGCTACTATTATTGTTGTTACCAATACTTCCACCACTACCATCACCATCACCATTACTGTTTTGCTTGATTATTACTGTCCATTTATAATGTACACCACACGAATTGTAACATTTAATTCTCACAACCACTCAAACAAGCAAATAATTTTGAGCAACATTTTTTTTAAGGGGACTAAAACTTGAGGTACAAGAGAGGAGGCAATTTTCTTACCGAAGAAAAAAAGAAGTATATAATTCAACTAAAATATGTTTCAGCAACTATACTAATCACTGACTAGGAAAGAATTTCTGTGACCTGGGAAGAAGTAGAGTAGAAAAATGTATAAGGCACTAGAAGAAGAATTTATACTGTGAAAAAACATGTTTTTTTTTTCTTATTTGCATTTCCTTCTTATTTATGCCATTGAGTTTCTCCATCAAGAAATTTCTTTAATGATATAGAGCATTTGTCAGGTTATATTCTCAGGATCAGAAAGTTTGGAGATCTAAAGTCAGATCTAGAGTCAGAGCATTGGTGAGTTCGGGCAGACTGTTTCATGTATTTCTTTAGACTTGTTCCTCTATCTGTGGTGCAAAGGCTCTATTTGAAAAAAGTTCCTTGCAGTCATTATATTGAGTCACTCCACTTCTACAATTGATTTTCCTATCTACTGCCCTCCACTTCTCCACCTCCCCTGCCTCCCATCCCTGAAGCTCAGCATAGAAGTTGTGCATTGAGTGTACAGTACATAATGAAGCCAAAGTCACCAACTGCCTATCAAAGCTCTGCCCAAAGTTCTGGATCCTGTCTAATAGTTAGGGAAGGCTCCCTCTCACTGTTCTAGTTCTTTTACCATATTTACCCAATGGACAAGTGTGTTAGTCAGTTTTTCGTTGCTATGACAAATATCTGAGGAAAAAAAAACTTAAAGGAGAAAATATTTTTTCTGTCTCACACTTTCAAAGGTTTCAATCATCTTTGACCTAAGGCAAGATAGAATATCATGGCAGAAGGGTGTAACAGAACAGAGCTGTTCAGCTCACAGCAGCCAGGAAGCATAGTAGAAAGAAGAAGGAAGAAGAAAGAAAGAGGAGAAAGAGGAGGAGGAGAAAAAGGAGAGAAGAAGAGGAAGAGGAGAAAGAGAAAGAGAAGGAGGAGAATGAAGAAGAAGGTTGAGAAAAATTACAGCTGTCTGAGGCATATTCCCAGTGACTGGATTTCACCAACCACCTAGCCCCCACCTTATAGAGTTTCCACCACCTCCCTGTAATCCACTCTTATTATTCATCCATCAGATGGATTAATCTATTGATGAGGCTTGAGCCCACATGATTCAATCATTTTAGAAGCCTCATCACTGAACATTGCTGCAATGGGACAAGCCTTCAAGACATGAGTCTGGGGAACCTTTCCTATCCAAACCATAACAGCAATTAGGGGCTCCAGTACAGTGCATCTGGAGAAAGTGCTTTTAGAAAATAAGCTTAGAAACTGATACTTCCACAGACTCCCAGCCCTAAAATAGCTTGATTGAATCTTTATACATTGCTTTGAAGGGAGCATGTGCTAGGCGAAAAGACTTCATTTACATACATAGAAGTGATCAGTTTGTTAAATAAATATAATAATGATCTATAAGATCACTGGTCACCAGAGCTGGACTTTATCATCACCACCTTCCAAAAAAGATATATTTCTATCTATAACAGGGATTCATTTTACATTTTTTCTGTTCATCCCTTCCTATGTGAACCCCCTAAATTAGTATAGGGATGCAAAAGACTCTATAGTAATCTTTCATGTATGAAGAAATGAACAGAAAAAAATTAAAAATTGATTTCTTCTCTAGATATAAATTCACCATTTCTGACCTATACACAATAACATGTTAAATGAAATAAGCCAGACCCAGAAAGCCAAAAGTCAAATGTTTTGTCTTAAAAGTGGATGGCTACAGAGAGAGAAAAAGTAAAAGAATTTTTTTTTAAAAAAAGGATCTAATTGAAAGAGAAGGGAGACAAATAGAACATAAAAAGGAATTGACAGGGAAGGAGGAGGACGGGGTAAGAGAAATTGCTACCTACCAAAGTATGCTATGTTTATGTATGAATACCACAGTTAATCCCTATACATATATTATTTATTATATAATAATGATTATTTTAATCAGCAGTATATATGTGTATCAATATATAGCTGCTTAAAATAATAATAATAATAATAATAATAATAATAATAATAATAATAATAGAGATTATTAGAATAGAACAAGCAGAGGGAGAGGAAAAGGGAAGATACTGGGGAATGAGATTGATCAAAGTATTTGCATGTTTGAATATGGCATAATGAATCCCACTGTTATATATAATTAAAATATACCAATAAAATTCATTTACAAAAATTAATTAAAATATTAGGGTGAATTCATGTATTTCCTCTAGCTTCAGCAATCTGGAAATTCATCCAGTATAAATGCATTCCTTATATTATATAAAAGCTGAAGTTATGCTGTATAGATAGTGATGCTTACTTTAAATCTCCTTCTAGACAGTCATTCACTTTACTTACTTTTCATGCTTTTATTACTACATATTTTGGCTTGGTCCTGGGCTTCAGCCTATTGATACTTGCTCACATTCATTTTATTTATTTTTTCCTCTTTATGTTTTTCTCCCCTTGGGTCCAGCTTAAGAAAAAAAAAAGAAATAAAGAAACTCAATTTATAGGCTTTCTTCAAAATCATCTAACATTTTTGCTTCTTCTTATAAAACATAGCTGTTATTACCCCTCTGCCCCGTGTTTTGTTTTTGCTTTAAAATTGGATTGGTGAGAGCATGCCCCAGGCAATGAAAGACAATTATTTCTTAGATGTTCTTTTCATGTTGATTTTTTTTTCAGAAATGCCGCTTACAAAGACATGAACTTCTAGCATTTAACTACTACAACAGCCATTGTGAAATTGTCACCATTGTGATTTCAACATAGAGACCTCTGAACATCTCTGTAAGAAATGTTGACAAGGTCATAGCCAAGGACCAGAATGTGGCACTAGGGTATATGTTTCTAATGTTACAACTATGGGAAGCAGGTGTTAGCCCAAATATCTGAAGTGCCTGCAAGAATTAAATGTCAAATTTCTGCACTTGTAATTCTTACTTTCCTAAGTAAGAATTTGGGATTATTAAACCAGATAATACATGAAAATACACATCACAACGCCTAGCATATATTCATTTAACAACCGTAAAATTTTATGTTTGCCACACACAATTCTATGTTTTCCATCTATATTATAATATTGTTCTCATTTTATAAATAAGAGCAAATAGGGGAAAATGGTTTATGTAACTGAGGTCTCAAACTCATGAATGGGGATGTTATAATTCAAATCCAGGCTGCAGAGCTGTAGAAGCAATGCTTTCAAAAGCTACTCTTAATAATGTTTAATCCTGTCTAGTTCTTTGAATTGCATTTTCCTTTTGAAAAAAATCCAAGGCTTCCAAAAACAGTGGTGTTCACCTATAATCCCAGTGGCTTGGGCTCTGGAGGCTAAGGTAGGAGGATCAAGAATTCAAAGCCAGCCTCAGCAAAAATGAGGAACTAAGCAACTCAATGAGATCCTGCCTCTGAATAAAATACAAAATAGGGCTGGGGATGTTGCTCAATTGTTGAGTGCTCCTAAATTGAATCCCTGGTACCATGTGCCCTCCTCCCCCCAAAAAACCCCACAAACCTCAAAGTTTCTATAGACCTCATTAAAAAAAAATAATGTCTGTCCTGAAAATTTTGCTATTACTACCCCAAACTCATTTAAGAAAATTCATTACCACCAGTGGCTTTCTGGAACACAAATTTCCTCATTTTTCTTTCAAACAACCTAAGCAGTTTAATAACACTCTAACTACCTCTAAGACTTCTCTTTTTCCTCTGGCTATAAAAATGGCTTCAATTTGACACCTGGTACCTATGAACCATTGGTGCTATTTCAGAACAACCACAAAGGACCCCGGAAAAACTCATTAGGTTAAATCCCATTATCCTCTCTTTGAATGGGTTTTGTTGGTTCATAGAACTTGCTTGTAAGGCTCAGAAGTCTAATAGGTTTTACTTGTATCTCTGAATGAGTTCCATTACTCAGTGAGGGTCTATTTATGCTCTTTTGTTGTTTTATTTTGTTTTCTCTCCAAGAAAAATGTAAAGGTTATGGAGGAGTACAGGAAAGAGACAGGTTGATTCATTAACATTTAGGGATGGAAGGAGAGTGCTGGGGATGGGTAGGTATAACACCTTAATCTTGAATTTATATAAGCTGATATTTGTAGAAACCTTAGAAGTATTAGATCTGCCTTCTTCCTTTAAAAAAATTAGTTGTCAATGGATCTTTTATTTTGTTTATTTATATGCAGTGCTGAGCTTGGAACCCAAGGCCTCACACATGCCAGGTAAGCACTCTCCCACTGAGCCACAACCCCAGCCCCTGATTTCTTTGTTTTGATTAGTACCAATGCGAATCCCTTGGCATTTTAACTTTTTATTACATAGTTACAGTGATTATCAGAAAATCGTAATCTTCAACATATATTGTCACTTGATATCTATCAAATATGACACAAGGATGAAAAATTGGTTTATTCATTTTTTCGAATATGCTATGAAAATTGTGTGGGTTTATTCAATCTGTTGATTGAATATTAGGAAAATTCTCCTTTTTAAAAAATAATTCCCTTCATATCCACTCCCATTCTCATTTATAAAGTTGTAATCTGTCTTATAACTATCAGCCTATAGCTAGGGATATCGTAATAAATCCTCTGAAACATGTCACTGGTGTTATTTGTGAGAACATATAAGAGAGAGTTGTTTTATTGAATAGAATTTTGTTTCACCAAATGTATGGATGCCATTTAATATCACAAAAAGAAAAAAATCATAAAACTATTATTTAGGTGTTTGCCACAATAAAACTTAAAGCCAGATTCTCTATGTTATTATCTTTATGATCATAGTGTTCGCTGAACATTTACTGTATTTCAAGAACAGTTTTAAATGCTTCAAGGCATTTTATAATTTGATTTTTACACCATCTCTATGAAACGAGTGTCAAAATACCAATTTATATTTGAGACTATTAAATCTTAGAGAGATAAAGTAATCTCTCTAAATTCAGGTTAATTTGCAATCATGGAGTCAAAACTAATTTAGTCTAATTCAAAATTTGTTCTCCTACCCATAATGTTATATTATCCTGATTTCATAATTTTTTTCTAGTAAATTTACTTTTATTTTCCTACTTCCATTTTTCACTTATTCCTTTTATTACCTAATTCAAATATTTTATCTTGCTGAATTATATTCATTTGTCTATTCATATGGGCATAAATCTATATGTGTACATACTTAGGTAATACTAAACCTACATAGACAGAAAACAGACTGTAAATCAATAGTATATAGGGCACTGGGGATGTGGCTCAAGCAGTAGTGCACTCGCCTGGCATGCACAGGCCACTGGGTTCGATCCTCAGCACCACATAAAAATTAAAAAATAAACAAATAAAGATGTTCTGTCCACCAAAAACTAAAAAATAAATATTAAAAAATCCTCTCTCTCTCTCTCTCTCTCTCTCTCTCTCTCTCTTTCACTTTCTCTCTTTTTCTCTTAAAAACATAGGAAGGAGACCTTGTAGTTAATGGGAAAAAGGTGTTATGAATAAGCAATCATTCAAGATGAAAAATAAAAATAAAAAACCAAGAGCCAAATACATGTGCAATATCAAAATGCATTTAACATCCAGAACAATTAGAATACAATATAAATTGCAGAATTCTATTTCTAAATAACCTTAGTAAAATTTTAAACATGTACAAAACTAATCAAGAATTTTAGTGTTCCAGGATATTTTCTATAGTTATTAGGATATTTTTGTGGTCAATGAGATCATGATTTTAAATCAGTCACAGGGTATTCATTTATATAATTCATCTTGTCTGTTTCTAGTTTCCTTCCCATATTTTGCAGAAATGCTTCATTTTCATAATTAGAGTTAATGTGTAATTAATTAGAAGAAACTATGTTAAATGTTTAACAAAATATATTTCAGAAAAAATAACAATTCTAAAATAAAACCCTCAGTATTAAGACAGCAGATTATACTTTATTTCTTTTTAAATTGTTGGAATTAAAATATGTTTATTTGGCAAAGCCTTCAAATTCATGTTTTTTTTCTTTTTGACTAATGCTGAGCAACCAGTCTTAACTCATCTTAAAAGTCCACTATTTTTTTTTCTGTAATTTCATAGGCTGCTCATAAAATTAAATAAAATTTTGTAGGGTCATTCCTAAATCTGTATTGTTTTCCCCTAAACATATTTCATTCCTGAGCATCATAAAACATGAGATACTAAAACTCAATTTATACCTGAGGTCACAAGTTTTATCTAATTAAGAATAAAAAAGTTTTGCATTGTTTTAAATAATTATGGTATATTTGATATTCAGGCTCACATTCCATCTTACTTTAAAATTATTATTAAACTTCATATTATCAGAATAATCTGAATTCAGTGTAATATATGGAAAATATGAAGCACAAAAGGATAAGACCTCAAGTTTAACCGACATATTAATGGTCACTAATAGGTATTGTGATCAGAGAAACAGTTAACTGAAGGAAAGAGAGAGAGAGAGGAATGGAGGGAGGAAGAATTATATGCTTTTATATTTACTTGCAAAAAAAATTGTAAGCTGTAAAATGAATGCTATTTGACTGTGGGTCTATGGATACATGGAACCATTCATGTACTTATCAGGAATGTCAACCATCATAGTCATTTTAAGAAATGTAGCAATAGTCAAGATAAAAATAAAATAATCTCATAACCTATGAATAAGCAGCTTATACATATACATATTCACATGTTTATATGCATATATACATATATTTTCCCTCTGACACAGATTTATTAAGGAATATACTCAAGGGCATTCCTTGCATTGATGTTTGTAGTAGAAATTTATAGTGTGGTAAAATATGGATTGAGCATTCATCATAGGAAAGAACATTTGGTAAAACATAGGGTTTGAACACCATGGTATAAAATGAATTTCAGTAGTAGCCCTGTGGATTAACTTCAGAATTGTTAAGTCTCAGAGAAATAAAAAGAAACTAAAATTACCCTTAAGGGTGTTAATATTCCAATATAGCTTGTATGTGAACACATGTGAATAGTCTTCAGTGAGATAGGAAATGAGTGGAAAAGTGATGGACAATTACACCAAATTAATACTTAAGAGGATCCAATAGGTGCTTAGGCTCATATTACATCAGGAATTGAGGATATGATGACAAAATCTGGGTTTTGTGGTCTAAATGGACTGGGCAATATGGATAGAAAAGAGGTAATATTTAACTTATCTCTTATTTAGCAAACTCCTTAATATGGATGTGCTCTACCATGTTATAGTGGCCATGTTCTTTTTTTTCTTTCTTTTTTAAATTTATTTCTTACATACATGACAATAATGGAGTGCATTACATTCATAATTATCCATTCAGAGCACAATTTTTTTGTAACTCTGTATATAAAGTATGTTCACGCCAAATTATGCCATTATACATGAGCTTTTTTATTTTTTCGCATACAATTCTTAATACACCTTTATACCACCATTTATCGTTTCTCTGTTTGTATATAAGGTATGTTGACACCAAATTCACATCTTCATTCATGAACTTTGTATAATGATGACCCTCTCCTTCCACCATCCTAGCTAATCCCCTTCTCCCTCCCTTTCCCTCTCACCTCTATTCCTTATCTAGAGGTAATTTTCCTCCCATGCTTTCCCTCTCTACCCTACTTTGAGTCACCCCCCTTATATCAGAGAAAACATTCAGCATTTGTTTTTTTGGGGATTGGCTAATTTCATGTAGCGTAATCTGCTCTAATGCCATCATTTCCCTGCAATAGTGGACATGTTCTAACATGCTATATTAGGCCCTAGACTCTAGGAAGGTGTGCATTACTTGGAACCAATTGATCCAAGGAAAATGCCTTTTTCTTTACTTAGAGTTAGTAAGAGATTGCTTTTCACCCTTTAAGGTAAGTTCAGGAGCAGAATTAGCAAGACATATTCGGACACATTCTCATTAATTTGCATTGTGATAGTCTATGTTATTTGAAACTAAAAATTTGTTTTATTTCACTGGACAGATGGCATCTTTGTATGGGACTTCCTATTGGACAAATGAGTTTCTGAGCCAATATACATAAATACTTCATCTCCTTAGGGGATCTGTCATTCTCTTTCTCTGTTTATACTGATTGTTAGTGATTGGCCCACTAGTTGGTTTGGCATGAACATAATTCTTCTTGCAGGCAACCATATTGTTTTATAACAGATTGTCTGACATTTTCAAGATAAACTCCAACTGGGCACTTTTGGATCCTTGGAATTTATCATTGTATCTAAATGGAAGTTATTATAATTTTATGTTACTTATAATGAGTTTTGAAAAGAGTTTTCCCCCACCTCATCTGCTCTTTTACATAAGAGTCCATTAAAAAAATAACAACTGTTGGTTAAAATAATTTAACTTCTTACTTTTAGTGCATGGTCATAATTCTAGGTAACCACATGTTTTTCAGTAAAAGTAGAAAACACTTATATACACCTGTATAATCCAATTCATTTGTCCGTGTTACTCTAACTCTCCCATCCATTGAAAGTAATACGAGTCTAAAAAGAATGGAAGCAATAAATTCTAAAATTAATTTTATAGAAAAAAACTGATTTATAGAAAAACTCAAAACTATATGAAAAAACTGTATGAAAAAGGCAACATTTTTTACTTGATTTACATACTTTTTTTTCAATCTACTTTGATTTCAGTTGCTAAACACTGTCTTTACTTATGACTGATAATCTATCTAAACTGGATTAGCATTCCCTTGCTTTCAATTTCTTTACTCTTTTTCAACTACACTTCAGCTACTGACCAGAATAGCTTTCCTCTGGTCATCATTCTTGCATTTCTCCTCTTTCCCTTCAAAATTTTAAGCAGGTATTTTCCTCCTAAGTAAAATCCTTCTTGCCTTTATCCTCTTCTGTCCCCCCACACATATTTAAATGATTACTGAATCAAACTACATTATTCTGCCCATTAACCCTTTTTTACTAAATTTCTCATTTCATCCAGATTAAAGTCATATTATTGTACTTTATAACAATTTAAGCCTTGCCATTTTTCTTGTTTTACAAAGATAGTCTCCATTTTATAACCCCTTCCATCATTCACATTCTTTTATACAAATATATATTATATGCAAATATTACAAAGAACTATTATGTAAATGAGGAGTTAACATAGTATATATCTTAGATATATATATATACATACTCAAACATTTTTCTAAGAGTTATAAATTGTTCAATGAATAACTTGTAAAATACTGATGCTACACACACACACACACACACACACACACACACACACACACATGAAATAAGGTTGAAAAGTTCAGGAACAGTCTGGAGAGTAGTCAAATGGAAGTCTGAAAACTTTTATGGTAAATAAGAGGAAGAGCATCAGCTGCTTTGCTTTGTTGGTGGTGAGAGACTCTAAGGTCCATGAGATTCAATTCTTTAATAACAAGTCACATCTCTCTTTTGCACTGATTCTCTCTCTTTGCTGGCATGATCAGCTCTCTGCCCACACTCTGATCTTCATTATTTCTATCACCTGATTATCCTATTTTATGGTAAAATCTTTGTTTCTCTCCTTAATACTGTGTCTCCACAGAAAGCAATCACACCTGGCTACTCCTGCAGCTTGTAAACAGTCATTTCACATTGATGGTTCTTCCCTGCCCTGATTTATTTTTCACCTTTACAGATTTACAGCACTGGCTCTGTTTGACAACTTGGTGTTGTGGACAGAAAAGCATAAATAAATGCACCCATGAAAGTCACTGCTGAAACTGCCATTTGTCAAAGAACCTGGATCATTTTAATTTTCTGCAGAATGTGAAAATTTTAAGCACCACTTCTTGAGTTTCTTTGCTATTCTTCTGCATCTGATGTTAAAACTTAAAGTTGTTAAGAAACTATGAGGTAAATATAACTTATATGCTTCACAATGCAAATTTTTCTTTAGCTTCAATTTTAACCTTTGGTTGAATATTTTTTGCGTCCTGTTTTCAACAATGCACTCATTATTTTCAAGGCAAAGTATAGTTTTGGGCAGCATAAATTACTAGAAAGCCATGCCTGGTATAAAAAAAAATCAATAATAATCTTTTACATTTTCTTAGATATGTTCTATTTAACACTTATCACAATGTATATTACTATTAATGTTCTTTCAGAATTTAGAAATAACTCTTGCTATGTGCCTCCTGTTGATACCACTCAACTGTTCTCAAGGCAAAATGATTATGTAAGTCTTTCAATAATTATTAATCTTTAGTCCTCTTACTATCATACTATGCCTCTTTTTACTTTTAATAGCCTCAATTAAATTCAATAAGTTCATTTATGAAATTGACAAAGTCAGCCTCTTTTTTTAAAACTCTGCTCCCTCTAGCCCTGTGGGATGGTGGCCACTACCTCCTATTACTAATTCCCAGATGGTATTACCATTTTCTCTTTGTCTTTTCAGTTCCCTTAAAACTCTTATTCCATTAAAGTTTACACCCACAACTAACTGATATCATCAGTGATTCCAAACTGATCTTGAGGGACACAAATACAAAGCAATGGCACAAACAAGTACTTAAATGAAAAATAAATAAATAATAACAATGACAGCAAAATTATAAAAGTAGCAAAAGGAAGAAAAAGCACAAGTTACATTAGGAATAACAAAGCAACAATTCTATAGGTTTGGAGGTAAAAATAAAGAATATAATAAAAATGGAGTAAAAGAACACATCAATATTTTAGATTTGGAGATCAAAAGAAAAAAAATATTGACAAAGCAGGTGAAGGTAGTCAACAGAGCCCAAGAAATCAGGGTTTGTACAATGAATAATGAATTTGCTCTTGGACTTGTTTAGAATGAGGTGATGGTGGAAAGATGAAGCAAAAATATGTATAGGGAGCAGCCAATCATGCCAGAAAAAGAGATCTGTAATTAGTTCACATAAACTAATGTGTTCTGAAAGTTATTTCGTAAGATTAAATAGGAAGCATTCAAATAAACCTTTGCAAAAGTCAGTGGAATAGAGAAAGGAAAGAGCTGGGCAAACTGATGCACTAATACTCAGTAATATATGAATGACTCTTTACAGTTTATAAAGCACTATAGCATAGATGCCTATTTTACCTTTGCAGAAATCCTGTAAGTTTGACAGGACAGATGACAATAGTTCCTCTTTGTAGGCAAAAAAAAAAAAAAAAAAGTGAGAGAATAAAAGAAAGATCAGCAAAGCATGGAAATTTTTAAGAATCAGAAACAGGATTTTTGAAGGTCAAAGAGCAAGAGGGTAGAAAAATGGTTTCAATGCTATTGACATGCTACTTCTTATATCGGGAGTTTGTGGCAATTTAAAAATATTGATACTAGCTCTAAAATATTGAATTTAATTCTAATAATGATCATTTATATCTGTAATAATAATCAAGATGAAGAGAGGCTAATTAGAATGATAAATGATCTGGAAACAAGGGTCTCATCTGTTAGGTCAGTTTCAGGTGGAGGGGAACAATGCACCAGGTAACTCAGAGTGCACAAAAGAATCACCAATCAGGTGCCCCACAGAACTACCTGTCAGTCAGTGGGTCTCCTGACAAATCCTGGATCTCAGCAAGTCCCCTGACCAACCACAGCAAGACAAGGGACTCGAAAGCCCTCCCTTTCCTGTCCCAAGCCTTCCCTTCTTCCTCTAAGCCCAATAAAAATTGCAATCAGGCTTAGCCTGCTCTCTTGGATCTGAGGGTCTCCCTCAGGATGGAATCTCAACAAAGCCTTGCTCAGCAGCCTTTTAATCTACCTCCTTTTGGTCACTGGTGCCTGACCTTACACCATCAGTAATTATTTGTTTCTGAATGTTGGGTTCTAAGAGGAGAGATCTATCTTCCACTTATATTATGGATAAAATGACAAGTGAAAACCCTTCTACCATGGCTATTGTTGATACCACTGGTTATGGGTGATGAGTTCTGCTTCCCCACATGTTGAAGTTTGAACATTAGAGAAGCATGCTGAGGCAAGCATATAAAGCAAGGTTTATTTAAAAAGGGGTACCATAGACTTCTCCAGGAGGGTGAATGGGACCACTGCTAGTATCCTGTTATCCCCAGAAGTTAGGTGTTCTGCCCTTTTTCTTTGTCCCAGGCTTCCTTTTTTCTCCTGTCCTCTTCCCCTTATCTTTTTTCTTCCTGAATAAGTGATTAGGCCCAGGAATGCTTGGTGAGATGGCCAAAAGGTAGGAAACAGGTGGCTGAAGGGGGAAGGGCAAGATGGTGCAGCCCAGGACACTTTAATTAACAGTATAGCTCCCTATAGGGAGGGTCAATTCCTGGGACAGGTTACCTTAGCAACAGGTTGGAGCAGGGAAGGTTCTTGAGAAGGGTGGAGGAAGGGCTCTGAAGGAATTAACATTCCAATCCCTCAGGGGACAATCTCCAACTTCCCCAGACTCACTCAAAATTGCCCTGACTCATCTGACCTGACTTGATTTACCTATCTATTACTGACTGCCTGTCTGATTCTGACTTCAGCGTTCTACATGGCAGTTTATAACTCTAATGGCACTTCTCTAAACATTATTATTTGATCAGAACCAATGGAACTTGGTGCTTTCCAGAAGGAACTGGAAATACAGAGGGGATACACTGCCTTCTGAAGGTGCTGATGAAGCAGTGGGAAAGGCGAAGAAATGTTCTGATTCCTGACTTGCTTTCATCTTCCAACCTTCCCACTAGGAATACCACAGGCCAAAATGGAAGGTAAGGGCCAAGAAAGATTGAAAAAAGCATTTGCAGCAGCTTCACCCCTGAAATAACAAGAGAGAAAAAAGAAAAATAATGCACCTGGGGACAAGTCACAGACACCCTGTGGTGTTTTGTTTAATCTTGCTGCACTTTCAAGAGGAAGGTTTATTTCCATTTTACTGACAATGAGGTCTAAGTAAGCTGTTATTACATGTTCTGGGATGCTACCCATCCTAAATTAAATTTAATAAATATTTATTATGTCCAACTTGTTATCCTGACTTAACACAACTATTTACTTATTTACAATGCTTTATTTTTTTTCTTTTTCAAACCATGTTGGAGTCATTGTTTACATTCCAAATACCCACTGTTCTTTTCTAATAAGGCTACTAACTAAGTAAGTGTGAAAGCCAAGATAAATTTTGAGCGACACAGCATTCGTATCCAAATTGGGATAGTAATTATTCACATTATGTGCATTCAAAATTAATTGGGATTACTTTAATTTAGTAATTAATTTTGCATTCCCAAAAATGTAGATAAAAGAAAATTATTTTGAACTCTCATTTATTTAGTCAGAGATATGTTTCCTGCATTGTCCCTGATTTATGAGTTCAAAGTTTTAAATTTCATTCTTCATTGAGATGAATTGTATAGAGTTTGAAATAATTTATATCTCTGTTAATGGTTGGCTTTAACATATGGGTGGGGAAGAGGAAATCATTCTAATTTACATGTAACTAACTTTTACATAACAATTTGTAACAAAACACTTTTCTAAATATTATCTTTTTGATCAGCTTTCACATTAATCTTTTGTTGTTGTTATTTCAAAGCCAGTGTATTTCTAGGTCATTATGAGAATGTTATTACAAATGTGAATATTTATATATTGTCATTTATTTCGGTTATTTCAATGCAATATTTTCTCTCTCTGACAGTTGTGTTAGTTTCCTAGGGTTGCCAGAACAAATTGTCACAAATTAGGTGGCTTAGAACAACAGAAATGTATTTTCTTATGCTTCTGAAATCTAAGTTATAAGTCATGGTACTGGCAGAGCCAAACTATCTGTAAAGAATTAAGAGAAGACTCCTTCCTGGACTCTTCCTAGTTACTAGTGTCTCTGGAAAACTCTTGGTTGATTCCCAGCTATGCTACTCCAATGTCTGCAGCTGTCTTTATGTCTCTGTGGATCCTTTACTCTTCTTCATGCCAGTCATTACCTTTGGGGTCCCCTCTTACCCAGTAGATGTCACTTAACTAGTGACTCTGTAAAACCCTATTGATAAATGAGATTATATTCTGAGATTCAACACTTTTGACCCACTAATGTAGTGATTTAATTTAGAAATCAAGTCCAAAAGTAGAAGACACCAAAGGAGGGCAAGAGAGCAAAAATATAAAGAGGGTCCAACCCCAGTTTTTGTTTCCAGGCATTAATCATTAAAGCATTCTAGAAATTACTGAGGAAGAAAGGACACATGAATAAATTGAAATTATACCTGCAAAATATTTTTTTTTCTAATGAGTTATATTACTGATAAAATATCCTTAGAAGTTTCTAAAATCCAGTATCCCAGCATAAGTAAAGGCTTGTAAAATCAGGAAGCAGAATAACCTTGATGTTTCTAGTTAGTAATTTTTATTCTATAAAAAAATTAAAACCCTGCAGTTTCCCAAATCATAAATAATAGCTATGAATTTGAGTAAATTTACTTCATTAATTTTGTGTACATAAAGGGGTATGTGTACATGTGTGTGTAGCAAAGTTCACATTATGAAGGCAAATATGTATTATTTTACATTTAATTAAGTAGTTTACATACTTTTCCATAAAACTAAATATTATTTGGAGACACAATTTTATTATACATTACCGATGAACTGTTCTTTCTGGGTCTGGCAAAATTTTCCATTGATTATGTATGTATGTTTTCTGTATTCATAAGCATTATTGATCCATCTTGGGGCAGGCAACACTTTAAGGATGAAGTTAAAGAAATTGGAATGAACTGTGTTAACATTATCAAGCCACCATATCAGTTCTACACCACTGCTCAGACTATTATTTGAGAAATACATTTCATCTTGTTTAAACTACTGAATTTTCTTATCTTATATTACAGCAACCTAGTCAGTTTCACCTGTAATTAAGTTTGTATATTCAAAATCCATTAAGTTCTTATGTTAAACAAAGGACTATCTAATATGAATCTGCAGTTTTTTCCCACTTACTCTTCTTTCCCATGTAGCTAACACATTGAAAACACAATCTCAAGAAATAGCACTAATCAAAAAATTGGTATGTGTGTCTGGCTTGCTTCAGAATTGCTTTGGACCAGGGACTTCTATGCCTCCTTCCTCACCTCTTTGTGGATGGGCTTTTCTTTTGTCCTGATCCTGTATCTATTCACAATAGTTCATTGGGAGATTGAGAGTAGGGCCTTTTTTTTTTTTCTTTAATTCACAAATGTTCAGATTGAGAGATATCATACTTTCTCAAACAAATTCAAGGAACCCCATCTGCACTTTGATCAGATTCAGAAGATAAAACCTGGCTCTTCAGACTTGTGATGTAAAGGTATGCAAATTAAATTTTCATGTAAGAGAAAGGTAAATGAAGGAATAAGACAGGCTGTTTTGGTTTTGAAATATGCCCATGAATTCTTTGATACTTCCCCTTGTGAGTGTTGGGTCTGTATTCCTCCCTCTTGAAACTTGGTTGGCAACTAAGTGCTCCAAACACTTAGAACAAGGGAACGTTAGACTATGTGATTTTTAAATTTAAGTCATAGAAAACAATGTGGCTTCTGTCTTTTTCACAGGAGTACTTACTTTGGGAGCTTTTATATAAAAACCTGGATACCAGTCAATGATGAATCATGAACTTGTAAGAGTACAACATCTTAATTATCTACTCTGATATTCTCAAAACTGACCTGGAAATTGTCAGCTCTTCCCCAGAGTTGAATCCATTTTCTGACTTTGGTTGAGGTAACAAAGTTCATGGTGTTTTCCAGTTCCCAAGATTTAGTTTATATCATCAGTATTTATCTAGCTGACTCCAACACTAATTATCATTGTTTCATACCCCAGTAGGAAGTGATAGACTGAGAAGAGGAGTTCCTATGGAAAGATTCAGTTGTAGATGGTGCCCAGCCAGAGACTGCGGCAGATGGTCAACTAAAGCAAAGGGTAGAAAAATAGATGAAGGCTTTTTGTATATGTCATTACATGGAGTTGCCATCTGCAAAGAAAATTTTTGCTGGTAATGCTTTTGAATCTTATTTTGGACCATTAGGAATCTTAATTAATTTTTGACTGAATGTTCTATAAAAATAGACAGTGCTAAATAATCAGAATGTCTTGGGTTTCTTGAATATATACATCAAATGAAATTTGAGAAGTAGTTGGATATTATTTCAAATAACTTTGCTTGCCTTTTTTTTTATTTTTAAGACTTCCCATTGTATATTTGTTAATAAGCTTGATGGTACACAATAGGTATCTAAGATTGTTTTTTTAACCTCATTCTTATCTCTTCTCTTTCCTCACATTCACTAATTTTTATGTAATTTTCTTTTTTCATGTAAAATCTGTCATTAAACTGTGCTTATTTCTGTCATTCTGATTTTTAACTCTAGAGGTTTTGCTTTGTTGATCTGCATAATATTAATATTCTCATATTTTATAATTGTCATTATATTGTCATGCCTATCTTTATACAAAGATTCCTTTAACTCTTTAAATTCATTTGAAATAGGCTTTTTGATTTTTCTTTTTCTGATAAATACTTCATCAATGATACTTTCACAACCTTTACCATCTACTCTATTTTCAAAGTTTCTAGGTTCCACAAAGCACTTGGAACTTAGTTAGAACCTAGATACTAGGTTTGTTTCTTTGCATGAAATTGGACATTTTTGATATAATATTTTTGCAAATCTTGCTTCAAATCAACTCTGCTTTGTTTTTCTTTTTGTTTGAGTTGATTCAGTAGGGTATGTCATCCCCCAGATGAATGCCCTCTCTTTTCTCTGATCAGATTTTACATTTTTTATTAAAAATTCATTAATTTTTAAACATTTTTAATTATTTAAAGAGACATTTTAACCTTGACTTTCTAGGGATTACTCTTGAGTCCATGTGACTTTTTAGTCAACCAGTGATTACTGACCCAGTGATTATCTCTAATCTTGAGCCAGAAGAGTTTTCCTTTTTTATGAGAGATATATGTATGCATTGAAAACACCCAAAGTTAATATGTTTTCAATTCTTCCCAAACCTTTGGTTACTGGATAGTTAAAGCCTCTTGTCAGCCAGAGTTGAATAGATAAGTAAGGCCTCTTGCTTATTTCCTGTATAATGCATAGAGTCTTACACAAACACACAATATTCCAGCTACCAGAGCTATATGAAAACTTAGTGAGACCCCTTGTACTGTCTAATTTTCCAGAACTTCTATTTCTGGTTGGTTTGCTAGTCTGTGGCTTGCCTCAAACTGCATCATTTCTAAGTGTGTTGCCTTCTCAGATTATTTGCTATTATTCTATAATTATTTTATATTGTTTTCAACAGTGTCACCCTGACATGGATTTTTCCAGGCTCCCACGTCAAATAAAATCAGGTGCTACTGACAGCAAAGATGCATGTTCTTGTGGGCTTCCCTGACCTCCAACCAATGGATATGCAGTGGGAATAGGATAATAGGCCAGGTGGGAACTCTGAACTCACATTGTTGTTATAGAGCTTCAGGACTTCTTAAATAAGCATGTCTTAATTTCCTACATGCCTTTGATTAAGTTCTAGAATTCAAAAGTATTTGTTAACAATTTTGTCCATGCTATCATTGAATTGTCATGAGAGGATTCACCAAGCCCCTCATTCATCACTGAGCAGTGTCTTGGATATAGGGGTTTTTTTTCTCCTATCTAAATTAAATTTCAATGGTTTATGGCATTGGTAACAGACCATCTGTTTAATGTATAAAATTCATTCTTCTCCGTTTATCACTTTTCTGCCTGCATCAATATGTTTTTAACTGCTGTAATGGAAAACATTCTTATTTTTTTCCTAACTACTTTTGTTATTCCTTTCTAGCTCTTTAACTGGCTGATTCTCTCTTGATTTTTGTTAGGGTGTTTGTTTTTCCTGTATTAGGTTCTCTTAAAGGCTTCATCTCCAGTCCTCTGTTTTTCCTCACTTTACACTCTTTCTCCATGAGACTCCATATGAACTGGGATTCCGTGGTCCCTCTGCTCCCCATTCTGCAAATGATACTAACATCTAGGCCATGATGTATAGCTTCAAGTTTTCAGCTCTTTCGGCCTAGCTGTCACCACTTTATGATGAAACAAATATATTTTACTCTCAATATATATGAGTTTAAACTCATGTTCTTCTTAGCAGAGGTAGCCCTCTTCCAGTCTTTTTTTTTAAATTTTTTTAATATTTATTTTTTATTTTTTAATTTTTAATTTTTTTAAAGGAAGAGAGAGAGTGAGAAAGAGGGAGAGAGAGAGAGAATTTTAATATTTATTTTTTAGTTTTCGGCGGGCACAACATCTTTGTATGTGGTGCTGAGGATCGAACCTGGGCCGCACGCATGCCAGGCAAGCGCGCTACCCCTTGAGCCACATCCCCGCCCCCCTCTTCCAGTCTTAATCAAAGAAATTGCACTACTATCTATTGGTTTTAATTAATACACAGCTGCTCTTGAGATTGTCCTCATTTGTGTTTCTATGAGCTGATCACTCCATCAATGACTTTCACTGATGCTTGTAATTCTACTTATGTAATTTATTTTACAATCTTCAAAAAAAAATGTGCTTCCCTAAACTTGTGCTATCTTGGGCCATTCTTCAAAATGAACCATTTTGTTTTGGGCCCCTTAAAGTAAGTGTGTAACTGTCAGGATGATAGAAAAATAAGAGGATGCAGACATTAATATAGTTCTGCTAAAAGGTATTACACTTTTTGGCTATAATATTATGATGTTAAGTATACTAATAATGATATTAAGAATATTGTTCCAAGATACAGTCATATATAGGAAAAATTCTAACTTTTTCAACTATTTTAGAATAGCAGTTTGTTCACTGCTTTAAAAAAGCATTTAAGAGACAAAGATATCTGAAAGATTCCCAAAGCCATTGGTAAGAATAAGTAAAGGTGAAAGTAAAAACAAAATAAAAATAGTGCTAGGAAAAAGAAGAAGAAGAAAGAGAGAAGAGAAGAGGAGAGAGAGAGAGAGAGAGAGAGAGAGAGAGAGAGAGAGAGAGAGAGAGAAAGAGAGAGAAAGAAAAAGAAAGAAAGAAAGAAACTGAACTGTAAAACAAATATAAACAAGATTTTACAAGAGTTGTCAAAAGAATTACATTATCCTGTGTCAGTGTTTAAACCATTGGCTCAAAATCCTACCTGGGAAAAAGACCATAAGAACATTGATAAGTGGGAGATATCATTGTGGTCAATGCACACATTAAAAAAAATGAATTCTAGGACTATTGGCCTTCACAAAATCTTGAAGCTATTGTGGAGAATTTCGTACTTCTAAATATTAGTCTTTATTATTCTAATGATAATAACATAGAAAGTTGTTAGACTCATTTGATCAGTATGCAAAGTTGGTAAATTTTTCAAACTATTAGCAGAATTAATATAGTGCAATGGAAATTAATTAAGTTTTTAAAAAATTTTGTGATGCTGGGCACTGAACCCATGGCCCCATACATGATAAATACATTATTTGCCATTTATCAAATTTCAGAATTCATTAAGTTAGAAAAAAGTAAATAAGTTCAGTGCAACAGAGCTTTAATGAGCTTGTGTTCTAAACATAAATCTTCTCATGGTAAGTGTTTTGATACAACTCTTGATTTTTTTTTAGAGCAAAGGTAATTCTATACAGTATGCAGTAAATTATACTGAATAATTCTAATAAGGATTTTCTGCCCTTTCAGAAACATGAATGTTTTCCATTTTACATGAAATTTTAGGAAAGAAATTAACAGGCATGTTAAAATGAAGCAAATGTTTAAAGAAACACATACCTAAATGTTTACTTTCCAGTCTTATTCAGGATAAAATAAAAATATGAAACAATCTCAAGCTAAAGCAATAGGCGTATGTTTTTAAAAATATTTGTCACTTTATATTGTACTGAAATTTAACTTTTAGGGAAAATAATCTCCAAATCGTTAGTTGTAGTTCTACTGAGATACATACAGATGCCACCTGAATTAATTTAGAAGATATATTATTAAGTCTAAAATATGATACTGCTTTTTTTTCTTTTTTCTTTTTGAAAATATCATGTTCTTATTTGGCATTATATTCTCACCTAAGGAAGTAGGTGGTCATTTATTCTCAAATTGTAGCCTTTAAAGATCCTTCTGTCACCTGCAGTCCCAAGATAGAATATGTATTTGGTGAAAGAAGATCAACACATTTTGGGACTGCAAAATGAAAAAGAACTCTTGCTTTTGTGCCATTTCAAGTGATTTATTTTACTCAGCAGGCTTCTCTTATTGGCCTGGGAGTTTACTTTGTCCAGTGAGCCAAGAAGGGTTGGCTGCAAGAGGTCCTTATAAGTGCCAAGCTCACACTGATCCAAAAACAACAATGATCAAATCAATAGCCTCTCAGCCTCTGGCAATGGCTGCATACACTAAGTACCACCTGAGAATTTTGTATTTGGTTGATTAACAAATAGAAGGTGGAGGAACAAGGAAAATATCATATTTGGCTCAAGGAAAGATGATAAATTAAATAATGACTATAAATTATTTCAAAATTAAATAAAGGGAACAAAAATTTTCCATTTGGCAAGTAATATGATGGCTGTTATGGTATGAATATCATTTCAATCATCACAATTGCTATATAAATTTCTACTTTTCACAGATGGGAAAGTAAGCCTACATGCACAAGTATTTTATTATTATATGAATAAACATGTTAAAATGCATGTTTTCAGTGGTACAAGTAGGGAAAAACCTACTTTTTAAATATGTAAATTCAAACTACTTTGCAACTCACCATTAATTTCAGTGTAGAATTAAGGGAGTAAATATTTTACAGCAACATTGGATTTCAACAATTTTAATACAAATGTTTATTAGAATTTATTTTCATATTTCATGTTCAAAAATAGTTTAATACTATTTGACTTTTTTTCAATTTCAGCCTCAATTTTTATGTATTGTTTTTTTTAAATACAACACTGCAATTTTATTATACATCATGAAAAAGCAGGCCTTATGAATGCTTATAGTATACTAAGAAAACAGTGATGAAAAACCATGAGCAGAATTTTTGCATAATGATAATGGAATAAGTGTCCATGAAATATTTTCTACATTTCCTATGTAGCTCAGAAAGTAAGTTGTTTTTTTAAAAATTTTTTATTGGTTGCTCAAAACATTACAATGCTCTTGACATATCATATTTCATACATGTGAATCAAGTGGGTTATGAACTCCCATTTTTACCACGTGTACAGATTGCAGGATCACTTTGATTACACATCTACGTGTATACATACTGCCATACTAGTGTCTGTTGTATTCTGCTGCCTTTCATATCCCCTTCTTATCCCCCTTCCCTCCCCTCCCCTCCCATCTTCTCTCTCTACCCCATCTACTGTAATTCATTTCTCTCTCGTTTTTTTCCCTTTCCCCTCACATCCTCTTATATGTAATTTGTATAACAATTAGGATCTCCTTCCATTTCCATGCAATTCACCTTCTCTCTCCCATTCCCTCCCACCTCTCATCCCTGTTTAATGTTAATCTTCTCATGCTCTTCCTCCCTGCTCTGTTTTGAGTTGCCCTCCTTATATAAAAGAAGACATTCGGCATTTGTTTTTTAGAGATTGGCTAGCTTCACTTAGCCTAATCTGCTCTAATGCCATCCATTTCCCTGCAAATGCCATGATTTTGTTTTTTTGTTTTTTTAGTGCTGAGTAATATTCCATTGTGTATAAATGCTACATTTTTTTTATCCATTCATCTATTGTAGGGCATCTAGGTTGGTTCCACAGTCTAGCTATTGGGAATTGTGCAGCTATGAACATTGATGTAGCTGTATCCCTACAGTATGCTCTTTTTAGGTCTTTGGGGAATAGTCCGAGAAGGGGAATAGCTGGTTCGAATGGTGGTTCCATTCCCAGCTTTTCAAGGAATCTCCATACTGCTTTCCAGATTGGCTGCACCAATTTGCAATCCCACCAGCAATGTACAAGTGTACCCTTTTCCCCACATCCTCACCAGCACTTGTTGTTGTTTGACTTCATAATGGCTGCCATTCTTACTGGAGTGAGATGGTATCTTAGAGTGGTTTTAATTTGCATTTCTCTGACTGCTAGAGATGGTGAGCATTTTTTCATGTATTTGTTGATTAATTGTATATCCTCCTCTGAGAAGTGTCTGTTCAGGTCCTTGGCCCATTTGTTGATTGGGTTATTTGTTTTCTTATTATTTTATTTTTTTAGTTCTTTGTATACTCTGGATATTAGGGCTGTATCTGAAGTGTGAGGAGTAAAAATTTGTTCCCAGGATGTAGGCTCCCTATTTACCTCTCTTATTGTTTCTCTTGCTTAGAAAAAACTTTTTAGTTTGAGTAAGTCCCATTTGTTGATTCTAGTTATTAACTCTTATGCTATAGGTGTCCTATTAAGGAATTTGGAGCCCAACCCCACAATATGTAGATTAGAGCCAATTTTTTCTTCTATCAGACGCAGAGTCTCTGTTTTGATATCAAGCTCCTTGATCCATTTTGAGTTAACTTTTGTGCATGGCGAGAGAAAGGGATTCAGTTTCATTTTGTTGCATATGAATTTACAGTTTTCCCAGCACCATTTGTTGAAGATGCTATCCTTTCTTCATTGCATGCTTTTAGCACCTTTGTCTAATATAAGGTAGTTGTAATTTTGTGGATTGGTCTCTGTGTCCTCTCTTCTGTACCATTGGTCCACCCACCTATTTTGGTACCAGTACCATGCTGTTTTTGTTACTATTGCTCTGTACTATAGTTTAAAGTCTGGTATTGCTACACCACCTGTTTCACTCTTCCTGCTTAGAATTGCTTTTGCTATTCTGGGTCTTTTATTTTTCCAGATGGATTTCATGATTGCTTTATCTACAAAAATTCCATTGGGATTTTGATTGGCATTGCATTAAACCTATAGAGTACTTTTGGTAATATCGCCATTTTGATGTTGTTAGTTCTGCCTATCCATGAACAGGGTATATCTTTCCATATTCTAAGATCTTCTTCTATTTCTCTCTTTAGGGTTCTGTAGTTTTCATTGTATAAATCTTTATTCTCTTTTGTTAGGTTGATTCCCAAGTATTTTATTTTTTTTGAGGACATTGTGAATGGGGTGGTTGTCCTCATTTCCATTTCAGAGGATTTGTCGCTGATTATATTGTCTCTTCAACATAATTTATCCTTCTGTTGCAGGAATTTAGCTTGTAATGATTACAAATATGTTATGTTTTGAAAGTCATCATGGTTACTATCTCAATGCAATGACTTGCAAATCTATGTCTCTAACGGACTTCTTTCTTATTCCCAGTTCCCTATCTATAATCTCTTACTTGGCATCTCTGCTTGGTTGCTTTACCTTATTTTTAATCCAGCAAACATAAAAGAAAACTCATAAATCTCTTTGAAGACCCTCCCCTTTCTTTCTTCCTTATTTTAAGATCCAGTAACCCTAACAGAAAGTTGTTTTTTTTAATATAATATTAAAAGTTCCCTTGGAAGGTGAAACTAGCTGTCAGGACAGTTGAGGAATGTGTCTTCAACCATGGGCAACATATGAAATCAGAGGTCAGCAAAAGGAACTTCAGAGCACCCCAGGGGGGAAAGGTCATGTTAAGTGACAATGTTACACATTTGTGTCTGTCAGGAGTGGACGTGTTACAAGTAAAAAGGGATGTTTCAAAATAGAGTACCACCAATCTACAGGTAATCAACCCAGAGCTGCTTAAAGCAAAGTCTACATTTATTTTAGTTCAGAAAAAATATATTTTGTTGGGTACATCTTATAATAAATCTGAATAAACCAATTTTTCTTTTTGATGAAAGCTAGAAAAAAATATTTATTATATATTCTGTTTCTCTTCCTTAAAAAAATGATTATCTGAAAGGTTTCATGAGGACTAGAATGGAGAATGATTCAAAATTTTAAGCTACTCAGCATCACCTCTCATATCTTGATAGAGTAGCACTCTAGTGAATTTCTTGAGAGTCATAAAGAGCTGCTGAGCCTTGGAATTTAATCTTGCCACAAAAAGACCTTAAGTGAAAGATCAATTTTCCAGGTGAAACTCACCCACCTCTTTCTACATATTAGCAGTTGGATAGATACAGCACAGAGCAAAAAGAAAGGGACTCAGATGATTTGATTCAGGCTAAGTGGCAGATGTCTCAAGGACTGTCCAGTTAAGCTAGTATTTTAGAATGTGAATAGGCCATTTTCAGGCCTTATCATATAATAAAAAATGATATATAAGGGTCTGTATATCTCTAGTAGTAAAAGTCCACGAATGATATGTTTCCTTCGCTTGATAATGAAATAAAGATCTAAAGCCTCAGATTCTTGACTCTTTGGCCCAGGTTGGTTCTTTTCTCTGAAAGAAAAACAGGGACAGTTTAAGGATATGTAGGTCTTATATGTTAGAATGTTTGCATTACTTGTTAGTTTATAAGAGAATGTGAGTATATCCACTTAGGCAGAAAACTCAGTCTAGCCATAGTCAGCTTATCACACAGCAATTGTATCAGTAGATTATCCTGTGTATTAAATGTGACTGCTGAAAATATTAGTGTTCTAAGATTTTTGTTGTTGTTGTTTTAAGTCATAAGATATTATTCCAAGTATACTTCCAAATCTCAGTTTCTAGATTTATATTCTGACCTAACTAAATTACTAGACCATTTCTGTGGCCTCACTTACAATGATAACAAAGACATAATTAATAATTAGACACATAATCTTATAAATACATGAAAGATAGCTACTCTAGTCAATCTGCCTATTAGGGTTTAAGTGACTGCTAAGTACAGCTCCTGTAGTCAACAAATGGCCCCCTTTCTATGCACAAGTACTGTCCAAGGTGCTGAAAATATGTGCATAAATCAGTTCTTATGCATTTCTCAAAGATACAAGCAATTGAAAAAAAAATTATTTAAAATTCCATGATTTAAAATTTCAATAAAGCTACCTATAAGGCAAAAGTATAAATAGTGATCATTGTATTTATTTTTATTAGTTTCAATATGAAATTCAGAATTGAGCAATTACTTTTGTTTCTACAATAAAATATTTTCATGAGTAGGTCTCTTGCTAAGATTTAGGTAGTAGCTCATTCTACAGCCAGAGCCAAGTAAACCAACCAGTTTATGCTGCCAAATAAGAAATCTATAACTTCAAAAGATTAGTGTCATCCCTGGGGCTTTTTCATTTACTTGGACAGCACAAAACTTAAGTTGCACACTGAGGTTCAGTTTTTCCACATGAAGAGTCCAATCAAATCCTAGAGTTAAGTCACCAGGTACTGAAATGGAGCCTTTTTTCTCTTAAATTTAATAGAATTAGTAATGTGCACATGAGAGAAAAGGTAATATTGAAACTATTCATGTTCACATCAGAAATCACTGTAAAGTTATGAGAAAATAATTTGAAATTCAGTAATATTGTATATAAAGAAATTGACACTGAAATTTTTATTTGCCTGAGAATGTTTAAGTCATTTTTGAAGCCAGTAATGCCACTAATAAATAAGATTAAAAATATTAATTTTTATGTAAGCCTTTATAGAAATGTCTACATACTAAAGTCAATTAAGTTAGTTGTTTGTTTCAGAGAATCAAACTGCTTAAACTTATCAAGTTGTCAGTAAAAATTTCAACAAATAAAAAGAATTTTGTGGAATCATTGCTTATCAATTGAAAATGCAATAAAATAGCAATACCTTATAGAAAAATTTGAGTTTGGAATATTAAAATTTTACATATTTCCAATTAATTTGCCTATCACTGTTTTACTGAGAAAATTATTAAAACAAGATGACGTTCCCCCAGCTATTTTTTTTAAAGGGATGACATTTATTCCTTTTCCAAATGTTACAGTAAAATCAGGTGGAAGAGAATGATTTTAGCAATTAGAAAAAAGAAAAAAAAGTACAAATCTGGGGTTTGGCCATTAAAAGTTATTTACAACAATGGGAGAAAAAAAAAGACAACAAGAAGTTGTTCACATTACAGACCTCCCTCTCACCCCAAAGCCTAATAATTGCTTATGAAGACAAAAAAGAGAAAAAGTTGATCCATAAGCTAAAGGTCTGAGCTTGAGTAAGACATTTATAAAAACCTAGACAGTGGTGGTGCCTCCCTCCAGCTCAGGTGCCACTAGGCACAGCACAGAAGACTAAAAACTCAACAGGGGAAGGCTGGACACTAAGGGTTTGGTAGTATAAGGACCCCACTTCTGCCTAAGGGATTCGTCTCCCAGCTATTAATAAAAAAGTCTTTCTTAAATTTCCCCTTTCCAATGGATGGCATTAGAGCAGATTATGCTAAGTGAAGCTAGCCAATCCTTAAAAAACAAATGCCAAATGTCTTCTTTGATTTAAGGAGAGCAACTAAGAACTGAACAGAGGGAAAGAGCATGAGGAAAATATTAACATTAAACTGAGACGAGTGATGGGAGGGAAAGGGAGAGAGAAGGGAAATTGCATGGAAACGGAAGGAAACCTCATTTTTATACGAAATCACATATACAAGGTTGTGAGGGGAAAGGGGGGGGAAGGGAGAGAACTTAACAACAACAGATGAGGTAGAGAGGGAAGATGAGACGGGGGGGATAGTAGGGGATAGGAAAGTCAGCAGAATACAACAGTTATTAATATGGTATTATGTAAACATTGTGAATGTGTAACTGATGTGATCCTGCAATCTGTATTTGGGGTAAAAATGGAAATGCATAACTCATTTGAATCAAATGTATAGAAGATGAAAATAAATAAATAAATAAATAAATTAAAAAAAAATTTCCCCTTTCCATAAATGCCTTTGAAGAAGATCAGGTAAGTATTTTCAGCTATAATAGAAATATGTCTGAATTATTTTGCAACTGAAAATGTCATGAACCAAAAGGATGATTGATATTGCCCTCAAGAACTTCACTTATGAGTATCAGTTAGGAATCACTATAGAAGTGATTTCTAGAAAGAGACCTGAGAGCCCTAACACTATGTAATTTTTCTGTTTGCAAATACTATGTAATTTTTCTGTTTGCAAATACTATGCATTGTTTTGTTTAGTTTACCATTCTTGCAGTATACATTTCAGGTTTTCCAACATCTCTGTTTCCAGCAACTTAAAAAAGGACTTCTTAAGTTTATATTCAAATGTCTATAAAATTCAATATTATGAACATGACTCCTCAAATCATAAATCTATGACATTTATACCAATATACCTCTAAAAACTAATTTAGTAATCTATAACATTTATAAATTTCAATCTTTTAAAAAGTTAGTAGTTTACTTCTGTCTCTGTGAATGTATTTTAAGAAGCTTTAAATTGGTTTAAAATTGGTTTTGTTTAGAGTTTTCTTAGTGCTTACTTGCTTATATACTTTAATTTTATTATTTACATTTGAATTAGCAAAATAGTGCAGAAAATGTTATTCTTTTTTAGCCTTTAATCTCACTTTCTATAGAAAGTAACTGTATAATTATTTCAGCCTAGACTATTTATATTAGATTTATGCTCTGCAGAAGTGACCAATTATTTCATTTTACTATTTAATTCACTATACTTGCAGTATACATTTCAGATTTTCCAACAAATTTATTTCAAGCAATTTACAAAGGGTTTCCTGCACTTATATTCAAATCAAGTACTTGTTCAGATGTCCATGGAATTCAATATCAATCATTCTTGCTTAAGTGAAAAACTGTTTAGAAACCAGTAAATCTCAACAAACCCTAGTATCTAGTTTTTTTGCTGATTGTCCACTGGTATAATTCATTATTTATGACTTTTACCTCATTTTCTAATAGGGAATGCCATTATGGGACTTTAGAAAGAAGCACCATTTTAATTTTCTGTATGGGTAAGAATGCTCAGAAAGCCCTAATTATATAGAAACACAAATAGTTTTATCTATGGTCCCACAACTAACTGGATTCACTATTGTAAAGATGTGGCAATTTTCAAATTGGTTGAATTTTATTAGTGGACAATATATAAATATATACATATATATATTTATATATGTTTATACATATATAAACATATAACTTATAAAGTATGTGGTATATTTATATATCCATCTATATATTTATATATATGCATTTAAAAGCAATCATCTCCCTTCAAATAAACGTCTCCCTTTAACTTTCCTATCCATAAAGCGTCATCTATAAGAACATTTTATAGAACTATACCTCCACTTGTAACTTAAGTAGGAGGCTACAGCAAGTATTTGTGAGATGTAAGAAACATTCAGAATGAATTTTATTCTTAATGTTTGATTCCTTTTGTAAAAGCTAATGGAAATCTCAGTGCATATTTTACCTATGAATTTGGATAAGGTTTTATTAAGAAACCCAAGAAAAAGTACTTCCTTGAAAAGAAAAGAGAAATTGTACTCATTCATAAAACATAATAATTCTGAAGTAATTGTTTAACAATTTGGAAAAAACTTTTAGCCATTTGATAGGTCACAAATTTAAGAATCGAACTGAAAAATGAGGAGCAATCTCCTAGCTAAAAATGCACTCATGTTTTAAAGTACCTATTTTACTGAACATTTTATTGGCCACATGACAAATATGCCATCAATTTAGGGGACAATGAGTGAAATCATTAGACTGTGCCTTCAGTTGCTGATGATCAGAGAGACCTGGATGAGATGTTTGTTTCCACTGGAAAATATGATGAAAAATAACCCATATCAGACAAATCTAAACAAAATTGAAAGAAAATGACAATAAGAGTGATACTAAGCGTTTAAAAGGGAGTGTTCAACATGCCAGAAGCCTCTCTAGGAAGTGTCCTCATATAATGTTATTTAGCAGAAAAAGAAACTGAGGTACAAATAATTTTGCCCAAGTTTACCCAACAGATAAATGGCAAAGCTGAGATTTGAACCAGGCAAAACTGGGTCCAGATTTGCATTTTTAAATATTGTTTTCAAGGATAATTAGTTATTAAAGGAGGAAGAAAGAATGGTTAGAAATATTGATATGAGCTAACTACTAGGGGAAGAGACATTTACTCCAAAAATTACCTAAATACAGCCCTTAGCAGCACATTTATAATTCTCTGTTTTATATTTCTGTGCAATTATACCTTTATGATATTATTAGGTCCATGTTTGCCCCTCATTTTCTCAAGGTCTACCAAATATTCACTTATAACAATAGCTTCAGTTTCTTTAATTTTCAGAAAAAAATACTTAAATGAAAAGAAACATATGACTTATAAAGTATGTGGAATATGTTAATAGAACACTTTGAAATTTTCTATAAAAATAGTTTGCTTACATAATCTCAACGTGATATACCTTTAAAAATTAGCTAAATTATTAAAAATTGGGCATAATAAATGGCAATGAGTTGAGATTTGGTAAACCAAATGGTTTTGGCCTATCTCTTGTCAAAAATATCCATTAATTCCATAGCAGAGATGCTAAAGGAGCATACAAGTTTTCAAGTGATGCTAAGTTGAGACATCAACATATAAAAGTAGAAGAGAAGACAAAACCACGAGACCTCTGAAGACTCACAACCTGAGGAAGTGATAGAATATGAAAGTTTGTGATATTTATTATTATGTATTTTATCATTATTAGATATTTATGAATTAGTCTAAGATTGTCAACAAATCACAATTCAAGAAAAATTTGCTTACTAGTGTTTGAAAATTTTCTCTATGTCTGTTAATTTTTATGCTGCTTCTGAGATATTCATTGTTTTAATTTTGAAGGAATATGAATGACTGAACTTGGTCCTCACCCCTTTCTGGGCTGGTTATATAGTCTTCCCTAGATGCCAAACTAATTTAATTTTTGACTTGGATGGAGGCTCAACTACCAATGGTCTGTCTTCATTCAGTGATATAAAATGCACACACTCACAAATGTGAGTGTACACACACACACACACACACACACACACACACATGTATAGATACAATAGGCTGGTATTCAGGAGTCCAGTTATTTATACTTGTTCTGACATCAAATTCCCTTTTATGTCTTGGTTAAAAAGAAATCTAGTACTAGTACCTTGGATTTCTCATCACCAGTTTTATCTAGGGCTTGAGAAGGCAATTAAGTTGATGAGATTTATTTGTTTTACTTTAAAATGCTTCATTTTCAAGTATTTGACTCATTTTTCTACCTTATAGAAACATTATAATTACTATCCTGAACTAAACTGTTTTCTATTCATTAGTATGTTAATTATTCACAATTTAAGACTCTTTGGTGTATTTATAGGATATTATTCTTCCTGGCTTCTTGGACAATATTGCCAATAAAAAAAAAATGCGTCTCTGAAATACTGAAATCATTAGGAACCATACAGAGAGCGTATAACTTCTTAGGCTTCATATAATAACTCTTGCAGTCCATGGATAGAGAGATATAGACATACACAGATACATGCATATGGATATAAATATAGATTCAGTTTTTAATTTCACTGAAATGTGCTGCCTATTTTAGAAAGTTTGACTTTATAAAGATGAAAATGGACATCTTTGATAACACAATGTTATTATGATGAACTGACTAAATAAAACTGTTGAAACCCCAGAGATAACAGAAAAATCATAACTTCCAAATAGGGTATCATAGTTAGTTTAGAAAACTATAATATCAGTAGTCAGCAAGTTTAGAAAATTTGCAAGTTATATCACAGATTAGCCTGAATAAGATACTTTTTTTTCTTTTCCTCAGAGGAAATACAAGTACCATATGTTGAAGCAAGAAATTAACTGATTTAAAAAATAACAACTTTATGAAGTCATCATAGAAATAACTTTTGGGAATAAAGAAATTGCATTTATGTGACCTACATAGAAAAGAAAGCAAAGCATAATGTGAGTGCATGAAATCTTCTCTTATTCATTAAAATGCATGAAATAAAAGTGGTTTTTGTTAGGAGTATGGATGTTTAAGTTGGATTGCAGGAATGCAGTCCATTTTGGAATTTGCAGATCAGATTACCTGGCTTTACTTTTGTATAGTGAATGTACACTCAGGATACTACAGAAATCTAGACAGATCAACATGTAATGATTATCCCCTGAAAATCTGATCATCATTTTTTACTGATTTTGCCTTCATCATGAATATAGTTTCCAAAACAGTTTGAAGGAGCCAACAAAAGTGGAATTTAATATAGTTATTTTCAGATCCATTGTATAATTGATCAACAACAGACTAGGTCTGTTAGAAAAAGTCTGGAATTACAAGCTTGGTAAAACCAACGTTACTAAGCAGAAACTCTATGGGAAAAATAAGCAGAGTTTAGGAGGGATGATAAGCAAGACTATGAAATTATGTAGCATCCTAACTTTCAGTTCCCTCCATGGAAACCTTGATTTCCTCCATGGCTCACTTTTCACGTTTTACTTTCTTTGCGCTTACTGGTCTCTGAGTTTTCACTTTTACATTAAACCCTAGAATAAATTCTTTGCCAGAACTCACTGCTTCCTAAAAGTTTAATATGCCCTACAACTATAAATATATTTCTATGTTGAGTAATAAGCAATGTTAACTAATCCTATCACTTCTTCCCTACATCCGAATTGACTAACTGCCTTCCAAAGTGTACTAGAAAACTCACTTCTGAGTAACTTGTCAATTACAAAACTTGGCCTAATAATTACTCCTGGTATGATTGTGAATAGTCTTTTATGTTATACCTTCATAAGCTTATTAAATTAATTTAAGTAATGTCAGTTTAACTTTGTTGAAAAATCTCCATATCCCTCACGTTATCAAGAATCTAAATTATCCTACAGAACACATGTCCTATAAATGCACTCTGATTTTAACACTTTGAACTCACATGTTCACAAATGCTAGGTTTACTTATTTCTTCACTCTACTAGAACCAAATTATTCAAGATTGTAGCAACTAGTTACATGATGTCATTTTAATTTTAAATTAAATTAAAATTAAACACAATTAAATTCAGTTCCACTGAAACTGTGTGTTTCAAATGTTCAAAAGTTGGAAGCCCGGCTGTGAGTGGTGACTGACGCTCGTCATCCCAGTGGCTGAGGAGGCTGAAGCAGGGGAATTGCAAGTTCAAAGTCAGCTTCAGCAACTGAGGCCCTCAGTGAGACCTTGTCTCTGAATGAACTTAGAAAAAAAAGGCTGTGGGTGTGGCTCAGTGGTTAAGCACTCCTGGGTTCAATTCCTGGTACAAAAGAAAAAAAAATGAAGAAAATTGAAGCTAGTCTAAACCACATTAAACACATTTCCTTTTTAATAGAAAGTTCTATGGGACTACCATACTCAAGTGTCTTTTTTCCAGTGTGCTCCAATCTATCATTCTATCTCCACTTGCTTCTTCTATAGCTGAGATCTTATTACAGATTTTAACTACACTTTCAAAGTCTCTTCTCTTGCTACTAATCAATCACACGAATGCCAAACATCCTCACAAACCTCCATCATTTATTTGCCACCAAGTATGCTAAACAATGCCTTATAAAAACCAAGAAAATAAAAAATCCAGTGTGGATTATGCTTGCAGTAAATTCTTTTTTGTTGTCTTTTCATTTTCAAGTAATCAGTCCCAAAGTGCCTATAATTAGTCCCTCCATCTCATTCCCTGGAGTCAAGCTATTCTAAACCATTTTTACTCTTCACAAGGTTTTCTACTTCTCCCGAGGAGTTCTGTGAATGCACTTGCTTCTATGAAGGGATAGGTGCTGCAATAATGGATAGTCTATCTGTCATGGCCCTACCTAAGGATTTTGAGCGCTTGGAGAGTGATTGGGGAAAAGGCATGGCCAAGAAGTTTCAGGGGCACACACAGGCTGATATGGTAGACTGCTTGACAAGTCTGTGTGCAAAGAAAGTCTCTTGTAGCAAGCAGCTGTCCTGAGGTTTTGTCTGCATGGGGCTGCCATCCAGAAGTGAAGGAGAACAAAGGAAGTCCTGGATGAAGATTGGTAAGGAGGGCTTTACATCTAAATGCTGTTGCTCATGAGCTTGGTGGGAAGTCTCTCAGAGTTCCCAAGCAGGAGTTTGGAGCTTTATAGTCCTGTGTTTTGTATATTATCTGTGGTTAACAGATGTTGGGCACAGTCTTACAGGGTATGCAAAGCAGACAGGCACCAGCTAGCTAAAATTCATTTGATTTTGGCCATGTTTAAAACAATTGGATTTGTAAAATTTGAGTTTGGCACCAGAAGGTTTTTGAGCCAACAGGTCTTAGCTTGCTGTGGAGAAATAAATAACCCAGCGGCCAATGTTCCAAGGTGACTTTAACTCATTGATATAATACCTACTTAGTAAAAAAATCTATATCCCAGAAACAGAGCTTCTTTCTTTGAAGTTTCATTGATGACAATCTTCCCTCTTCTTGACTCCTCAGGAAAAGACACAGGATATTTACCTTGTGTTAATGTGAAGTAGTTTGGATTAATTAGGTGGAAAATAACAAGTACATTAAAAGTCTTACCCTACTTCCTTCCCTAAAGCACAGAATATGATTCCAGGTGTTTAGGTTGGACCAAGTTTACATCTTAATGAAATTGAGGAAATAAAACAAAAATGACGACCACCACCACCAACAAACAAAAACTTATTCTAATGAATTCTCTGTATTCTCCTTCTCACTCAAAAGGGTAATACTTAAATTCTTTATATTTCCCCAGGGTGAACATAAAACTATGATTTCTCTTTTACATCTGTCTTAGCTAGCTCTACTCAATCAATGATTCTTTAATGTTTTTATGCTAACACCTACTATTTTTTTTTCTTTACATAGGTAAACATGCACACATACACACATATACAATATGCTGATTGTATATGTGTGTATGTGTGCATAGATAAACATGCACACATACACACATATACAATATGCGGATTGCTTAGATCTTGATATCTAATTTCCCACTACAACGTGGGTCCTTGAGGAAATACAATAAATGCTAGCAGATATCTATAAAATGAGTAAAACTTTTGGTTTTATCTTATAATTCATAACTATACCCCTTTAGTAAATCTTCAAAAGCTCATTTTAATAGAAGAATGCTTTATATAAAATGCTAATTTGTATTTTGTTGCAATATTTGATTTATGTTTTGTACTTGGGTATTATATTTGTGGACTTTGAGAGTAAAGAGATATCAAATCCAGTATGGTTTTGCTAACCATGCTGTCTTAGGTAAATTGCCTGATTTTATTGCAACTTTATTTTCTTATTTTGTGAAACTTGGATAATAACTTTGTGAACTATACTGCAAGTTTATGGACACGCACAGTGGACAGTGGTCCTAGTAAGCGGAAAACATTTAATCAGTATTCACCACTGGAAAATAAATGGTTGATTATTACTTAGCATCCATTTTTACTTCACTGTGCCTTCATCCCTACTTGCTAATCAAACCTCAGGGATGAATCAGAAGAGTTCTTAACTGCTAATAGAGCTCCATCTCATTTCCATCCCCCCCCCAAAAAAAAGCTTAAAAAGCAAACTATTTACCCAATTCTTCTTGCTGTTGGACATGTCTGAGTGAGAGCTTAACGGCAGCTCTCTCACCATCATTGGGAAACCATTGTTGACACGAAATATGGCAAAGTCTAAATCTAGGGTTGAGTCATGGAATCTCATTAACTTTGGAAGCAAAGTATACTACCCAACTAGACTGTTTTGGGAAAGAAAAAAATAAGATCTGTTGCTTGTGGTAAATGTAGAAAAAAATTTGTTTTTCTTGCAGCATTCTAACTCATATAGTTACTCATAATAATGGTAGTCTTCCATGCTCTCTTTGGAACTGAGTGTTCATAACTATAAAATTGAGAGCAGCTTCTTCTCATTTTTAATCTGTCTTTAATCTAGTCATTGTTATTTTCCTTAACACAAGCTTCAACAAATGTATTCTTAGGTAACTTTTCTTTTTCATATTGGATTTTTCTTGTTTTTCTTTCTGGGACTGAGAAAAAGTATAAATAAATTTTCCCTCAAATTTTGCCAACTCTCCAAAAGTTTATACTTCATTTTTTGCTCTTTTATTTCTGATTCACATCTGCAATTCCCTTTATACATTTCCCACTTAACATCACATGTCATTGATTTAATTTGCATTCTCAATTCTTGGTTATTTTCTAGTCTTTTCTTTCTTTTTTCCTTTGTATTTTTTCCCTTTAATTTCCTTTAGACATACATAGAACTCCTTTAATAGAAATGACATAGTTGATTTATATGACTCATATGCTTTCTAATTTTTGGTTTCTCATGTATATCTTGCTATTTCCCATGACTTTTTCTTTTTTTTTCTTTTTCTTTTAGCAACCGAATATTGCATTTTCTCTGCAAGTTATATATTTTGAAATCTGAGCAATTTATTTCAGACTGTTCTCATCCTCACACAATCCTGTTTTCCAATGTCTTTTCTGTAATGCATAGGTTTTTATAAAAATGAACAAAACAATATATATATAAGCAAAAAGGAAGCAGTATTTTTCTAAAATAACACTGGACATAAATCATAAAAATTAAATTAGAATGTCTAGAGATAAAATGCAATTTGCCTTAACTTGCTATGACTTATTATAGTCACAGAATTATAAATCTATACTGAACAGATAAATGTGCATTCACTGTACTCAAAACAACCAAATGAGATTATAATAAAATGAACATTATCTTTTACCATATTGACATATACATGTAGATCTATCTATTAGTCTGGAGACAGGAGGGAAAAATTGACTAATACTGAGCATTTATTAAACTCTTCATCACATGCTCTGAAAAAAAGTTTTAACTTGTGGTAAAAAAATGTTAACAGCAAAATTGTTAAATTTATACCAATAATATAATAGCAGCAAGTGAAACTAGCTCTATTTATGAACTTTGGACATAATTGATAGTTTCTGAATGTATAAGAATAAAAATTGATATTTGTTTTCAGACAACTCCTGGAGATTTGAGGATCTTTTTTTCATTATTTGTTCTAATTAGTTGCACATGAATAGATTTCAGGATTTTAATTTCCTTTTTTCTTTTGCCAAAATTGTTATGAACACTGGTGATAACTTAGCAAATACTCAGATTATTTCCAGACTTGGAATTTTAGATTTGTTCTTCAATGCTGAACAAAATCTAGTTATTCTTACTTTTTAAAAGGCTTTGAAATAGTAGATATAATGTATTCAGAAAGCAGAATGCCAAGGTCTGCTTGGTCTCTGATCTCTCTGATCTTTCCTCAGATAAACTAACCTTTGATTTTTTGTTTGTTTGTTGATTTGTTTGTTATTTTTAAAGAAATTTCTCCTGGGAATTAAATTAATCTCGGTTCTTGACTCCAGAGTTTTAGACCCAGTTTCCTGCCAGCAGGATCTACACACTTCGCCAAATTCTAGAATATAAGCCCAGAATCCCCCACTGTAGAATGAGACATCTCTTCAGACTGTGGAGTTTCCACTCATTGTTTTCTTTCCTAATACTCCCTGAATATTCATGAACTTGGTATTGAGGTTTGGCTTGGAAGTATTAGATAACCTCTTTGTATTCTTTCATCCTTTCATCTCAAATAAAATTAAGACCTTTTATTTATTCTATCTGGTTCTTACAACTTTATCTTTCTCATAAGTCTTCTTGCTCCTAAACATTATGATTTGGACCTTTCAAAATTTTTTTCTAGGAAAACTAGACTTACTTTCTTTCTTCCTTTCTTCCTTCCTTCCTGCCTTCCTTTCTTTCTTTCTTTCTTCCTTTCTTCCTTCCTTTCCTTCCTTCTTTCTTTCTCTCCCTCCCTCCCTCCCTCCCTCCCTTCCTTCCTTCCTTCTTTTCTTCCTTCCTTCCTCCCTCCCTCCCTCCCTCCCTGTCTCCCTCCCTCCCTCTTTCTCGCTTTCGTTCTTTCATATGTTCTTTTTAGATACACATGACCATAGAGTGTATTTTGACATGCTCTACATACATGAAGTGTATATATTTTAATTAGGATCCCATTCTTCTGGTTGTCCATGATGTGGCATTTCACTGGTGATACATCAAACATGTACATAAGAAAGTTGCATCTGATTTATTCTACTGTCTTTCCTACTCCCGTCCCACCTCCCTTCCCTTAGGCTTCTTCTATATTCTCTATGTGGAACATTTTCCTTAAATTTTATATTCATTACTTTGTTTCAACTGAAACTAGGTCTCCATATAAGAAAGGTTTATCATATGAACTCAGGCCCATCTTCTTGGAACATGATGTGTGCATTCATTCAGAACCCCATGTTCAGAAGAATTATTTACTTGATATAATGTTTTATTTTCCTCTTAATCCTTAACCATTTTATCCTTGAACATTTTCTTCTATTATATATTTTTATTAATTCTTATTGTCTGTATAACATTAGGATACACTTTGACCTAATCACAAAAGCATGGAATACAATATGCTCCAACTCAATCCCCAGGATGTACCCCCTCCCCACTCCTCCCTCCCCCTGTTTTCCTCCCTCTACTGATTTTTCTGCAGTTTATTTATAGTATTTTTAATTTATTAGTGTTTTGTATATATACTTGATGTTAGGATTCACTATGCTATATTCATGTATGTCCATACAAAACTCAGACTTATTCCACCATTCTTTGCTTTTCCTGCCCCCACCCCCATCCTCTTCATCTACTCTACTGATCTTTCCTAAATTTTGATAAAATTTTCTCTCTGTTTTTTTTTTTCCCATTTCTATCTTTCTTTCTTCTCCTACCCATTTGGAATAGCTTCTGATATTTTAATAAACATGAAACCTTTGGGTTTGGGGGACTGGCTTATTTCACTTAGCTGGATAGTCTCCAATTCCATCCATTTGCCAGCAAGTAAAATAATGTTATTCTTCTTTATGGCAGAGTTATACTTCATTGTGTATATAAACCACATTTTCTTCACCCATTCTTCTGTTGAAGGGCACCTAGGTTGGCTCCATAGCTTAGCTATTGTGAATTGTGTTGCTATAAACATTGATGAGGCTGTGTCACTGTAGTATGCTGATTTTAAATCTTTTGAACATCTACTGAAGAGTGGGACAGGGGGGTTCATATGGTGCTTTCTTTCCTAGTTTTCTTGAGTCATTTCCATGCTGCTCCAGACTTTTTTTGTAATATAAAATATAGTAGGACAGTTGAGTATGTGTGCAGACAGAGGAGAAACAGACCGTGTATGTCTCCCATTGCTCCTCATCACCCTGTCTGCACATATTACTCATGATGACTAGGAACCTGAATTCCAGTGGACTCCTGAGGTATTGAGAGTCCACCCAGACTTAATGCAAGTATAGATAAATGTGGATTACGTTAGTGAATAATCAGGGGAACTAAGTGTCTCAAGAAGCCTGATAGGTCATGTTTATTAGAAGTGTAATCGGTTTTGAATGCAGAAAGTAAACAAAGACATTCTAAGGAACACAAAGGATAAGGAAAATTATCATACCCTTTCTTTCTCATGTTACTTCACTGTATAATCCAATCATGTATACTGAATATGATGGCATAGAAGGACAGGGAAGACAACCCATTGCTCTTCTAGTCCTTCAGAATTCTTCTCTAAGACTGTTATAAAGCATTGGCGTTATGCTTTAATCATCAAAGAGTAAAATGAAAAGGCTCAAGTTACTTTTGTGCAGTGTTTCTACTATTCTAGGTAAGGAAAACATGCATATAAATACACAAATTATAAAACAGAAATTTCTGTCTTTTTTTAACATATGGGTTAAATACTCATATTACATTTGAAATTTGGATGAGGTATTTAGCAAAAGTCATGGACAATTTCAGAAAATTTTACTTCTGGTAACATGCCAGTCATGGTGTTTTAGTCAAGAATATAAAATTTATGTCATATTACTTCTACTTGATTGCAAGTATCTGATCATCTCTAGATGTTGTCGAATACAGCTGTGGCAGTACAGGTATACATTGAGATATATATTTGTCTGTTTATCTTTATCAAAATGGAAATTTCTTATTCTTAGTTATTCATTTAAACTATAACAAAATATATTAATGAAAGACAATATGTAAAGACAAATTGCATAATCCAATTTTATTACTGATAATAATAGTCACCGTAAAATCATAAAAGTATATGTAGCTTCAAGTGACCATATTTCACACACACAACAATGGTCTCATGTCAAATTTCTTGGGAATTTATGGTGAAATTTTCCATGACCCAGCAAAAAATTCATTTGAGTTTCAATCATATCACTTACTTATGCTCACCCCACCTCTTTAAGTACACATTGAATGACTCTACAGTTGAGTCAAATAGAAAGATACAAGAGGTTTAGATATAATTAAGCTTTGTTAGACCAAGAAAGTACTTAAGGTCTTGCTCTTTTCTAATCATTTATTTTTATTGATCAAATTATGGATGTTATTATGCAAATGACTTTAGACAGGTCAAATGTCTAAATTAATGCATTAGTACACTTAAGTGTTAAAATGAAACCTTAGACCACAGGGCTATCTATTTAAGACTTGATTGAATACAAATGGGCAGTTTTTCAAAGAGAAATCTAAATGAATTCAAATGAGAATCTGGAATATCCAAACAGAATCCTAATTTATTATTCTCAGTCAATATATATGTAATTTATACATATCTATATAATATAAAACTTCAAATTCAGTGATAGTTTTTTTTTCTCATTGCACTTCTTGTGCAGTTGGATTTAATAACAACAGGATCTTTCTCATACCAATGGAGTTCTTCTTCAATGACTTGCTTATTTGAATGATATTTCATAAGACATGGGCATATTCACTCTCTTCTCATATTTGGTGTTAAATATTTGATCATTGTTACTTTTTTATAATGGAAGTTATTTTGTCATTAATTTTCTTCCAAAATGAGTTGCATCTACACATTATTTTAATTACTTTCACATCAATGCCCCAATTTAATTTGTGGTTGATTTCATTTAACATGAGAAAAAAAAAACAATCAAGGAAAATACATAAATATACATTTGAATTAAAAAGGCTCATTAGTATACATAGGTTTGTAAAAATTCATTAGACAACTTGTTTCATTATATTGTACACCTCTATCACATTTTCTTTCTAAATCTGGGATATAGTATAATAACATAAAAGAAGGTGAGCTACCTTGCATAGGTCATGGTATTATGTTTCAGTAACATTTTGGTAATGCATCATATCTTTTAATAAAATAATGTGAAAATTTTTTATTTACAACAGTCCCAGTTTTATTAGATGGTTTATTCTTTATTATTTGTCAAAGTTCTCTCACCATTGTATCATTTGGTAAAATTAAAACAACTCTACATTTTAAACTTGTTGTTTTTGTTGTTATTATTATTATTATTATTATTATTATTTTATTTTTATACTTCACTTCTTCCTAAAAAATGATTCTATATTTATTTATAGTTCATTCCTTTGTGAAGACATGTTTTAATTTTAGAATACAGCAAGGCATTCATATACTATACCATTGACAAATGATAAAAAATGTACCCAAATATGGGCACACATTTTCAATACAAAAGTTTTGTGACAATGCCTGGCTTACCATATATGTTCAAAATATCTATATTAAATATATTTGAACACTTGGATGCCATTTAATTTTTTCTACTCTAAAATTCCCTCATTATAAATACTTAATTACCTTCTCATTGGAATACAAAGTATTTGTGGATTGTTTGCTGATGTTCTTTAAAATCTAAAACTTTTAAAAATAGTAAGAACATGCCCACAAATTTTCATATATGCCAAGTTTTTTAATAATTAATTAAGTATAAATACTGAAGTTTATTAGTACATAATCAAACATACCACTCATTCTTTTTTTTACCAATGTATGATAATTTATTTCAGACTTCAACATAAAAATATGCTCTGAAGGAGAACATTAAGTATATAAGCTGCAACAGAGTTAAAGAGCAATTATTTTTTAATGTATTTTTTTAATTTATATATGACAGCAGTATGCATTACAATTCTTATTGTGTATATAGAGCACAATTATTCATATCTCTGGCTGTATACAAAGTATATTCACACCAATTCGTGTCTTCATACCTGTACTTTGGATAGTAATGATCATCACATTCCATCATCATTAATTACTCCATGCTCCCTCCCTTCCGCTCCAACCCCTTTGCCCTATCTAGAGTTTATCTATTCCTCCTATGCTCTCGCTCCCTATCCCACTATGAATCAGCCTCCTTATATCAAATAAAACATTCGACATTTTTTTTTTGGGGGGGGAGGGGGATTGGCTAACTTTACTTAGCATTATCTTCTCTAACTCCATCCATTTACCTGCAAATGCCATCATTGTATTTCTTTTATTGCTGAGTAATATTCCATTGTATATATATATATATATATATATATATATATATATATATATATATGCCACATTTTTTAATCCATTCATCTATTGAAGGGAATCTAAGTTGCTTCCACAGTTTAACTATTGCTGGGAGCCATCAGCCAAGTAGGTATGACAATTTCCTTTCCAGCATACCCCCATGTTTCTTTAGTGGAAGGACTCGTGGAAATAGGACATTTTGAAGCGACATTGCATGTAAGGTGACCTTGCTCAAGGACCAGGGCGGATCCGTGTTTAGGGTGTTCCCGGTGTAGGATAATCGGAGTTTAGGGTGTTCCCGGTTTAAGGTTATTCCTGCTGGGACTAGGGCGTATCCTGCTGCCTGAGTTCCCCTTGAGTTCTCAAGGGATTCAGAATATATTTGGGAGACAGAAGCCCATGAGGTGTGGATTTGGGCAGAGAACGTGGATTTCCCCAGAACGTGTTTGTAGAAGGCCGGTGTGAGATCGGGAATAAAAAATTGCTGTTTGAATCTACAAGCTGTGTGGTGGCTCATGATTTGTGCCCAGCCAGACTGCGGCAAACTATTGTAAATTGTGCTACTATAAACATTGATGTAGCTGTGTCCCTGTTGTATGCTGTTTTTAAGTTCTCTGGGTATGGACCCAGGAGAGGGACAGCTGAATCAAATGGTGGTTCCATCCCCAATTTTCCAAGGAATCTCCATACTGCTTTCCATATTGGCTGCACCAATTTGCAGTCCCACCAATAGTGTATGAATGTACCTTTTTCCCCATGTCCTTGCCAACACTTATTGTTGTTTGTATGCATAATAGCTGCCATTCTGACTGGAGTGAGATGAAATCTTAGAGTGCTTTTAATTTGCATTTCTATAATTGCTAGTGATGATGAAGATTTTTTCATGTATTTGTTAATTGATAGTACATCACCTTCTTAGAAATGTCTATTCAGGTGTATTACTCATTCTTAACAAGTGAAATACTTCCGTGAGGCATCAGCAAATGAATGACATTGATAAGCCTCCCCAAAGGAAAACTGACACTTATTATTTCTCTTTCCCAAACTTGAAGTAAAACAAACAAAACAAATAAACATACTTCCATCTCAAAATTATTAATTGCTCTTATAATTTTACACAGAATGGGGAACTCTAATTGTCATGTACATTATTGTAACATTATTAATTTTTATTATGTTCACAATCTGTTTCCAGAAAGTAAAGAATAATTTTCTATAGACAGGTATGTAAGTAAAACTGCTGAAAATAAGAGACAGGAGGAGAGAACAGGAGAGATGCAGACATAGACAGAGAGGAGACATTTGACATTAGAATTTAAGCCATTTACACTAATAACTTATCAACTATGAAATTTCTAACTTTTTCTTATCAGTTTAGCAAAATGACAAAAAATTCTTAAATGTATGGAAAATATTATATTAAATAATTATGTGACTTAACTTAAAGAGGCTTGACTGATCATAATAATGTGGTTTATTTAAGGTTTCATAAAACATTTTATTACTTAAAATGATCATGGGTTCAAAGTAGTTCAGGCAATCATAAAAGGTAAATATGCAGTGAAAACTAAGAAAACAAATGCAATGATATTATTATTATATTCAGGAGTGGGTAGTGAGGCCCTAGAGTGTTAGCAGAATTGAGATTAGTTCTTCAAAACTAAGCTTTTAATCTCTTGGAATTAGAACAAACTATAGTGAATAAAGCACTACGATTTCTTTGTTGTCTCTGAAAACCCAACATGAGCTCAATTTTTCTTAGGCATGAAAGTGAGGAAAAGGGTCACCGACTGAAGGTTGGGGGTTTTTTGATGTCAGATCACTCCACACAACATCGCATTATATGTAGAACATAATGTGGGACTTCAGAAAGACCACCATAAATACCATAAAAAGTCTTACCGCTTAGTTTGTACCCTGTGTCTCAAGAAAAGTTACTTTAGTTGTGGTTTGTATGCCTTAGTGCTGGTCTATATGGATGATGAATTTCTAAAATATGTATTCTCAAGATGTGATATTTTAAGTTTTCTTTCTCAAAACGTGAATGTTATCTGTTCTCTTTGATTACTAAGACCTCATTTTGTGTTACCGAGTGACTATTTAATATTTGTTATTTCTATTGAAAATAAGTAGCTGAAAATTTCCAAAGTACTAATTTTCCACATTGTTTTTGGAAAGTTGTATGAGTGATACAATCATCCCTCTGGTCAAAATAAAAACAATTCATCTAGAAAAATTAATACAGAGAGAAGAGAAGATGCCCTGAGATTTGAATTGGCCTATTTCTGCTCACTATAATTCTGGTAGTGGAAATGAACTACTGTTGAGAATCCATGTCTATCCCCATGACAACGTCTGTTTCTTCAGACACTAGTATCACTTATTATTCCTTCTCCACAAGGGGTAACCATTTGTTAAAGAATGAAAGAAAATTACTCTTTCCGTTCCTGCTATCATCAAGACTATATGTGCATAATAATATTTTGAAAAATATTGCCGTTCTATGGCAAAATTCTGTCAGGCAGTTGTCTTGGGCTGCCCTCACTTCTTTACTCTTTACTTTGATCCACGAGTTCTAACTCAGATTGCTCCTACAGGGAGGCATTTCTATACAATGCACAGAGTGATTGCATATTCCTTTACTCATATATATTTTATAACATTCATCATGTAAATTCATATTTGTTTGCCTTTAATTTTGTCCTTCATGCTGCATGGTCCTTGATAGTAAGGATCATAATTGTTTATCAACAGTTTTGCCCATGGGAGCTGCATAGAGTATCCACTTTATGTGTAAATACATAAGTAAATTAAAATAGATAACAATTCATGTGTACTAAAAGTATAAGCTTTTAAATAATAACTAATTTATTGCCTATCATTACTAATTTTGCCCTATGTTATTAACTAGCTTAAAAATAATTTATATTTGCTTGTTCTTGTCATTTGGGATTTAAAAAATACATATTTTTTAAACAACTGTTTACCCATTCTTTATAAAGTAATATCCAATTGCTATAGGAAATGAGAGAATGACACATTTGCTGAAGGAATATAATCTACAGCAAACTGTGCTGGATGTCTTACTTATATTCTTATTTTCATTTTAGGAAAACATTATAAAAATCAATAGAGAGAAGCCAGGCACAGTGGTGTATGCCTATAATTCCAGTGGCTCGGAGGCTGATACAGGAGAATCCTGAGTTCAAACCCAGCCTCAGCACTGGAAAGGCGCTAAGCAACCCATTGAGAACCTGTCTCTAAATGAAATACAAAATAGGGCTGGGGATTTGGTTAGGTGGCCAAGTGCTCCTGAGTTCAGTCTCCAGTACTTAAAAAAAAATCAATAGAGAGAAGTCAGAACATGATGTTGATTGGATAAGATCATCCAATACTCTTCTCTCCACGGGCACACTGATTTTAACATTTATTCATGCACCAAACTACTTCACAGGAAGTTAGGAAACCAAGTGAGGGATCTGGAGTGCCTTGTTTACAAATAATGTTAAGAGAAACTAAAGAAAGCAGAGAAGAAAGACTTGCCCCTGTATACCCGCCCTGCAACCAAAACACACATCTCAAAATAGTATAGGAAAGAGTTCCTGCTTGGGAGAAGAAGGAAAAAAGTTCATGTCTGACCTAAAGGCTAGTTTGAGATCCACTACTGTGACATTCAGTGCCAGGAAGAGCCAAACAGCCCTGTCCCCAGTCCAGCACCTTCAGATCAAGCTCTGGAACCACACTTTACAGGAGGCCAAGAGACTACCCCCTAGACCCCCTATTATTTAGCAGTAGAGGAGGTGGCAAGATTCTACTTCCTGGAGAGCAGAACATGAATGCTATCACAGGCCTAAGAGCATGGTGCTAGGTTTGCTACAGTGAGACCCAGCAGAAACTAGTGGTCCCTATGCTTAGCCCAGGCTCACAGATGAAGCATCCAGATTTTTCAAGGCACAATACCTAGTCCTGTATCCTGGTAGACAGACTGGAGATGTTGTTTATATCATTGTCAGCCTTAGAGCAGGACTATAGCACTCCACGAGGACTGTGCAGGTCTCTGTAACTGTGAGACTCGGCTGCAATTCAGGTTAGGGTCAGTCATGGTAGACAAGAGACTGTCTCTACCATTCTTTGCCCAAATTCAAGTGGTATAGTGTGGAGCAAAACTCCATTGGTTGAGGGTAGGACAAGATTGGAAGAACAGGACTTTACTTGGAGCTAAGTGGTGAAAGCCAACACTTGTCAGGTGCTAACAGTCCCTATTCACAACCCAATGGCCATGGTCAGAATCTCTAGAATAGCCCAGATAAAAGGAAGATAGAAACATTCCCAGTCCATTGCACTTATATCCTAGTCAGAATCTCTTCTGACTAGACACAATGGCCTTGAGCCACAAGTCTACTTCAGCAATAGGCAGCTCATAGCAGTGTGGGCCCTGATCCTATCTTAGTAATGCATTGGTTTTGGCATAAAAAAAGTGTCAAGATATGAAAAAATATGCATAGAAGCCTGGGGCTGATCCTTCAGTGGTCATTCTGCCTACAGTTGGGATGATATTACTGTTTTGAGTACTCCAGTTCAACCTTAAGAATACACCAGCAAGGGGTCTGGGGTGGTGGCTCAGTGGTAGAGTGCTTGCCTTGCATGTGTGAGGCACTGGCTTCTATTCTCAGCAATATATATATATATATATATATATATATATATATATATATATATATATATATATATATCAATCAATAAAGTTCTATCAATAACTAAAAAAAATTAAATTAAAAAAAAATAAAGTACACTAGCAGAATTTAGGAAAATCTTGGCACAATCCATAGTGCTTTAAAAGTGACAATATACCAACAAAAAACTCATAGGATTTAGATTTAGGCACCATCCAGTGATAAAATATCAGAAGTGATTATAGTATTGGAGAATATAGGCAGCCCAGTTAGAATTTCCAGAAAGATAGGTACAAAGTCAGATTGCAAAGATTGGAACAAATGCATAATCTTTCAATGTCTGTATGATGTTGCATAGCAACAAACATCAAGAACATTTTTGGGAACCAGTATCTTATCTAATGGTCATAATAAGGTACCAGAAACTGACCATGTAGTAACTAATATAAGTGTGCACTCTGATGGAAAGTTTAAGAGAGATATTTCAAGGAAACTTAAATAATTTCAAGAAAACACTGAGGAAAAATTCAGTACTCTATCAGATAAATTGAATAGAAGAATGGAAACAATTTTAAAAAAAATAAGACCTTGAGTTGAAACATACACTGAGAAAAAATTTTAAAATGTGATAAAAGTTATCAAGAACATAACACAGCAAATGAAAGAAAGAACTAACAAAGCCAAAGACAACCGATATGAAATGCACAGTTTGAATAGAGAAAATAATAAAGAAGAATGAAGAATGCTCATAGAAAAACTGGGACAGCATTGAAAGAGCAAATATTCAGGTCACAAGGGTTCAAGAGCAACTTGAGAATGCCAAAAGAGTATGAAAGTATATTCAGAGAGAAAATTTCCCAATTTAGATAAAGATATGAATATCCAGGTTAGGCAGGTCAAAGGTTAGTCAGAATTAACTCAACCAAATCTATTCTAAGACATATTATAATTAAAGTCTCACAGGTAAAAAATGAGAAGAAGATTCTTAACCAGTTAAGTTTCAAGTTCTCAATTCTGCAAACATAATAAAATTTCAACTCAATGTTATTTCAAAGTTACCACAAGTGCTATATTTGTTGCTGAATTTGAGTTTTTGTAAGTCTCCCACAGCTGGGATGATGGAACAAAATGTGTGAAGGAAGAAAGAAGAAGAGAGTAAGAAGAAAATAATAACATACATACGTATATCCCAAATTTTCTCAATATCAGAGTGGTGTGACACTTTCACAGTACTGAAAGAAAAAAAATGTCAACCCAGAAAACTGTACCAAACAAAACTATCTTCATAAATACAGGGAACATAAAGTCACTCCCAGAGAAATAAAAGCTTATGGAATGTATCTCACAAAATCAGTCCTACAATAAATGTTAGAGCCAAGTTCTTCAAAAATATAAGTGGAAAGAATTTTTTTCAAACTAATTCTAAGTTAAAACCTAATTGTTTCTCCACGTACAGGGCACCTCTATTCTAAAATAATATCTTCAACACAGTTCAACTATGATGGTTTCCCTTTAACTTTGGGGGATATATTTCAAGATCCCAGTGGATACCTGAAATTGTAGATGGTATATAATACTATTTTTAACTACACATTTCATATATATATATATATATATATATATATATATTGTGTGTGTGTGTGTGTGTGTGTGTGTGTGTGTGTGTGTGTGTATGTATATGTGTTAGGCATAGTAAGAGATTAATTACAAAAACTAATAATAAAATCAAACAATTATGCAATATAATATAATACAATTATGTAAATATATTCTCTCTGAAAATATCTTATTCATTCTTCTTGCAATGATGTGAGATGATACAGTGCTTATGTGCTGAGATGAAGTTAGATGAATAACTTTAGCTTTGTGATGTACTGAAAGTCTATTATGTAAGGGTTACATATGCACAAGCTCTGTGATGATACCAGATAACCAGGATGCCTGCCAACTATCTAAAATGTAAGTAGCATAGTAGTATATACATCATAGATACATTGAACAAAGGGATGATTTACTTCCCTTGGTGGGAAAAAGAAGAATAGCTTATGAATCCATTAAACTGCTTAGATTTATGTGTAAATTATAACATATAAATTATTTATTTCTGAATTTTCTATTTAATATTGTTGGACTGTCCCTGACCATGGGTAACTAAAATCATTTATAAAAACATACTGGATAAGGGAGGACTACAGCATTATATGCAATATTATATTTATCTGATTGTCTGTTTAATGCTTTCACCATTTATGATAATCCTATAAATAAGCTATTCCAAAAATTATGTTTATATTAATAATGCAATGTTTTTTGAGTTATAAGAAAATTAGACATCATAGATTAAAATCCAATTGATACTAATCAGGTGTGTCACATTGGGCAAGTTACTCAGAATGTCCTTAGTCATTTTCTTTTCAATACATATCAAATTTCTTATTTGTGAAATGAGTTAGTATATATATGGTTATAAAAACATGCTTGACCACTAGGTTTGCTGATGATAAAGTGAGGATGAGGATGGTACCAGTGTTTGTGTCAATATTATGCACCAGAACATGAAGATTTCTACTCTCCTGCTCAAGAGTGCCAGCAATGATTGGAAAGTGTACTACTGTTTATATTTTCCATCATCAGTATCATGTAAAACTATTTCATGAGGATTTCACAATTAAACTAGTTTTTCAGGTCTTCTTTTGCTTAATTTACCCAGGATGGAATATGCATTAAAATTTCTGTTATTTAGCCGTCTGCCCCATTCTTTCCCTGAATGTAGATTATGAGGTTTCTCCACTGGACACATTTTTGCATTTCAGGTCAGGTGAAAATGTTTGACTTAAATGAAAATATTCTTAGGGATTTTCTAGAATGTACAATTTTATATATTGTTTGCCATATGATGGATTACTTATAATCTAGACTTTGACTCCATTTAGTAGTACATCATTTTCTAAATTGAGGATGTACTTAATAGCAATTGAGTTTTATACTTCCTCTTATGGTAGATATATTCCATTGAAAGTGGTAATGTGAAAAGTGCAAGTTTATATACTACCTTTAAAATATGATTTTTTATTCTCATATTTAATGAATTCCAAATCATATAAAAATATATTAAACCTGAACAATGTTGCTTTATATATGTATATCCTTGATTTTAATTTGTGAATTTATCTATTGAAATAAATTGCCCTTAGGTAAAAGATATTATAAGTTTTTCTTGAAAAATTGACATAATTTTGTTCTTCTTTAAGGAAAAATAATACTCCATTATATACACATACCACATTTTCTTTATCTACACATCTGCTGATGAACATGTATCTTGGATCCATAATTTGGGCTATCTGAATTGGGATATTATAAACCTAGGCATGCATTAATATCCTGACTTTAATTCTTTGAATAAATAACAAGGAGTGGTACAGTAGGGTCATAAGGTAGATTCATTCCTAGTCTTTTGAAAAATCTCTGTAATAATCTTCATGATAGATGTACTAATTTACAATCACACCAACAGTTTAAAAGTGTTCCCCCAACACACATACAGCCTCATCATCGTTTATTATAATTTGTGTTCTTATTGATTGCCATTCTAACTGGAATCAGTGAAATCTCGGTGTACTTTTGACGTGCATTTCTCTGATTGCTGAAGATGTTGAGCCATTTGTATTTCCTCTTTTGAGAAATATCTATTTAGTTTACTTGGAAAATTAGTGGGCAAAGATTTTCTCCTATTCTGTAGGCTTTCTTTCACACTGTTGTTTGATTTGCTGTGCAGAAGTTTTTGTTTTGTTTTGTTTTTCCTTGTTTCAATTTGATGCCATCCTCATCCCATTTATTAATTCTTGGTTTTATTTTCTGAAATTTAGGGGTCTTATTCAGGAAGACCTGAATGCCTGTTCCTAAATGATGGAGTGTCAATCCTGGGTTTTTTTTTTTGTTGTTGTTGTTGTTTGTTTGTTTTTGTAGTTACAAAGTTTCTGGTGTAATTCCTAAGTCTTTGATCTATTTTGAGTTGAAATTTTTGCAAGGGTGGGAAACAAAGATCTAGTTTCATTTTTGTACATATGAATTTCCAATTATCCCAGTGCCACAAAAAATAAATCATGAAAACATCTCCATTCACAGTAGCCTGTAAAAAAAAAGTGCCTAGGAATAAATATAACCAAAGAGATAAAAACCTCTACAATAAAAAATTATAGAACACTGAAGAAAGAAATTGAAGAAGACAATAGAAGATGGAAGATGTCCCATGTTTCTTAATAATCAGAATTAATATTGTCAAAATGGCAATGTTACCAAAAGCAATATACACATTCAAGGCAATCCCCATCAGGATCCCATCAAACTAGGAAAAATAGTATTAAAATTCATATAAAAAGCAATGTCTGGTTTTCCTACCAGACAAATGAGCTCAGGTTGTCATTTGAACTGAAAAATGAGCTCAGGTTGTCATTTGAACTGATAACTTCATGATAGTCATAGTTCTCTAAGCAAAAAATGTAACAAACAAATATTCTTTTAAATTATTTCTAAAGCAATAACTACTATTATGATGGAATGATGATGAACCTTTAAACATCTTAATTTTAAGGAGAAGTCAGTCTTCATATAAAAATGAAGGATGACTGCTTTTTTTCCCCCCACTTTGCCTTGCTGATGTAATGTTAATACCATTCAGTCACTGCTGCTGATTTAGGTCACCTTTGAATTAACCACTAATATTTTTGAGGTTCTGTGTACTTGCCTTTATAAATCCCCTGGCAAAACCTCTAACAACTTCCAGTGCATTTCACAGTTTATTCTGTATGAGAAGTGTTCTTTTTTTTTCTTTTGAACTCTCATGTTATAGGCTAAAGAAAATGAATGTAGTTTTCTTCTCATTTCACAGTTTATATCTAAGCACTTCCCACCAGGAGAGCTTCAGAATTTTGCTGTAAGCTAAATGCATGTTTCTGTAAATGGCAGCTTTTGCCTTTGAAATGTGAAATGATTCTTTTAATGGAAAAAAATTCCTAAATACATGAGAGCTGGATAGTTCACTAAAGAAGTCTTAAGACAAACTATAATTTATATATATAAATTTTATATATAAATATGTATTTTAATATATTTTGTAGTGTTAAGTATCTATGGCAACATAATTTCTATAGTGATTATATCAAGTTTAACTTTGAAAATCAATGCATTGTACTACAACTAAATTGCTAAACAAAGAAGACATCAGACATTTTGTAATTTTACAAAATACAATAAAATTAATTTATTAAACTCATACAGTAAATTTGCAAAAAAAAAACGGAAAAAAATATATTTTAGTTATTTACTTCAGTAAACATGCATTTATGTATAAAACAGCCTGGGAGGTGTCATAGGATTGGCAAAGATGAGAATGAATATGTTCCTTATATCTCTTTCTTAAAATATACTTTAAAAGACAGATAAATGCACACATAATACTAATACCAAAAAAAAAAAAAAAAGATTGTAAAAGCTATTGAAGAAGCACAAAATTCTATTTGAGCATAGGACAGTGAAATAATAACACCTGTTTGAAACAGATCTTTCACTAAAGCCTCCTTTTTGCAAATTGCCTATAGATTTAAAAAGGAAGTTCTCTATGTATTATATTTATTGTGAATTAATAAATATGTTTTATATCTGCTCAATCTGAGAATGCAATTGTATCTGTCCTGCAGAAGAAACTATCTTTTTCCAGATAGTTGTAGCAGAGAAAATTTCAGTACACATGTGACTTCTACTATATAATGTACATGAAGCAACCGTTAAGTATAACAGTCACTTTTAAATGGAATTGGGACTACATCACCAACCTAAAAGTTGTTCTTAGGAAGCCTCAGTCTTCTACAGTGTTGTTAATTTTCATTAGATGGTCCTAGTGATTTTATTATTTTGAAATAAAACATATCACATTTTTCTTTTGATAGTAACTTCTGATGTCTGTGTGTTTAGGAAAGAAGAATTGCTATTTTAAAATTTTTATAAATAATGGTGAGGAAAAACAGTCTTAAATCTCCTGACAGAATTTTTGTTGTTTTAATGGAAAAAATGAAACGTCAAACAAATCTAAGGTGGAACTATTATAATTCAATACTTTCTTATCCATAACATATTTATGCCAATGATATGTATTATAAATATTGATTCTTAGAAATTATTCTGTAAATGCTTGTTTTTTGGTACTGGCGATTGAACCCAGTACCAAAAAGCTACCATCAAGCTATACTCCCAGTCCTTTTAAAATTTTTTTCTTAGACAAGGTCTCCCTAAATTGCTGAGATGGATCTCAATCTTGTGATGTTTCTGCCTCAAGTCTCCCAATATAAAATACTTAAAGTTGCTGTCTTTAAGAGAAATACAAATGTTATCCTTATCCTTTAGATGAACCATGTAAAAACAATACCTAATATATGTCCATTAGTTATGTCTTCAGGTATTGTCTGCCCTCAGCTATAAATCAATTCAGTATTCTTCTGAGTTCCATGCATCTCTAGTGATTTGAGAGGATAAATCTTTTGTTTAATATTCAGTTATATTATTAGTTCTAACATTGTTTATGAGTGTTGGGCTTTCATATGGAAATATATATAAAGGAAAAGAGGTCAAACATATTAGAATTCTCACTGAAATGAGTTCACAATTCCAATGGGGAGTTTTTATCAGCAGTTAGAGAAACTGCTAAGAAAAATTTTAGAAGACAAAAGAGCAGTTGAAGCAGGTCGGTTTGTTACTAAACAGATGGGCTTAGGAAAGAGTGTATAGAGAAAGAAAAAGTACCTCAGACAGAGGGAAACAAGTTAACATTAATCAGAATGATATTCTGAGTTTGTGGGGTAATGTAAAATGAAGTGTGAAGTTTGGAATTGGTAGAAAGGACAAATAGTCCATAATACAAGGATATACTTATACTACCAAATATGATATTTGATTTCTTACTTTCCTGTCATTGGGAGACATTTAAATATTTAAAAGCATGCTCTAAGAATTGGTTTAATTTGTCAGAGGAAGAGTGACATCTGTGTTACTTTTTAGTTTTCTGAAAAACTTAAACTTCTTTGTTTAAAACTTAAACTTCATTTACTTGCACTATAGATTAAGTCCTGCTATGCGAGATAGGTTCTAGATTGATCCCAATATGCTCCACTTAGGATATTGTGTATACTGTCTATTTTTTATTCTGCTATTTCACATGGATTTTATTACTTCTTGCTGGTTACTACCCATCTTTTTCTAAGTATACATATATAGAGAGGTACATGCATGTAAATGCACGTGTGTGTGTATATAAATGTGTGTATATATACATGTATATATGTTTGTGTATATACTTTATATATAGTCATATGAAAGTCAAGCAAGTTAAGTGTTAAGAAACAAACTATATTTAACAACACATCAGCGATTTATAACCTTGGTGTGAATAGTTTCTGTTAATTCTCAGGGGATGAAATACCAGATATGAACAGATCTTCTTTAATCTATTTTCTATAGTACCATAAAATAATTTTCCAATAATACACTTCCAACTACTTTGGACTCCTATTTAATGTATGTCAATGGCTTTTAGTTTCTCTCAGGAAAAAATACAGTCACCTTAGAAAAGCATAATTCATTCCCACAAATATGCTCCTGGCTTTCTTGATTCTGTACTTTCATGCCTACTGTTTCTTTGGGTAAGAATAAATTCTTAAATTCTTCATTTGCAACATCAAGGTTCTAATCAGAAAGATCACTTTCTATTTTTTTGGTGGAAGGGTATTAGAGATTGAACTCAGGGTTACTCTAAAACCGAGCCACATCCTCAGCAATATTTTGTATTTATTTAGAGACAGGGTCTCACTGAGTTTCTTAGGGCTTGTTAAGTTGCTGAGGCTGGCTTTGAGCTCTAGAACCTCCTGCCTCAGCCTCCCAAGTTGTTGGGATTAAAGGCGTGTGCCACCACGCCAAGCTAGAAGAGCACATTCTTAAGAGTTGCTACTGTGTTTGATGGTGTGTATGTTTATCTCTACACTAGATTAAATCCCCTGCTATCTGTACCCATTGAGTTAAAATTTTATTTTTAATAATCACATATGCATCTATATAAATTGTTTATACGTATTTAACTCCTCTGATGGTGTAAACTCTGTCTCTGTTAATTGCAAATGAACCATGAGGAAATTACACAATCATTAGAAAATATCTAATAAAGTAAATGAATGAGTGATGAATAAATGAATTGATAGATGGGTAGATAGGTATATGGATAAATGAATAAATTTGCAATTTTATGAACAGATTGGAGATCACAGTATTAAATCAAAATCCTGTGTTACATTTTGAATCTTTAAAGCCTGAATAAAATTATTGTGCATCAGTGGGATATCCATAGGAAAGTAAAATAATAATTATTTTTGCTAAATTTATGAAGGTATTGCATGATTACTGTAAATTGATTATTAGTTTCCACAAAGCAATGGAAATGATAAAGAATTGGGAATGAAATTATTCTCTATTTTAATGGAAACTTGATTAGGTTTATTTATTTCTCTAACCCTATTTCTTTCAGTAATGAACATGATTTTAATACCTATTTAAGGGCATACCGAGAATTAAAAATGTTAAATAACTACCACATGCCTGTCACAGAGTAGGTATTTAATAAATGGTACTTTGAGTTACATTTCTTATGTTATGGATAATTTTTATATTGTTGTTTTGATTCTTAATCATCTTCCAGCTAAGGTTGGGTCTCTGTCTGACCTTCTCTTACTGATATCCATATAAAATAATGTATAAATACTTGGTTCCCATCACCATTAATTATTAAAAGTAGGATGAGAGTAGTTTTTGATCATTGTTTTTCATTCAACAAATGTTCATTTGAACACCTAGCAAATACTAGGATAATCTAAGTCTTAAAGAGATAGTGATTTACAGTTATTGATAAGTGTTATGAAGAAAAATTAAGCAGAACAGAACAGGAAGGGCCATGTTTCAAAGTAAGACTGTGTTTTGATTGCACTTTTAAATCGAGTAGGAAAGGAGGTCTTTCTGAAGAGGTAGCAATTCAGTGGCTTGAAAATACTAAAGTTAAAATAGAGTAAGTGAATGGATAGAGAATCAGAACAGGAGGTATAGGTAAAAATATAATTAAAATAATAATAATACAATGATCATTGAATAATGACAGGTTTATTCTACTTAGACTAAGATGGTAAACAATTAGAGAATTTGAGTATATGAAGAATATAACATGACTTAAAGGAATGAACAGCAAGATTTGTTAGCAAAGGGGTGATATATCATTTACTGTATTAAGAAATTTTATACAAGTGTCCTTGGAATCAGGAAGGATACTGAAGAGCCTTTCTCAACAATCCAAGAAGAGATGAGGATGGCTTGAACTGGGGTGGTGGGTGGGGAAGAGATGATAAGACATAGACACAATCTGAAGATAGATTAGCCAAGTAAAAAATCATCCTAGCAATTGAGTTTTAATTGTGATATCAAATCTTGGACCTCTCTAAAGGAAAAGAACAGCACCTGTTATGTGCATCAATTGTAACCAGAGAGATGAAGACTCTACTTCCCAATGGGCATGGGTGTCTACTAATACACCCTGCATCTTTTCATGTCCCAAACTGCAGATGAGTTATGTTTAGGCAAAAAACATGGCATCTCATGAAGTCTACATATCTCAACACTGAAATTTGATAAAAGAACAAATTTCTATTCTTCCATGTGAGTGTTTTTAAAATTTTTGAAATTACCTACCACAATCACCAGAATCTTTCTTCTTTTTAAAAAAGGATTTTGAAAATTTTCCAATGCTCTTTTGATATTATTGTCTAATTGACTTGTGGAAGAAAACACATTGTACTAGAAGCCAGAATTCTTTCAACTCACCTAATTTCAAATATATGGACTGTGTAATGAGATTTCTTTATGCTTTAAAGGAAAAATATAGAAATAGTAGTATTGTCATTTCCTTAAAATTTTTAATATATTCATTTCAAAGACAGAAAATTTAGCACAACATAATATGTTAGTTTAATTCTATTGAAAGGTGTTTGCATGTATATTCATGTGTCCCTTTATTATCGATATCTAAAATTATAAATAATCCATTGCAGTATGGTAAAAGGGATATTAAAATTTAAGACAGAAACTTGAGAAAAAAATTGTACACTTCATAGAAAATCATACACACAAAAAAACATGATTTTTTTCTTGAGAAAAATAAAATCTAGAGTTGTTTTATAAGTTGACTTCAAAAGTATAACAAAGCTATAATAATCAAAATAGCATTGACATAAGAACAGACACACAGTGAAACAGAGGAGACAGCCCAGATACGGAACCACACAGATTCACTTATTTTCAACAAGGGCGCCAAGAGTACTTTACAGCAGAAGGATATTCTCTTCAATAAATGGTTTTAGGAAAAGTGTAAACCCACTTGCAGAACAGTGAAATTATACACTTATTTCATACTTATATAAACATTAACTCAAAATAAAGTCTTTTTAATTTTTTTTTAAAAGTCTTAATTACAGAATGTGACTCTACAAGATTAGTAGAAATAAAAATAAGTGGAAAGCTCTGTCACCTCAATCTGACAGTGAATTTTTGAATGATTCCAAAGCACAGGCAGTAAATGTAAAAATAAATGAGATTACATGTAACTAAAAACTGGCTGAACAGAATAAGAAGGTCTCCATAGGTTTAAGAGAAAACCTAAGGAATGAGAAAAATGTCTTTGACAACTACATATCTGATAATAAGCTAATACACAAAATATAAAAGGAAATCAAACAACCCAATAGCGAGAAAACAATTTAATTGATTAAAACATGTGGAAAGAAATTGAGTAGACCAAGGGAGGCATCCAAATTTCCAACAAGTATATTAAATGCTCAATATAATTATTGTTCAAAAAGCAAATTAAAACATTAAGATATTACATAATGCTTGTTAGAATAGTTATTATCAAAATAACAAAAGGTTTGCCAAATATGTGAAGGAAAAAAAACCTCTTTCACATGTTGATGGAGATGTAAGTTTATATAGTCATTATGAAAAACAGAATGAAGCCTTCTCAAAAATATTAATAGGATGGAATTTCCTAAAAAAGAAGAAATGTAGAAGTTCATCAGAAAATTAAAAACAAAATTACTATGTAATCCAGTACCCCCACTACTGGGTATATATCCAAAGGAAATATGTTATATCAGTATTATTCACAATAGCCAAGATAGAAAAGCAGCCTAAATATCCATCAATGGATGATAGCATAAAAATGTCATATAAATACACAATGAAATATTACTTAGCATTAGATAGTGAAATGAAAGAAATCCTTCTGTCCTGTCAGGGTCTGTAAGCAAGTCAAGATGGCGCCTGGCATTTTGCCAGAGGGAGTGGTTTGTGAAGTAACACCAGGGAGCCATTAAGTGTGGAGATTCCTTATTGGTTGACTGCTGTATCTAGTTTATGTTAATTAAGATAAGCTTTGTGGAATGTATATATACCCCTCCTGTCCTACAATAAATGGCTCCCACTCCTGCTGTATCAATATACACAAGTTGTTTGTCACCCCCCCAGTTATTTTGCCCAGCCAGCCGGGCTGCGGCACTGTCCACAACAGCATGGTTGAACCTAGAAAAGACTAGATTAAGTAAAATAAACCACACACAGAAAGACAAATAATTCATGATATCACTGATGGGTGGGATGCAAAGAAGTTGAATTACTAAAAGTAGAGTAGAATGGTGGTACTAGAGACATGGATTATGTGTAGGGGTGGGAAGGTTTATAGATGTATTGTTCAAAGGATACAAAATGTCAGAAGGAATAAATTCAATATGTACAATATGGAGACTGTGGCTGTATATCGCTGAGAATAGATTTTAAGTGTTTTTACCATAAAATGTGTTGTGAAATAATGCATATATTAATTCAATTGTGCCATTCTACAATGTATAAAAATGTGAAAACATCATATTCTACATAAAATATCTTTGCAATTTTTTATTTTTCAGTTAAAAATATATATAAATCAATACTGCATACACAAATGAATGAAGGAAAAAGTCTGAATTTCCAGTCTGGATTTTGTTGATATTTATGAATTTGACATATATCAAGCCATAATTGTTTAAGTATAAAGACCTTATTTTGAAACTGCGAATATATATATGAATATTTTGCAAGTTGTATAAATATATATGCATATAAGTTATGACATGATTGTGGAGCTGACAGCTTTAATGCCAAGTTGGTTCACTAATCTATCATAGCATTCATGTATTAAACCACATGTTTGATGTCTGATTAAATTAGTGGTTTTCTAGGTAGGTTAACAGGCATGGATTACCTAGCTCATTTTGAAGTTAATTGATTTTTTGAAGATAAACTTGTAAACAGTCAATCTAACTGATCTTTGAGAACTTTATCTAATGTATTGTCTAAAGACTGAGTATATTCAGAAAATGCTTCTCAGTTTATTCATTTCACAAAAAAAATTGTTCCATATTCGCTTGATTTCAGAGAACACAGGCTAGATTTAGACATTAAGTAATTTTGTAGCACCTCTGGTAAAATACACAAGTTTGTTGTGTGAGCCATTCAGTTTCATTACTTTAAAAGTAATGGAAATAATATTTAACTACCAATTCTAAGGTGTTTTAAATACAAATGTATAAATTTACTCTTTCATATTGATACAAAATCCTCATTTTATTTATACTAAGTATCAATTCTATAATATTTTGTTTCTATCAGATTTATCTTATTCTATGGGATATTATTATTATTATCCTGGGTGGTTGAACTCAGGGTTACTCAACCACTGAGCCACATCCCCAACCCTATTTTGTATTTTATTTAGAGAAAGGGTCTCACTGAGTTGCTTAGTGCCTCGCAGAATTGCTGAGACTGGCTTTGAACTCATGATCCTCCTGCCTTAGCCTCCTAAGCTGCTGGGACTATAGATATATGCCACCAGCCCAGCCATGGGATATTATTAATTAATGTGAATTTAAAATAAAATTAGATGTAGGTGCATATGTTTAAATTAAATTCTATGTATAAATATATATTTATGTATAAAAATATATGTGTATGAATATCATTTATATAAATGTATATAAATATATTTTCTCTATATATGTTTATTAATATATAAATATATGTGAATATCTGTTTCTCTAAAATTTCATTGGTTCCCATTTAGTGAAGCTGTATTACTGATTTCTGAGCAGAACTATTTGATAAAGGATTCATTATTACACTTGGGTATAATTTTAAACAACCAGATTAATTAACCATTCCATCTATCTCACCTTACATCTATACAAAATGTTTTTTTTTCATTCCCTTTTCTGTGCAATTAGATCAAAATCTGAGAACATGAAAGGTGCTTAATACATCTTTTCCCTCTTTTCAGAAAAAAAATGTGTGCCTTGAAGAGAGAAAATACAAGATTTAAGGGGTGGCAGGTGATTTTTTTTTTATTTTTTTGAACTTGAGTTGTTCCAAAAAGCAGAGTATGTTTAACAAAAGTGCTCTTTATAGTCTCCATTTGCTTTGTGAGCTTCTGCACATAGTGTTTATTGACAGCTATCAATGGAAATTAGAAAGTGATGTGATCCTTTCTAACTCTTCCAGAATAGACTGTTCTTCCCTGTTCTGACATATGATTGACACATCCTATTCTGATGCCATCACTAGGGACAGTTTAAGATGAAAAACAATTTCTCTAGAGCTTTATGAATTTCCTGTGACTCTTAAATTTTTTAGTGGGTATCCACTTGCTCAGAAATTTTTGGAGTTCTTAGGAGATAGTGGAGCAGTACAAAATGATTCTTAAATCTCCTATGTGTACCGATTATATAAGCTGATGGCTTAATATTTTGGAAATAGTAAAATAAGTCAACATTTTATATCATATGATAAAATGACATTCACATAATTTAAAAAGATATCATGATTGATAGCCTTTAAAATGAATATCTTTCCTACATTTTTATCAATTACTGTAATTTCTTATAACCCAATAATCTAATCTTACATAAAATATCAAGTCACTCAAGCCAATCTGAAACAAAAATACTAGTCCACAAACCAGAACTTGATCAAAGAGCTACATTTTTAAAATACATTCCCATAAAGTTACCCCATACATACATCTGGAATATTTGCACCTTTTCAGTTTATTACTAATTTTAATTAGATTTTGTGTAATCAAAATAATACCAAGATAAAAACTGAATATATTTCTGTAATGAAAATTGAGATAATGACTATAGTTTCTGATGCATTCAATGTGAAAAAGGCAATAATGAATATTTTTGAAGGCATTTACTCTATGTAATATTGTTTTATGCATTATTATCATTTGGAAGATTTTGTTAAAATAATACAAGTGTAATATCAGTTTTGATGCTGTTGTGTAAATATGTATCACAATATGGTCTAAAAGTTTTAAAATTAGGATAAGAAGATTGTCATTTGTACAGTTTATTTTAATACTAATTTTCTCTAAAAATCTCAAAACCCTAAAGATAGAGCTGCATATATTTTTTTTGCCAATATCATACTTTTAATCATTTTGAGTCTTTATATAATCACCTAGTTTTTAATAAAGTTACAAAAATATTTCACTTTCAGTCCTCTGCAGATTAAATTGTAAATGTGCCAGGGCTAACAATCAAAGTAGAAGTGTTATAATATTTTATCAGCAAAGGGGAAAAAAAGGCTTCCACAAAAATAACAAACTGGCTCTAAAATATAAGTACCCATCAGAATCACATGGATTCTTATTAAATATTCATTTCTGTTTAACCAACCCAGAGATTCTTATATATTTGGCCTTGGGATTAGTTTAGATGTGTATTTTTAATAAGTAACTTTGTTTATTCTTTATTATGTAAGTTCCCTGTAGAAGAAATAAAATTAAGCTATGGCAATTTAAAAATGCTTTACCTATAAACAGCAAAGGTGACTACATTTAGAGGAAATATGAATAACTTATTGAAATCAAAGGATGTCCCCATCTGTAAAAAGTGTAGCACTTGATTCTTCATTTAGCAAAAGAAGATTAAACTTTCATGGTCCTATCCAAATATCTTTGGAAGTGTATTAACCAGACTGATTAATTATTTTTAGAGGGTTTGAAATCCACTTTCTAAAATTTATATATACACCATTTAATCATGAAATATACATACAAAAGATTGTATGGAAGGAATGTGCATAATTTAAAGGGTTACAGTAAAATAATTATGTGTTAAGGATTTGTATAAAGATGTAAAATACACCTGAACCTTTGAATATCCCTTTTTACCAGATGTAATCATTATCTTGAATTTGGTGCTTTTAGTCTGTTGCACTTGTCCTTTGTTAACCCAGAGATGACTGTCAAATTGTTGAAAATCTAGCACTGAATGATTAGGAAAAAAAAAAAGAAAGTTACCCCATACATAAAGCTTGAATATTTGCACCTGGAGTAGAGTCCTCAGAGCCCCTCTGCAGCCAGGTCTGAGTGCATTCTGATTGTATGAGGATGAAAGAAGATATAATTTCATGGGGTAGTGTGTCTTTCATTCTAAATGCAAAACTGGAACCTAAGAGGCTTTTGTGAAATAAAAGACCATGAAGCATAAGCTTCATTGCAAATCTGCCTCAGATGGGAGGTGTTAGTGAAAAAGAAATACATCCATAGGGCCCTAGGATACAGAACAGAGCATTTTGGGAAATTGGCATGGTTCAAGAGAGGGACACTTGTTGTATGTAGGATAACAGCTACTTAAAAGTATTTCAACATTTTTACAGACAGTATTAGCACATGGAAACAGGTTATTTTCACTACATTCATCTCTTTCTGTACATATCCCGATATGATACAATATATGACAATATATGACAATGACTTATCAATATGTGTATGATCTGATAAATCTGCACACATAAGCATATATATTTATTTTTGCCCATCTTAAATGTTACATAAATAAATTCATACATATACGCCCTGACACTTCTTACATCTTTTTTTCTTTTCTAGATATTTTTTACTAAAATTAATTTTCATTAATTAAATTTAATTTCATTAAAAATAAATGGGAAACTTAAATTAAAGACAACTACTTTGCTCTTATGTCTAATCTGGCCAAGTACTAGAAATGCAACTTTTATAAAAGGACTTTGGTAAAATTTGTCAATGCACCAATTCTATCAAAAACTTTAGATAGGAATAATAAAGTTCAGTAAATTAAATTTTAAAAAGCATAAATGAAATATTAAAAAATCACGGGAATCTCTTCCTTAAACATGAAAGGCTTAAATAATTTTCAATGTAGCTTCTTAACAACAATAAGAAAATTGGTTCACAATTGCTAAATGAAATAATACTGAGGGAGTTCTTGGGTAACTTTAGAGCTTCATTATGCAGTCCAAAATAAAAAAGATAGCATTTTTCTTTAAACTGAATAGAAATGCACATACTGGGTCATGACTTTTCCATCTACTTGGATTACAGAGATTTATTCATCAATTGTTTTCATCAACCAACTTGATGGTTCCATGTTTTTCCTTCTTCATTTAAAAGAATGAACATTTTTCCAGTGGAATAGCTCTTTTCTAGTTATTCGTGTTTCCTCTGAATGCAGTCACCTTTGCTGCTTATAGGTAAAGCATTTTTAAATTGCCTATGAGGTACTCAGGCCAGTCCATGAGCTGAGCTGGCATGCTGGCATTGGTATACAATGTGTGCAACTTGATCACATCCACAGTGATCATGCTACAAGTTCTTTCAACAAGGCTTTCAAAAAATATCATATTCAATCATTTTCATCATCATGTAGAGCTTACTGTTAGTTTTAGTGAGCTTTTTTTTTTTTTTTTTTTTTTTTTTTGCTTTGGTGACCAAAAGACCTGATAAAAACAATTTAGAAGAGGAAAAGTTAATTTGGTGCTGTGGTTTCAAAGGTCTCAGTCCATATACAGCCAACTCCATGACTCTGACTCCAGATAAGGCAGAACACTGTGGCAAAAGAGGGTGGCAGAAGAAAACAACTCAGGACATGACAACAAGGGAGCAGAGAGCCAAAAACATAAATCCCAATGATACATCCCCAGTGACCCTCCGCCCCGTCACCACCTGTCTATAGTTATAACCCATTGAATCCCTATCAGTGGATTAATCCATTGCCTTCTTGATGAACATCTTTGTTGTTCCATTGTATTTTGCTATGTCAACAGTGCTGACTTATTTTTTCATGTTTTCTGGTGGATTTCTAGTATTTCTGAATAGGGAATGCATATTAAAATAGGAAATATAATTCTGAGTGGAATTGGTAGTGAATATAATAGGTAGTGAATTTAATAGGCCCCTAAATAATTTATTATAAACTCCATACTTTTCATCACTAAATTGTATTGGCCCATGTAGTAAATAATCATTTTTTTTAAATATAGGTCTGCTTCTTGTATCTTTTTAAAAAATTCTACTTGTTAGTTGTCTCAGCCCATCCTCTGGCATACTCTACTAACTGGCATAATTTTCAGATGAGCCTTATGAAACGTATGCTGTCAGAAAATTTTGTTTCTTCTTGTTCCTTTAATTCTTCATATGATTTTTAGAACAAATTAACAAATTCATAGGAAAGTCTCCATAGTGACATATTTAAAACTGAGATTTTTAATCATTGAACTTTTCTACCTATGACTATAAGTATACCTTCTCATTTTTTTTTTTCTTTTGGGTATGGGGTTTCAGTTCACAGTATTGAACCAAGAGTTTTGTATAGGCTCAAGTACTCTACCACTTAGCTATATGAACAATACTTTGCTTTTTTTTTTTTTTTTTGAGACAGGGCCTCTCTGAGTTGCCTAGGTTGGCTTAAAATTGTGATCCTCCTGCCTCAGTCTCCAGAATAGCTGGGACTACAAATGCCCTACCATGGCTAGTTTTGTTTATATTCCTTTTTTTTGTGTGTGTGTGTGTGTGGAGGGGGGACCAGGGATTGAACTCAGGGCCATTCTACCACTGAGCCACATCCCATCCCTATTTTGTGTTTTATTTAGAGACAGGGTCTCACTGAATTGCTTAGTGCCTCTCTAAATTGCTGAGTCTGGCTTTGAACTGGCGATCCTCCTGCCTCAGCCTCCTGAGCTGCTGGGATTACAGGCATGCACCATTGTGCCTGGCACATGCATGTTCTTACTTAATGTTTCACAATAGAAAGAATGATTTTTTAAAAGTCATGCATATTTTCCTTTCTTATTTTCATGTGCATGGTATGTTTGTTACTTTATATAAATGGAATTTTAAAGTAAAATTTAATGATTTTGTGTGTGTAAGAAAATGCAGTAAACCACATTTAACACGATTTTGTATTTCTTGGTAAAATATTTCATTAGGTCTTATCTACATTCTGTAAATATTTTACAAGTTTCTATACAGACCAATATATGAGAAAATGACACTATTGTCTTCAATTCAATTGTTATGATTTTTTTCTTTAATCCTTATTATCTATTACTTTTGTTTAATGTTAAATGAGATGGTGATAATTACTGTTTTATATTTATATTTATATTAGAATTAAAGTTTTGACTTCTCACCATTGTGTATTTTGTTTGTCACAGGGATTTTTTTTTAACCATTGGCAGATAATAACTACGTATGGTTATGGGACACAATGTGATATTTCATCTCACTTATACAGGATACTTAGATTATCAGTCATCTCAAATATTTATTATTTCTTTGTGTTGAGAACATTCAAAATCTTCTCTTCTGGCTATTAACAATATTAAATACTGTGAACTGTCATCACATCTCAGTGTAATAGGATATCAGAACTAATGTCTGGCTGTGACTTTTTCTGTGTTAGGCTCTCCCTGTTCTCCCATTAGCCAGTCTTAACCCCTATGTTGACCTCTATGTCCATGAACTCAGCTTTTTTGAGATTCCACATGAATGGCATATGTGGCATATGTCTTTTTATACATGATCTATTCCATTTCACACTATGATCTCTATGTCTATAATGTTGCTACAACTTATAAAATCCTGTCTATTTATGGATGAATAGTATTCTACTGTGTTTATATAACGTATTCTGTTTATTCATCCATCAGTGAACATCTCAGTTGATTCCATACCTGGCTACAGTGAATAGTATCACAATAACACAGGAGTTCATGTGTCTTTTAAATATTGTGATTTTATCTCCATTAGCTTAGAACAAGATTGCTGGATCATATGGTGCTGACATTTTGATACTCTTTGTTAAGTTAAATAAGTCTAATGTTAGTTTATGAAGATATGTGTAGCCAATGTACATAAATGATACCAAAAGCTACCATTGCATACATTGAAAGAGTTCGGACATTTTTAAAATTTAATGTGTTGATATGGAAATTTATATAAATCAAATCTCTAATGAGGAAACATCATGATGCTTTTCTGTCGTTGCTTACCACATTTGGTTTGCTAAAATTATTTTAAGATTTTCTCATTGTTCACAGGTGACAATAAATTAGTTTAATTTTTTTTCTATTTGAGTGCAGATATATTAAATCCTTAAAAATTATCAGAATACATTTCTTATTTTGTTACTTCTTAAAATTTAGGTACTATTGAAGTTACCTCTTGCATACTTAACAGGAAAACATTAAAAATCTATCTGGATATAAAGTTTTGTCTGTGAGAAGATTTAAAATTAAAGGTATAATTGATAATTATTTTACTACTTGTGTTATGATAAGAAAAGTTTGGTCTTTATCCCTGGTTCTTGCTTCAGGGCTCACAAAACCCTAGCAATTTCCTGAGTCGTAAGAATGATAAGAATATCTTTTTCTCTAGTGACATGACTCTTGATGGGACCCTGATAATTTTACCATAGGGTTGGTCACCAGGAAAACCAAACCTGATTAGAAAATGGGAACTTTCATCAACATCCACTGACCCAGAGGTAGAAAGAGTCGTTGGGGATTGAATCCTTCATCAGTTCTCAATGATTTAATCATGCCCATGTAATAAAATCTCCAACCTAAAACCTGGTGTAGAGAGAGCTTCCAATTTGTGGGAGAGCAATGCTTCTAGATCCCTCTCGTAGAAACTGCACTGCTTTGCACATTCTTCACTCTAAGTATATCATCCATTAACTGTTCCTGACTGCAGTCCTTTATAATGAATTGAATTGTTTTCCTACCCAAACTGGAAAGGCTTTAGATATCCCTACTGTACTCATGTCTTTGCTCAGTAGTTGCCAGAGCCTCATGTTTCTTCATGTTCTAGAAATCATTCCAGGAGGCAAGTGAGAAGCTCTCTAATTTTTTTTTTTGTGTGTGTGTGTGTGCCTGTGTATGCATGCTTCTGCCCCCACCTATACACACTTGTTTAGGGTGTGTGTGTGTTGGGGTGCTTTTTTAATATTTTAAGACTGCAGAGAAATATGTATAAAAATAGCAGTTCTCTAAGGACCTGTTCTCTCTCCCTAAAGTAACTTCAACCATATTGTGAAGAGGCTAGAAGTATTTCTCAAGATAATTTATTAATAAATGTTAGATTGTTCCTTATATTTTCTTAAGGAATTCTACTATGATCTAGTGCTCAGTTTTAGAATGTGAATTAATTTAGCACCTATTTTGCTATTCTTGGTCTCTAATCGAAAGAATTACATTTTATAAAATTAATAACATGCTGACAACAATTCCATATGCTCCACATTCCAAAACGTTCTTGAAAAGTTCCTTTTCTGTCTCCCATAAACAATATTTAATTTATTATAATTCATAATCAGAAAATTAAAAATATTTTTACGTCTCTCACAGTCACTCCATGTTTTCGTAATTTTTATTTGTTCTTTTTGGCAACACAAGACAGTAGAATATATTTTGGCATATTATACCTACGTGGTGTATAACTTCCCATTATTGTGGTTTTATATGATGTAGAGTTACACTGGTCATGCATTCATATATGAACACAGGAAAGTTATGTATGATTTATTCTACTGTCTTTCTCTTCCCATTTCCTGTCCCTCCCCTTCATTCTCCTTTGTCTAATCTAATGAACTTCTATTCTTCCTCCTGCAACTCTTCCTGTATGTTAGCATTCACATATTAGAGAGAATATTTCACCTTTTTGGTAGGGGGGATTGGCTTATTTCAATTAACATGATAATCTCCAGTTCAATCCATTTACCAGCAAATGCCATAATTTCATTCTTCTTTATAGCTTAGTAATATTCCATTGTGCATATATAACTCATTTTCTTTATCCATTCATCTGTTGAAGGGTATCTAGTTTGGTTCCATAGCTTAGCTATTGTGAATTGAGCTGCTATAAACATTGATTTGGTTGTGTCACTGCAGTATGCTGATTTTTTAAGTCCTTTGGGTATAAAGTGAGGAGTGGAGCAAGTGGGTCAAATGGTGCAATACACAGAAGTTTTACTATTATTATATGTATGTTATTATCCACACTATGCATTGTTTCCTTTCTACTATTCATCTTCAAGTCTACTTTAGTATACTATTCTAGTATACTTCTTTATTTTACTGATTTTTAACACATTTTAGTGAAGTATCTATCTCATTGCTTTTTGAAGTTTTTCTATCTCATTGCTTTTTGCTTACCAGCAATGTATGTATTTGTGTATTCATCCATAGGATTATCATCCTGATCCTAGAGAAGAAACTAGCTCTTCAGTTGTATGCCTATGTGTTGGTCAGATTCCATTAATATAACAAATATCTGAAATAAATCAACTAAAAAAGAGAAAAGATATATGTATTATCCATTCATCTGTTGAAGGGCTCTAAGATGGTTCCATAGTTTAGCTACTGTGAATTGAGCTGCTATAAACACTGATGTGGCTGTGTCATTGTAGAAGCTAATTTTAAATCCTTTGGGCATAAACTGAGGAGTGGGATAGCTGGGTCAAATGGAGGCTCCATTCCAAGTTTTCTGAGGAATCTTCATACTGCTTTCCCGAGTTGTGGTACATATACACAATGAAATATTACTCAGTCTTAATACAGAATAAAATTATGGGCATTTTCAGGTAAATTAGTGGAACTAGAGAATATCATGCGAAGTGAAATAAGCCAATCCCAAGAAAACAAAGGTTAAATGTTTTCTCTGATAAGCAGATGCTGATCCATAGTTGAGGGAGGTAGGGAAGAATAATGGAACTTTGGATTGTGGAGAGGGGAGTGAATGTGTGGGGATGGGAAGGATGGTACAATGAGACAGACATCATCACTCTATATGATTAAACTACTGGAGTGACTCCGAACCATGTATAGCCAGAGGAATGAGATGTTATGCTCCATTTGTGTACAACGTGTCAAAAGGCATTCTACTGTCACTTGTAACTAATTAGAACAAATAAAAAAAATTTAAAATAAAGGAGCAAAGGTGTATTTTGACTCACAATTTTAGAGTCATTGCTCATTTTAAAATCATTTAGCTCATTGCTTTTGGACCTGTATTGAGATGGTATGTCACTGTGGGAGCACACGGTTGAGGAAGCTGCTCACCTCATGCTGTTCAGGAAGTACAGAGAGAGGAAGAGAAGGGGCAGGGTCCTAATATCCTCTTTAAGGTCATGCCTTCAATGATCTATCTCTTTCCCAATAGGCTGGGGCATATCCCAATATCACCACAACCTGGTAATAAGTCATAAAGACATGTGACCTCATGAGACATTCAAGATCCAAACCATAGAGCTCCATATAAGAATTATATGTTGTGTTTTTCTCTCTCTCTCCCTCTCTCTCTCCTTATTTGTGTGTGTGTATTCAAATAAAGGTGTTTCCAGTAGATTTTATATTCAATAGTAAGCTTTATTTTTTTCAGAGAAGATATAACTTATTAAAGTTATTATAAGATATATTTTACTAAATTACTTGATATAGCTTTACTACTTCACTCTCTTTTTCTTTCCTATTTTCTTCTCTTTATTAACTTTATTTCCTAACTAAGGAAGATAGATGCTAGTTCCCATTTGAGAATTGATTAAATACTCTGTTCTGAGGCTAATTTACTTCCTAGAAAAACATCTCTCTATGTCTCTCAAAATTTAACGACCTGATTTCAGTTCAGAGGAGAGTTCCTTGTGTCAGTGGTACTTTAAAATTCAGATAATTAAATGAGACATTCTTTTTCTTGACCTTCTTAGAACGTCTTTATAGTAACTCATCTAACCACAACTTGGCTATCATGTTGTATTGATTCTTTATAAAAAAAAGTCTCAAGTACATTGAAGATAAGTGACACCTGATATTACTTTGAAATTACATAAAATACATGTGTTGTTGACTCAGTTATTATATCAGTCAATAAGAGTGACACAGACTAATAAGTTGTAGAAGCTGCAACTGATATACAGACAATTTGACAGCTGGATTCTATGAGCTACTGTTTGCAAAACATTCCTTTTTAAACTATGAGATAAGGGTAGTAACATAATAGTCATATTTGCTTACAACTTTCATCTCTGAACAAGTAAATAGTGATCATCACATACTAGATTGGTTCTTATTCTTGCTCTATGAAAGTTTTTATTTTTTTTATTTTTTTAGTCTGCTCTTTGGGACTTTGACTAACTAAATAAGTATTAAAAAAAGGCAAGTCTTTACAAAGCCTATACAAGGTTATTGGGTGCTAGCTACAGATTGCTGATAAAAGGATGTCTAAACACTGAAAAAGGAGTTATCATCAAATACCAAACAGACTTTATATATATCCAAATTGATTTTGTAAATTAATCCAAGTCTAGGTACACACATTGAAACTAATGGAGTTCAGAAAAGCATTAAATAACACTCTAGCCAAATGAACTAGTCAATTTAACATATATCACTTGGGATCATGGAATAGATTTTCATTATTTTCATTTTGAAAAATGAAAATCCTACCAAATAATCTCTAAACTTTCCAAAAATCAAATTTCTGCCCAGTTTGACAGCAAATTCAACATACATATTGCTAAAATTTAAAGCATTGTATAAATTCATCAAAAGAATAAAAATACTAGATAATTTGATTTATAAGGTAAATTTTTAAAAAACTGATTCAGACATTGATCATGTTTTTTTTTTCAAAGTGTTTTAAATATCCTACTAAACATACATATAGGAGAGGGAACTCAATATTTTGCAAGGAATTACTTCTGTGAGTTGTGATTGGACCTGGATTCTGAGGAGCAGAGGTGGTTACTGGTTCTATGTAGGCAAGATCACACTGTTTTGGCTACACATTTTATGTAAGATTGATATCCTGTCATACTCAGTCTGATTATATTTAAAGGTCTGTTTTTCCCAAGTTTTTTTTTTTAATATTTTTTTATTGGTTGTTCAAAACATTACAAAGCTCATGGCATATCATCTTCCATACATTTGATTCAAATGGGTTATCAGCTCCCATTTTTACCCCAATTACAAGTTGCAGAATGACATCGGTTACACATCCACATTTTTACATAATACCATATTAATGACTGTTGTATTCTGCTACCTTTCCTATCCCCTACTATCCCCCCTCCCCTTCCCTCTCCTCTTCCCTCTCTACCCCATCTGCTGTGGTTTAATTCTCTCCCTTTTTTTTTCCCTTTCCCCTCACAAACTGTTATATGTAGTTTTATGTAACAATGAGGGTCTCCTTCCATTTCCATACAGTTTCCCTTCTCTCTCCCTCTCTCCCACCCCACTCGTCTCTGTTAAATGTTAATCTTTTCCTCATGCTCTTCTTCCCTGTTCTGATCTTGGAATATGTTTCTTGAATGGCTATTTTCTCATGTTTCTAATATATTTTGTTTGGTCAATGATCATTTAAACCAAGCACCATGATGTTTGCTTGCCCTGGGAGTTTGTATTTCTTAATGCACATTTGACTTGTCCACAAATTTATAGACCAATTGGAACATCATTCCAGGAAAAAAGATAGCATTTTTTTGTATGATTTAATGCAAACTTTTGAAGGATGGAAAAGACAAATAATGCTTTTGCCCAAATCATCTTAGTGGCTATATTTTCTTCAAAAATAATTAAACATCACATTTTATCCTAAGCAGTATATCATGTAAAGTAAGTAGTGTAATATTCATGCTCTTTCAAGGTCACTTAGTTGTATTTCAAAGGACATTCATTAAAAACATTAGAATCTTTTAACAAAGGAAACATAGTTCATTTTATAGGCTAATTAGTCAGTATATAGATCACTCAACCATCAAAAAAAATTGAACACATACATAAAAACCTATACTAAGTTGAAATTGGTGTCTCATTTCTAACTGATATGGTGCTTAGTATGAACTTTTATGTCTCCAATTAAAACACTAGGGAAAACACCACAAGTGCATTCAAGCTTTTTCTAGTCAGTCAATCTGTCATCATAGTAAGCATGGCTGTCTGTTCTGCTATTTTCCAGTGCCAGTGTGATATTCACACACCATCTGCCGACTTCCACTTATTGCTATTCAGACTCCATTGCTAGTTATTCATTTCTCATTTTGGTCATCATAAGTCAGCATGTTTGTGAAAATCCAGTACTGCTTGCTGAACTAATACATGTACAACTGCTGTTGAATTTAGGCTTTGGGACTTATATTGCTGCTCTGATAATTTCCTATGGATTCATCTTCTACAAAATTCATGGACTAACATATTGTACTGAAAGCTTGCAGTAAAATAAAGCATTCATTTTTCAAGAGGAAAGAAAATGAGGACTCATCAGACATGTTTTCTTCCTTTTCATCCTATTGTTAAAACTGCATTTTAATCGCATGCATTGAATGTATATTTATATTTAAGGCTCCTTGGATTTCTATCTTATAATTGAGTGACCCTTAATATTTTGCCCTGCAGACGTACATATGAGAATTTTAATTTCTCTATGGTCAATGTGAAATATCTCTACTCCACCTAAAATGCTGACTTTCAACACAAAGAGAAAAAACTCATAGTTCATCATTGAAATAGATAATTATCATAACCTCCTTTTGCACAACACCTCATATGATCCTTTTCTCCACTAAATTCAGAGACATTCAGTAAAAATTTGAGGCCTCTATCACTCTTTTTTTTTTTTGAGGGGGGTGGTGGTGGTGGTGGTGGAGGGTCCCAGGGATTGAACTCAGGGGCACTCCCCCACTAAGCCACATCCCCAGCCCTAGTTTGCATTTTATTTAAAGACAGGGTCTCTCTGAGTTGTTTGGTGCCTCATTTTTGCTGAGACTGGCTTTGAACTCTCAATCATCCTGCCTCAGCCTCCCAAGCTGTTGGAATTACAGGTATGTGCCATCACACCCAGATATTTTTATTATGGAAGCTTCTATATGGCATGCCATGTCTCAAGAAAATTCTTTCCTTCCCAAACTCACAAAGCCACTAAATACACTCTTTTAAATTCATAAGCTAAAGCTGATTTACTTACGCTTCTGAGATTCTAGTGTTTGCATGTTATTTATTTTATCATCAACTCTTTCAATTTTTATTTTATTTTATTTTTTTTAATTTGAGGCAGGGTCTTACAGATTTGCTTTTATGCTGTCAAAAAAAGAAAAGAAAAGAAAAGAAAATCTCCCATGATTTTACATAACTTAGTAGAATGACGAGAGATTGAGAGTTCTAGATACTCTGTTTAAGACCACTCTTCCTTTACCTCTAAGACCTCATGGACAAACACACTATTCTTTGGAAGACCATTCCTCCTTTCCAAATTCACCACCACCAGGCTTCCTATGGCCACCAATATGAATCTCATGTGTCCTCTCTTCTTCATTTTGTAAGGTATCAAAAGCCCAGGACTCCATCTCATCCTTACACTCCTGAGAACTATTATTGCTTTATAGGTTTGTAGAACTTCTTTTTTGAACTCTTCTTCCATTCTTTCTGATCTCATAAAAGTATTTCCCCCGTGTTCTCACCATAAGCTGTGTAACTCCTCCACCATGATTTGACTAAGTTGACAATCAGCTCTCCCTGGAGGCCAGTGCCTTTTTGAGTCTGGTAGCTGTATTCTTTTCATACTAGCTTCTATTGTATTTGGATATGTTGCTGTTGCGTCCAAATAATGCAAATTTTGTGACTTGAGACTGCACAATTTTAGTATCTTACAGTTTTTGAAGTGATAAGCTTAAAATATTTAGCAGGGTCAGGTTTCTTTTTGAGTTTCCATAGGAGACTTGAACACTCTTCTTTTCCTGCTTTTAGAGGCTGCCCATTTTTTAAGATCTTGATTTCATTTTTCTGACTTCCGCTTCTATCATCACATTGATTCTGACCCTCCCATCTCTCTTAAGAAAACCTGTGATTTGGCTCACCACAATAATTCAGGATAATTTAGTTATTTCAAGATTCTTAATAACATCTGAAACATCACTTTGTCACTAGTGCCAAGGAGTGTGTGAGCATATTGGGAGGGGTTATCCTGTCTACTACAGGGGCATGTATTTTCATTCCTGCTAACTGCAGATTTAAAAAAGTATCTTTATCCTCTTAAAGATCAAGTTTAAATTTTCACCTATAATTTAGTGTGTGTGTATATATATACATATACACACACAATCTTTAGTGTGTGTGTGTGTGTGTATGTATATATATACACACAATATATATATATTATATATTAATATTATTATATTTTATCATTAATATATTATTAAATAATATATTATTATTATATATATTATATATATTATATATATTATATATTATATATATATATATATATATATATATATATATATATATATTGTGTGTATATATATACATACACACACACACACACACACACACACACACACACACTAAAGATTGAAACCAGGGGTGCTTAACCAGTGAACCACATCCCCAGCCCCAGCACTTTTTAATTTTTTTTCTTTTTTAATTTGAGGCAGGGTTTTGCTGATTTGCTTATGGCCTCACTAAGTAGCTGACACTAGCTTTGAACTTGCAATTCTCCTGCTTCAGCCTCACAAACTGCTGGGATTATGGGTATGCTCCACCACATCTGCCTCACTATTACTTTTTGTGAACATTATTATTTCTTAAAAATACATACATGACTTAAAATTTTTTCACAATTTACATTTTTTTTACAAATAGTAAATATAGAATTTAAATTTATAACTCCTTAAATTAGTTCAGGCAAATGTGATGAATTAGAAAATGGTTTCCTTCTTATCTATTTTTTTTTCAGTTGATAAAATTATATCTTCTGATTCTTTAAATGTGTAAGTGCCATTTTAGTTGTGTTAGTGAAGGAACAGAAAAATAATTTAAAATCCTCACAACTGAAAGCAATTATAATTCCAAGGTAATAAAATTCAATATATTCCCACTAATACTACATTTTTCTACAGTTATCATCTGTAGGTTTTTTCTGAAAAATAATTAAAGTATCCCTGTGTGGAAAATTTCATGTACTATTTATATGTGAATTACTTGATAATTTTTTATCCATAAGAAATATGCTCTGAATAGTGAAAAGTACAAATATTATGGTCCTTGTTTAAAGGCAGTTTTTCTTTAAGCTTACTGTTAATCAGAAATTAAGTATTTTTTTATTTGTAAATTGAGCTAATATTGTAATAATTAAATTAGTTATTATGCCAAGTTCATCATCCAATCTTACCCCTATTCCTAAGATCTCTAGTAAGTACATATTTGACATGACTAAGAGTCAAATGTCTGAGCTGACTGTCCATGTAGTGCAGCCTTCATTCTATAATCATTCAGCATCAGATTTCTAGTGTGCTGTCTTGCCTGTCCATTCTATTTTGAAATCCATGCCCTTCCAGCTATTCAATCTGTCCAAATCACTTTAGCAAAGTCATTGGTCTCCCAGTAACAATAGTTCTGTTCTCCTGCAGCTGAACAACTTCCAAAGGCAACAGAGACTTGAGTCAGGTTGTTTTTCTTCAAAAACAGTTTTTAAAAACTTAAATGGAACATTTTTTTTTTTGCTTGTAATAGCTGCAGGGAAAGTGAGGGGGGAAGAAAGGGTCTCTAACAGGATGGAGGATAGGTTTCCATATTGGTAGTGAAAAGGAACTAACTGGAACAACCCAAGGCAATCTGTCCTTTAATATGGGCAGAGTTGCCAAGGTACATAATTTTAGAGATATAATGGAGAGGACATGAAATCACCCATGTATGTGGGTAGTTAAGCCAAAATATAAAATTTTTTATTTTTGTTATATCAAATGAATGTCACTGGAAATAAAAGCAAAATGTTAGGTTTCAATTATAGCATAGGAGTCAGGTGGATGTGTCCCTGTGTGGAAAATTTAGTTGTTACTTGACTTTGTGGTATATATTTCATGGCTACAGAATCCTTTAGATTGTGGATACCTGGGGCAGAGGAAAGAAATATGCTGATTTAGAAGCAAAACTAGAATACATGAGGAATTTGGGTCCCAAGCAATGGACTGGATTTAAAGATGATATTAAAAATACAAGAGAAAAAGTTTCAAAATGTAATATTCTTTATTATTATTATTTATTACTTTTAATAATTACCAAAAATCTATATTCAATGCAATGCCCATTTATGTGACCATCAGAAAAATCCATTATCTGTTTTGTTTATTTATTTAATTATAATGCAATTCATGCTAAACATGATTATGAAACAACTGCTGAGTATGACGTGGCAGTAATTATCAAACAATGAGATGAATGTGGTACTTTTTGAGTGATTTTCTGAGATACTGGACACTAATTCTATTCTATAACTCTAAATGCGTTTTTGCAACTTTAATTTTGAAATATATGGAAGATGATATATTAACAGAACCTCACTTCATTGAAATGATTGTAAATGTTCAGCAGATATTGTTTCTCCTATCCCTTGTACAGCATGCAACATTATTAGCATAAACTTCTTTGTTAAAATAGTTTTCACTGAGAATATTTCACATGCGGGTTTGACACTTTTAGGTGAACAATAAAATTACACATTTTTCTCATATCAACTGTTTCACTATTTCAAAATGCAGTCTGTAATGTATTAGAGTACTATTATTTTTCTTATGTTAAAATATCCAATTTTGAAAAGCTTGCTTCTAGAAGCATGTGTGAAGTGCTTATCATGTACTCTCAACAATATAGAATAATGTTATCAGATAAAATGCATAAGGTAGAAAGCAGTTTTAAAACTATTAATTCTGTTTTTTCCCTATACTTTTGAAAATGGTATTGAGCATTTAAAAATCCATATTTTAATGCAATTTTTTTATGTTGCAAATTATTTTGGTACTTCTTACATCTGTGAATTTATCATTTTCATTATCTAGTTTATATTTACTTACTTCATATATATTTGTTTTCTTGAGACAGCCTGTCACTAGGGTGCCTAGGTTAGTCTCAAACTCCTGGGATTAAGAGCTCCTCCTATTTTAGTCTCTTGAGTAGCTCTCAAACATTTGCACCATGCCTAGGTTTTGACTTAGAACTTAAAATGCATGTCTGTATGTTTTGTGTTTTTGAAAAGGTAATCTCTTGGTGGAACATATCAGTGAAGAATATTCATAAGAAAGAAATTCTACTATTACATACATTCAAATAATTTTTATATCCCTTATACTATAATTTATAAATCATGTAAACTGATATATACATATCACAAGATAAATGATTATTTAACTTTCTTCATTCCAAAAATAATATATTGTATTGTTTGCTGAAAATTTTTTAATATTTTATAAAATAATAAAATATTGTCTTACAATTTTTCCAATGGAATGTAAAAATCAAGAAAATTAAATTTGTGTAATGGAAGTTAGGCTATAAACCTTAGTCAAGCTCATATATAATGAAAATTCAGGGCTGAGTCTATAGCTCATTTGTAGAGTGCTTGTCTCACACGTGCAAGGCACTGGGTTTGATCCTCAGCATCACATAAAAATAGATTAATAAACAAAGATATATTTTAAAAAAAGAAAATTGAAATAGGCGTTTCCACTTCAACTCCCCAAAATAGGTTTTCTAGTGTTTTGCTTTTGGATGATTTTTGTCTTTGAATTATAAATGACAGTGTATACATATCTAGTCTGCAGGTTAACTTGTACATAAAACAGGAATTTACACACTAATTTAAAGGTATAATAAGTGGATGCATGACTATAGATACCATTGGATTTGCAGCTCTGATATTTGGAACAACTTTTGGTCAAAAAAAAATTCATTTGAATTGTTATAGTCTGTAAACAAGTCAGGATGGCGCCTGGCAAAATGCCAGAGGGAGTGGTTTGTGAAGTAACGCCAGTGAGCCATTAAGTGTGGAGATTCCTTATTGGTTGACTGCTGTATCTAGTTTATGCAAATTAAGATAAGCTGTGTGGAATGTATATATACTGCTCCTGTCCTACAATAAAGGGCTCCTACTCCTGCTGTATCGATCTACACAAGTTGTTCCTCACCCCCAGGTTAGTTTGCTACAGCTGGACTGCGGCATTGAATTCCCTTTTTTGTCCATTTTTAGCAATCTGATTATTCTTCCATTCCTGGGTGCAGCTTAAAGAAAGTGTGCACATGTAATGCCCATTTCTGATGGTTGCAGGTTTATAGATTAAATACACCTGAATGACCTTCAAGAATATTAAAGTCCTGAGCAAAGACAGCTACTAAAGCACTACAATATACACCTCAAATACTTTTTATTTCTTATGCTAATGTGTACAATTTTTAAATATTTTGTACCAATATTAAAAGAATTCCAAACTCTATAATCTGGAAAAGCTTGTAACTTTTCATATAGTAACATTTAAATAATTTATTATAGGAGAAAGAAAAGTATGATAAAATAGTTCTGGAAACAATAATTCAAATTTGACTGTATATGGAAAAATTGAAGACTAGTAGATATCTAAATTTCCTATCTTTTTCTCTATTTGTAATATTGATTTTAAAAATTAGTAACGATAACCCATTAGTCCTGAAACAAATAAAACTCTTAAAATTTAGTTCTCTTTGTTCTGTTTTTTTTGTGGTAATGAGAATCAAATCACACAGCAGAAGGATAATATACCCAGAATGTGACATGATGTACTCAGAATATGTTATAACATTTCTAATGATATCCTTTTCAAAGCTGTTGTTATTATTGCCATGGAGACTCCTACCCTCAGAGGATGCATCTGGTGAAGTAGGTAGGTCATTCTAATAGCCTTAAAATTTTAGATTTGTGGATTCTAGCTAACTCATCTCCACTGTCAAGGTGAAGCAAGCAAACAAACAAAACTAAACAATAAGAAAAGAAAAGCAGAATTTAAAATAGAACTAGTAATAGTGCTCTTTGTCTCTTCATCTATTAATCCTTTTTCCTCTTAATAGTTATTACTATTAAGGTGTGTATTTTAAATTGTATATTTTATATAATATGAAATTTATATTTATACACACATATATATACATACAAATTACCTATACATGTATATGTGTGTATGTGTGTGTGTGTATGTGTGTATTTCTTTGGCCTAGAGTAAACCTATTTTTAAAGTAACACAAATACTTTTTTGTGCTTATTGTGATTACTAAGCTATTTTCTCTTCTCTCCACATTATGTACAACTCCGATGGAGCTGGGGTGGAATTCTCCTTTGGTTTGCTTGCAATTTATATCATCCAGCACTAGAGAGAAAGAACCAAGAAATCTGGAAAAGTTTGAGTGGTCACAGTATTCATAATTTTCTCACTACTCTTTCAACATCACCCTAGCAGCAGTTTTATATTGACATGAATGTGTAATTAAAATATCTGGTGTTGTTTCTTATCTCCTGTTTACTTTCTTTCTGTTATCATAGCCAGCCTCACTATAGCCCTGCTATGGTAGTAGCCAGTCAAGGCCCCCACCAAGAGGTACAAACCCAAACTCCACGTGGGCACTCCTCTGATCTCTTCAGACAGCAGCATCTGCTGGCAGTGTGTTCAACATGGAAGGCTGAGCCCTAAACTTGACTGCATTCAGAACACCTTCCAAAAGTTCTGCAATCTAACCACCGTAACCTCTCCTTTTACTCTCTGAGCTTTCATGGTATCCCTTTTCTCCAGCTGTGTTTAATTTTTTTATTTTATATTAATTTTTAAATCACCAATGTTTAATTTTCTTCTTTTATATTAATTTTTAAATCACCTGATTATTTCTTATATGTTAAAGATTTCTAACGCCTTATAAGATTTTTAGAGTTTAAAAAAAAAAAAAGTTTTGCTTTTTTTTTGCAAGGCATTGGCTGAAAAATACAGACTTTTCTGAATTTGTGAGAGAACTTAAATTGCAGGACAAATAACTCCTAGACTGAAACCTGTGCCTGGCACACTGTCACAATCATGTAATCCCAGTGACTTGGAAGACTAAGGCAGTTCACAAGGTTGAGATCAGTCACAGCATCTTAGAGAGGACTTACCCAACTTAGTGAGATCCTGTCTCAAGATAAAAATGGTTGAGGATGTGGCTCAGTGGTTAGAAGGCCCTAAGTTTAATCCCTATACCCAAAAATATAAATAAATAAATTGACTAATTAATTAATTAATTAAAATTTGTGGTGAGATAGGTACCCAAAGGGAGTAATGAGATAAGACCCTATGATGACCTAGGACAAATGCCACTAAATACCATGTAAATTGATTAGAGCATTCAGTCAGAGATGATTCACAAGAAACTAAGCATTAAATGTGGATTAGCATGAGAGTGTGAAGTTCCCGAGGCTGTATTTGTATGAAATTGACACCCTCTTACAGACTTTCCTTATAGAACCAGTGATACCAAATACTTGCCCACCCTCACATAAATATTTCACAATATCAGTTTTGAAAGAAGGGACAGCTCTCTTGAATCCAAACACTCAAGAATATGATAAGGGAAAATAATGAACAACTCCATGTTCACAAATCTGAGAACCTGAATAAAATATTTGGAATATATACACCATTAAAATGATGTTCAAGAAAGAAGAAAGAATGTAAATGGAACTACGCGATTATGTAAGTGAACATTCATACATTTTTAAGAACAACAAAAAAATCTTCAACAAAATATTAACAAGCAAATCCAGCAAAATACTAAATAATACACTACAACCAAGTGGGTTTCATTACCTGGAGACAAGTCTTTTTCAACATGTAAAAATCAGTCAGTTTCATTCACCATTTTAACAGATTGAGTGATCATGCAATCATTTCAATTGATGCAAAAAAGCATCTGACAAAATCCAATGTTTGTTCTGTTTCTTTTTTCTTTTTAAACAGGAAATTACAAACAAAAGGAAATGTTATTATGTTTGCCAAAGACAACTAGTCCAAACCAAACAAATGAACAAAAAACAAGTACAAAATTAACTTCAAAATGTATCTTACTTTATACTAAAAGGAATTCAAAATGGATCTTATACTTAAATGTAAACATATAGCTATACAACTCCTAGAATAAATCACAGATAAAATTTCATTTTAATAATAAGGGTTCCAAGGAAAAAATGGTTGAATTTGGAGTTGGGGCCAGAAACAGGAAAGACTGAAACATTTTGTGGTACCAAAATATTAGGTCATAATTAAATAATTAGTTAATAACAGGCAAGTGTTAAAAATGGGCAAAAGAGACAACTTGGATGAGTTTCTGAAGACCAAAATTTGAAGCATGCCAAAATACATGTTCATGATTCTGTATTGGTGTAAATAAAATATTGAATAAATGAACATATGAAGAGAAAGAACAAATACTTCTGTTTTCTTTTTAACACATTAGCCTCCTTTTTTAGAATTTAACTTTGGTCTTTGTCAGATTGACCTTTTGGTGTCTCAACTAGAGGGTGTTCTATTTCTACCTGCTATATATGGTAACACAGATGTTTGCCTCATTGTGATTTTGATGAAGCTTTCAAAAACAAGACTAGAAGATGCATTCCTTACTCCTCTGAATCTACTTTTTTTTTCACATTGTAGTTTTCATTTCAAGAATTATATCTGGGAGTAAGCCTTCCAAAATATATCTAATCAAAATATATCTAATCAGTTACTTCTTTAAAATGTCTAAGTGCTTTGCTTTTGTTAATTTAAACCCCAAAGCCTAATGAGTGCAGTGCAATTTATTTTTATACAATGCTCTATACCTTCTGGCTTAAGTCTACCTTTTACACCTCCTCTGATGTATACTGCCATCAGTATTCCTACTTTCTCAACACACCAAGTTATATACAATTCCCTGAGCATCTATGCTCTTTCTTGTCTTTGAAATTTTTGTTCTCTTTCTGTCTCTCCTCATGATTCCAGCAAATTTCATCCAGCAGCACCAACCTGCCTTTTCTAATTACTCCAGTCTAGCTTTCATCCTTCCCTTGGTTCTCCTGTAAGTGTCTATAACTCTATTATGATACTTATAGCATTGCATTATATATAAATCTTTTTATTGTTTTGGCCACTCACAAGACTGAGGATTTTCTAATGTCTAGCAGGAGCGTTGAATGAATGAAAAAGCATCTTGCCTTTCTCTACCTTCTTTTCATTCTCTTCTCTCAATCACACATTTGTGTGTGTGTGTGTGTGTGTGTGTGTGTGTGCATTCATACATGAAAGATATGTGCATCCCTATCTTTGTATAAACATCCACCAATAAATCTAGTTACTATCTTTATTTTGTAATAGGAACTGACTTCATTGAGATGTGTTAACAGTTTCTTTTGATCTGCACAACAAACACATAATTGATGTTATTATTTTGTCCTATTTAAGGATGAGGAAACTGAGACTTAGGAATGTTATGTAAGTTGCCCAGAGTCAACTGAAATATTAAGAACAGAGTTGGGGCTGGCTTCCAAGCCATCACCAAAGTCCATAAGGTCAGCAACAGTATGACAGTGTTCCTTCTTTTAGTTCATTCTCTTAAAGCTGCTGCTCTTGTATTTTTTACCTTGGCTAAATAATTGTATTAAGTATTGATTGACTAAAAGTAGGAAAACACTGTTTAAAGATTTTAGAAAGTAGATTATAAGTAATTAAAGTCAAATTAAGAAGATGGCAGTGACTTATTACCTTCCCATATCAATTTGCCAATATTTTGTACACAGAGATCATCACTATGAGATGATCAGGAGTCATCAATTCAAAAGCTGTTTGGGCGTTCAGAATGAGAGTCACACAATCTGTTGTGTCATTGCATGCTATGATTTAGAATGCACCAGAGAATGACAGTATCCCTTGCTGTTCAAATGATCATCTGCAAGACTGTATCCAAAGAGCTAGAAAGAAAAACTATACTCATACAACCAGAGGCGGCTTTATTTTTCTGGCTCCTTGAGCTGTAATTTTTTTTTTTTTTTTTTAGCAGAATCTCTTGCCGGGCTGCTTGCCAGTTGGTTACTTGACTGAAGGTTATCATGAAATGATGAAAGAAAAATGGGAGAATAAAATCTCCTTTTAAAAACTACCAGTACTTTAAAACTTTTTATTACTTAATACATTTTCAGTATAGAATTTTTAATATTTTTTTTAATTCTTTAAATGGTACATTAAAATTAGAACTATTATCAGGTACCATTAGATGTTTTCAATACATGCATACTTGGGTCAGTGTTCAAATCAGGGTAAATACATTTATCTCTTCAAACATTTATAATCTCTCTGGTAGAAACATTCAAAATCCTTTCTTCTGGCTTTTCTGAAATATATTGCACATTATCATTGTCTTAAGTCACCCTATTATATACTAGAATAGCATGTTTCTCTAATTATAGCTTAGGATTTATTTATACTTACCTTAAAGAAGCAACTCGGTAGAGGTCAGATGTACCACACACCCATTTTCTCCTATCAATAACACCTTCCTTAATATGATACATTGTATTCAACATCAATACTACATTGTCATTAACTGAAGTCCTTATTTTATTTCAGTATCTTTCGGTTTTTTTTAATCCCTTTTACTCTTCCAGGGTTTTATCCACAATACCACTTTACATTTCATTGTCACACCTTCTTAGAATCTCCTTAGTTTTAATAGTTTTTTATAATTTTTTATGACTTGGACAATTTGGAACAAAACTGGTTATATATTTTGGAATGTAGCTTAAGCAGAATTTTTCTGATGTTTTCTTTATGATAAGAACAGAATCATTAGGTTTTGTTTTATTTTTTTTTTGAAAAAAAAAAAACATGAATGTAAACTTCTATTTTCACCATGTCACCTAAAGGGCACATGTACTGAAGATGGCTTACCACTGTTGGTGTTGACCTTGATCACCTGGCTGTGATAGAGTTTATCAGGTTTAAACTCTAGTTAACTGTTCTCTTTTGTAATACTGTACTAATTGGAAGCAGTCCCTATGCCCAGTCTACATTTAAGGGCTTGCAGTTATGTTCTATCTCCATGAGAACAGAGTACCTACATAAATTATTTTGATTTCTCCTTTAGAAGAGATTTATATTTGCTCTCTCAATTACCCATTTAGTTAGTATATATTTTTTGGAGGTGGTGGGTATGAGGGATTGAACACAGGGTTACTCATATACTGAGCCATATCCACAGCCCAATTTTGAACTGCAATCCTCCTGCCTCAGCCACTGGGATTTCAGGTGTGAGCCACTTCAGTCAGTTCATTTAGTTAGAATTTCTATCAGCATAGATGAGTGGACATTTAGTTTATACTTTGGGTTATAATCCAGTACTATGCTACTTATTTATTTCTCAATTTGTTCCAAATATGGCCATATGAATCCTTTGATCTGATTCTGTACCCCTTTGACATAATCTGAGAGTATGTACCTGTTGAGCATTTCCTTCTTTGGGCACTATTTGATGCCTCACACTCATTTTCTTCATTCACTGCCTTAGTATTAGAATAAGTAATTATTCTAAAGAGATTTTAAACTAGTAACATAAATAAAAGCTTATATAATTAGAATAATCTATGACTAAAGAGCTTAAAATATCTTATCAATAAATACAATATTATTTTGGAGAACTTTTGATTTTGGTCAATACATTAGGGTGGATTAAAAGTCATAATTTCAAAGGCTTTATAGTATTCAGGATACATTGCTCCCAATAATTTTTAAAATATCCAGAAGTATTTCTGGAAATGTTGGGTCTTCTTTTTCAGGATGATAAATACACTTACACTTTTCTACTGAGGTTCATTTCACACTAGCAAAGGTTAAGATAGTTCAGTATTATGCACTGGGGTCTTATCTAAGTGAGACAGAACATGCCCAGGGCTAAGATTGGAAAACTGGGAATGAAATCTAACAGAATCATGCTTTGTTGCTTGCTCAGTGTTGTTAAAGGATTAGCGAGGCACAAACTGCCAAATTTGACACAGTGCCTTCTCCTCTCCGGTGTCAGCCTGCCAGAAGCTTCAGTAACACTAACCCAAGCAGTTTCACTATAGGTAGATGTTACATTCCATGAAAGAATAATTTAAATATTTATTGATTGATTTATTATCATTTAAACTTTGCAAAAAACATGAAAATAAAGTAATTATAAATTATCATACGAAAAAATTAAAGTTCTTAGGACAACATGGCACAATAGCTTTATACGTACAAAAGTCTTGCACTTGACTTCTCATACTCCTTCTGTGTCTCCATATATACACACTCCTTACATACACACAAACATGTAATTTTTTCATGCACGTTGTTATCCCTAATATTAAAGGTGATACATCAAAGTGGTCATAAGGAAAAGCAATGGAATCAGGGTGCTCTAGTATCCTTTGTCAAATGGATTACAGACATGCTCAGTGACTCCATATGTTCATGTGTAAACTGATGGTTACAAATCAACCAAATATACCATAGTGCTACAAAGAAGTATCCAATTTCTTGCCTGAAAAGTGGTAAAACAATTTCTAGCACATTTTAAATATTCAATACATTCTCTTCTTTTTACTCCTTTCCTATTCTATCATAGTCTTCCATGTCAAAACACACTGATCTACCTCATTATTTTAGTGGCTGGAAAGTATACCAGAGTAGGAAATAAACATATGCAATACATTTGTTCTCTGATTAAATGACATGAACAGTTTTTCCAATAGTTTTCTTTTATAAACCATGAGATTTGTGAATGTAATTTTGAATTTTTTTGAATACACTGCTGTTAAAATCTATAGCCTAAATTTCTACAAGTGGGATTGCTGAATTAAGGACAAAGATAGTTTAATTCATTTTGACATTACCATTGATATCATTTCTACCAATTTACATAAATTTCACATTTATGAGTAGAACATTTTTCAAAATTTTGTTTTAATATCTATAATTTTCATGCCTTTTATTATAAGTATAATCTGTGTTCATTATTAAAAATTCAAGCAGTTTAGAGAAGAAAAGAAACCTCCCTCAAGTCCTCTCAACCAGAAATAATCACTGTTATTACAAAAACAATATTTCGGGCATTTTTTTTATTTCACTCATTTCATATATTAAAGACAAAGAAATGCAAAGATAGGCCTTTAGATGAAGATAAAGTCTTTAAAATAGTGACTTATTATACCTATTATATTTCATTTAAAGTTATTAGATTGAATTTTACTTCAATAAAAATAAAAAGGCAAAATTGAATTGTATGACTTCTATAAATTATTCCTTTTACACATTAAACTATTTCCTGTATATATATATATATATATATATATATATATATATATAATTATATTTATATATTTCTTCTTTATTTTTTAAAATTTTAATTTATTTTATTTTATATTTTATACAAATGAAGCACAACCTTTCGTTTCTCTGGTTGTACATGATGTAGAGTCACACTGTTAGTACAATCAAACCTGTACATAGGGTAATAATGTCTGTCTCATGCCACCATCCCCTCGACATACACACCCTCCCCTTCTCTCCCTCCCCTCTGTTCAATCCAAATTTCCTCCATTTTTCCCTTGCCCATCTCCCCATTATGGATCAGCATCAACTTATTAGAGAAAATATTTGGCCTTTGGATTTTGGAATTGGCTTAAGTAGCTTAGCTTGATATTCTCCAACTCTGTCCATTTACCTGAAAATGCCCTAATTTCATTCTTCTTTCATACTGAATAATATTACATTATATATAATATATGTTACATTATATATATATATAATATAAAAAATATAAAAGTATGGGATATATATATATATATATATATATATATATATATATACCCCACACTTTTTAAATTCATTCATTTATTGAAAGACATCTTGGTTGTTTCCATGGTTTAACTCTAGTGAGTTGAGCTGCTATAAACATTGATGTGGCTGTGTCACTGTAGCATGCTGACTTTAAGTCCTTTAGGTGTAGACCAAAGAGTGGGATAGTTGGGTCAAATGATGGTTCTATTTCAAGTTTTCTGAGGAATCTCCATACTACTTTCTAAAGTGGTTGCACCATTTTGCAATCCCAACAGTAATGAATTGGTGTAGCTTTTTGACTCCACATCCTTGCCAGCATTCATGGTTTCTTGAATTTTTGATAATTGCCATTCTGACTGGAATGAGATAAAATGTTAGAGTAGTTTTGATGTGTATATTTCTAATTGCTAGAGATGTTGACTGACCATATTTATTCTTCTATAAAGTGTTTTTTCAGTTCCTTTGCCCATTTAGAGACTGGGTTATTTATTTTGATGGTATTTTTTGAGTTCTTTATATATCCTGGGGATTAATGCTCTATCTGAGGTGTATGTAGGAAAAATTAGCTCCCCTTCTGTGGACTCTCTCTTCTTCTAATTGACTGTTTCTTTTGCTGAGAAGAAGCTTTTTAGTTTGAATCTTTCCCATTTATTGAATCTTGATTTTATTTCTTGTGCTTTAGGAGTCTTATTATGGAAATTAGGTCTTAAGCTGACATGATGAAGATTTGGACCTGCTTTTTCTTCTATTAGGTGCAGCCTCTGTGGTCTAATTCCTAGGTCCTTAATCCACTTTAAGTTGAGTTTTATGCAGCGTGACAGACAGGAGTTTAATTTCATTTTGTTGCATATGGATTTCCAGTTTTCCCATCACCAGTTGTTAAAGAGGCTATCTTCTCCAATGTATGTTTTTGGTGCCTTTGTCTAGTATGAGTTAGCTGTATTTATGCAGGTTTTTCTCTGTGTCCTGTATTTTGTACCATTGGTCTACATGTTTATTTTAATGCAAATACCATGCTCTTTTTTTACTATAGCTCTGTAGTATAGTTTAAGTTCTGGTATTGTGATACCATCTGCTTCACTCTTCTTGCTATAGATTGTTTTTTTTCTATTCTGGGTCTCTTATTTTTCCAAATGAACTTAATAACTGACTTTTCTATGAGGAATGTCACTGGGATATTGATTAGAATTAAATTAAATCTGTATAATGTTTTTGGTAGTATGGTCGTTGTGACATTATTAATTCTGCTTATCCAAGAACAATGGAGATATTTTCATCTTTTAAGGTCTTCTTTACTTTTTTTCATTAGAGTTTTGTAGTTTTCATTGTATAGGTCTTTCAACTCTTTTGTTAGGTTGATTTCCCACTATTTTTTAAGCTACTGTATATTAGGTAGTTTTTCTAATTTCCCTTTCAGAAGATTCATCACTGATGTACAGAAATCCATTTGATGTATGGGTATTGATTTAATATCCTTTTACTTTGCTAAATTCATTTTTAGATCTAGAAGGTTTCTGGTGGAATTTTTGAATCCTATTAAATATTAAATTCATGTTATTAGCAAACAGTGATAGTTGAGTTCTTCTTTTTCTATTCTTATCCCTTTAATTTCTTTCATCTGTCTAATTGCTCTGGCTAGATTTTTCAAGGACTACGTTGAATAGAAGTTGTGAAAGAAACCATCCCTGTCTTGTTTCAGGTTTTAGGGCAAATGCTTTTAATTATTCTTCATTTATAATGATGTTGGCTTTGGGCTTAGCATATATAGCTTTTACAGTGTTGAGCTATGTTCTTATTATCCCTAGGTTTTCTAGCATTTTGAACATGAAGGATGCTGTATTTTGTCAAATGCTTTTCTGTAACTATTGAGATGATCATATGATTCTTATCATTAAGTCTATTGATGTGATGAATTACATTTATTGATTTCAGTATGTTGAATTAACCTTGCTTCCCTGAGATGCACCCCCACTTAATTTTGGTGCAGAATCTTTTAATTTGTTTTTGTATTTGATTTGCCAGAATTTTGTTGAGAATTTTTGCATCTGTGTTTATTAGAGATATTGGTCTGAAGTTTTCTTTCCTTGATGTGTCTTTATCTGGGTTTGGTATCAAGGTGATATTGGCCTCATAACATAAGTTTGGAAATTTTCCCTCTTTTTTATTTTATGGAATAATTTAAAGGGTATTGGTATTAGTTCTTATTTGAAGATCTTGTAGGACTCAGCTGTGAGTCCATCTGGTCCTGGGCTGTTCTGAGTTGATAGGCTTTTGATGGCCTCTTCTATTTCTTTGGTTGAAATTTATCTGTTTAAATTATGTACATTCTCATGATTCAGTTCAGGTAAATCATATGACCCTAGAAATTTGTTGATGTATTCAAAATTTTCTAGTTTATTAGAGTAAAAATTTTCAAAATAATTTCTAATTATCTTCTGTGTTTCAATCGTGTCTTAAGATATTTCATTTTTCATCACATATGTTAATAATTTAAGTCTTTACTCTTCTTCTCTTTGTTATCATGAAAAGTTTTTATTTCATCATCAAATCTAAAGCTTAATTTTGCTGGATATAAGATTTTTGGTTGTTATCCATTTTCTTTCAGAGCTTGGTGTATATTGTTCCAGGATCTCCTACTTTGAGCATCTGTGTTGAGAAATCTGCTGAGATCCAATTTGGTTTACCCCTATATGTAATTTGATTCTTTTTTCTTGTGGCCTTTAAAATTTCATCCTTATTCTGTATGGTAGGCATTTTCATTATAGTGTGGCTTGCTTTAGGTCTATTGTGATTTTGTACATTTGGTGTTAATATGCCTCTTATCTTTGATTTTCCAATTCATTCTTTAGATTTGGGGAATTTTCTATTATTGTTTTATTAAATAGATTGTTAATTCCTTTGTTTTGTATATCTATGCCATCCTCTACCCATTAATTCTTAGATTTGGTATTTCTGTATTATCCCATAATTCTTGGATATTCTCCTCATTGTCTCTTACCATCTTCATTGTTTTGTCTATTTTATTTTTAAGTTATATATTTTGTCTTCATCATCTGAGGTTCTGACTTCCAAGTGATCTTGTCTGTTGGTAATGCTTTCTATTGAGTTTTTAATTTGATTTATTGTTTCCTTCATTTCAAGAATATGTGTTTCTGTTATTGTTGTTGTTTTGTTTTGTTTTCAGAGTATTTCTTTATTGAAGTAATCTTTGCTTTCTATATTTGCTCACATAGTTTGTTTTTTTTTTTTTTATTGAAGTGGTCTTTTGTTGCCTGTGTTTGTTGTCTTATATCATCTTTTAATTCTCAGAACACTTAAATTATGAACACCCTGAACTCCTTCTTGACATTTCTTCTACTAAAGCTGGCCATTGATTCTACTAATGTAGTATCTTGGCTTATTTGGGGCACTTTCTTCCCTTGTTTTTTTTTTTCTTTCATGTTGTTCATGTGTCTTCCCTTCTATCAGTGTGGACCTGAGGTATTGGTGTCTACCCTATAGACCTATAGTGTCTCTGAAAGTTTCCAATAGCTCTCCTTTAAGGGGGAAATCCATCTTAATAAGTCCCAGTTCAAACAATATACATCCTTAAAACAAATAGTTCCTATTACAAAGTTAGAGTTTTGTAGCAATAGACAGAAATGATGTGTTTGATTATTATCTACAATATAAATGGTAGGTTTATGACAGGGTCTACAGTTTTTCATTGTGGACAGAGAGAGAACAAGGGTGTGTAGGTTGAGATGTTAAGGAGGTATGAGGTGAGGATATGGAGGTATTGGATCTTAGGAAGTGTGTATAAGGAATTAAAGAAGTTGACTGGTAGCAGAAGAAAAGAAAGAGATTCTGGGGATATAGGTAAGTGGGAATATAGTAGAGAATATAAATATGCAAACAAAAATTAATAAGAAAAAGAAAAAATGTAAAAATAAAAAGTAAAAGAATATACAAAAAAACACTGTAATATACTATTCAGACATCTCAGTCTTCAGTAGCCTAATGCATGAAAAGAATTTGGTTTCATAAATGTTGAGTATGTGAGGGCAGGAAAAGAGAGAGTAAAAAAAGAACAAAAAGAAAATACAAAAAAAGAAAAAACCTCAAAGGAAAATTAAACAATTATTTCTGTAGGAGTTCAGGTTCTTCCCTATTTCACTTCTTAACTAATAAGTGGAGTTGTCTGGTGTTTTCTGGTATCTCCACCCTCAGGATAGTGAAGGTGTTTGGTGTGGAAGGGTTCAGGTGGAACTCCTGGAATTGGAGGCATAGCACTTGCCAGTCTCCATTGGAACACTGCACTGCAAGGATCTCCTTTGGGTCCCACTTGTGTGATGTGGGCACCTGGTCTTAACCCCTTAGATTATCTGTAGAACCCACAATTCCTGCTCTCTAATTTAGTCTCTAAACTATATATCTCTTGGCCCCCTCTCATTCTAATTCCCAATCAAGAATCTCTCTCTCTGGAGGTCCTGTTGGCTAAGCACTGGAGCATACATACCTGTTGTGGGGAGCTGTTCTGTATCTGGCAGATCAGAATCAGGCTCCGAGAGCTACAGGCCAGCCATGTAACTGTAAGCACTGAGCCAGGTTGGTGGCTGGGGGTGTGGTGTTGAGGGACTATAGGTAACTTGATATTGTGTCTAGGCCTGAGCTGGTGTCCCAAGATGGAAGTTGTGCCAACTAAAAGATGGTGATGGTGGCAGCAAAGATGACCCAAGATGATGATAAATGTGTCCCAAGATGGAAGCAATTGCTTTCAGAGATGAGGCAGTGAGGAGAGACATGTGGTGGTATTGCACAACATGTTCAGAGATGCAAAACTGTGGCATGCAGTGCTGCAGTGGGAAACTGTCTCTAGACCCTGTCAAGTGTCCCCAGGTTCAGACTACCACATGGAGGCAACCATGGCAGTGGTTGCAATATCCCAAGATGGAGGCAACCAGGGGAGCCCCATATTCATTGACGGGAATCAGTACATGACTGGGGCCCATGTAGGCGTGGGAGGGTGTCTGGCCTCTTTCTTTTTTAGGTTGACCAGTATAAGGAAGGACACTATGTTTATAGAATGTCCGACCTTAATAAAGCTGTACTAGTCAAGATTCTCCAGAGAAGCAGAACCAATAGGCTATATGTAGATATATGAGAGATTTATTATGCAAATTATCTAGCAAAATTTTGGAGGTTGAGAAGACCTACCATTTGCTATCTTCAAGCTGAAAAAGAAAGATATTCAGTGATATTATTCTGTCTAGTCTGAAGGCTTGAGAACTAAGAATAACAATGTCCCAAGGCAGTAACAATGTCCCAAGATGGATGTTTTAGCTCAGAAAGAGAGAATGAATTTTCCCTTTTATATTTTTGTTTCAGTGGTATCCTCAGTGGGTTTAATGATGCCAGCCGACATTGGTGAATGCAGATCTTTACTCTGACTTCTGATTCAAAAGTTAATCTCTTCTGGAAATACTCTTTTAGATATTCCCAGAAATAACGTCTTACCAGTCACCTGAGGGCCCCTTAATCCTGTCAAGTTGACATACAACATTAACCATCATAAATCTTAATAAAAATATTAAAATTGTATAAAACATTGTTGGGATACTTTGAAAACTACAAAGTCAAAAATGAGCAGACAAAGAGAAGTTTTGAAGACTAAAGTCTCAGTGTCGGGGAGAGTGACCAATTTCTGAGACTACCTGAGCATAGTCATATTTGACCTTGTCCTCCAAACACAATGATATAGCAAATATATATAAATAATTATAATTAACATAAAATATGAAAAAATTAAATATTATTCTCTTATTATAAAATGTATATTATTTAAACTGAATAAAAACAATAAAACTAGTTAGAATGACAAATGGTAATAATTACTACTAGAACTATTTAAGGATGTGTGAGAAAAATGTATGTATTTTTATACGTATGTTTTTCTTCTGTTTTAAAATGTTATCACTTTTTCAATTTATTGTATACTCAAATTGTATAGCAAGTGTTTTTTGTGAATTCCTAAAAGTATATGAGTTTTTTTTTAATTGCAATATAAATATATCAAGTTTTGAATTTAATTTTTAAGTGGCTGTTTTTCTTTCATGATACAATTAAATGTTTGCAATGTCTGCTTCCTTTTCCTATACTGCTTCTCTGAAAGTATAGTACCCTTTCACCTATAGAACATTCTTCTCTTTAAATGCTTGACAAACTGAATACAAAAATAAAATTCACTTTGCCTTTTAATTTTGCTCTTCTTCAGCCTCTGTGAAACTGATTCCTAGTGTCTTTCCATTCAAATAAGAATAAACTAAATATTTCCTAAGAAAATGATTGAGCGTGCACTGGAATCTTGTTGTTGTTTTTGTTACGTTGTTGTTTTTTATACTGGGTATTCAACTCAGGGGCACTTGACCACTGAGCCACATACATCCCTAGGCCTATTTTGTATTTTATTTAGAGACAGGGTCTCATTGAGTTGCTTAGTGCCTCACTTTTTCTGACTTTGAACACATGATCCTCTTGCCTCAGCCTCCCAAGCCTCTAGGATTATACCTTTGCAGCACTGCACCCAGTTGGAATCTTGATGTTACCAGAAACAGCAGGTTTTTAAACATAAAAAAACAAGTTTTTAGATTTCAAAAAGTAGACATTCTTTCATTTTCCTATCAGCTTATTTTAATGGACCAGTTGTCGTCAATCAAGTCCTCGTCTATAAATTCATAATATAGTCAATCCATGTCCCCATCAGTTTTAAATTGCAGAGAATGTCACATTGGCAAAGGTCATCAGCATCAGTCAGAATCAGCCCTTCAATCCTCTAAAGGTGGACTCAGATTCTGAAATAATATTAGCAATCATGAAACTACAAGCTGGGCACAGTGGTACAAACCTGTAATCCCATCAACTCAGGGTTTTGAGTTCAAAGACAGCCTCAACAACTTAGCGAAACTCTGTCTCAAAATAAAACATATAAAGGACTGTGGATATGGTTTAGTTGTAAAGTGCCCTTGGGTTCAATTCCCTGTACAAACAAAAACAGAAAAAAAAGAAGAAGAAAGAAAACTATCAGAAATACTAAAAATATATTTGCTACCTATAAGGGAAGAAAATTTTGGCATGAAAACATATTTGGAGAAAATAAAACAATTTTATATTCAGTGACTGAATTAAATTCATAGCTGTAGCTTTTATGTTTGGAATCTTTTATATGAATCCTTTAGTTAAGAATGGATTTCTTTAAATGTGTTTCCTTGAAAGGACTAGAACACATAATTACTCAATGTTAGATTATATTTTCAATTTTCACATAAAGTTTATGACTTTAGAATTAAAAATATAGACTTCAAAAGGCATAAATACCCATGCTAATTATGTTCCTTTATGACAAATAAAACATATGTTTTCTATTTTCAATCTTTTTATTTCAAAGCACCTTAAGTGTCTAAGGCAATTAGAATAATCATTCTCATTTGTATAAAGAAAACTGAAATTAACAGGGTAAAGTTATCTCCACAAAGTCCTGTCATTTTCAAGTAGTAAATAGTCAATGTAATCAATAATGATTAAGCAGGTACTTATATGCCAAGCACTTTTATAGAGGCTACATAAAAAATGATCAATAAGATGGATAAGATCCACACCTTCGTAGAATTTTCATTCTGGTAAAAACTAATGGTAGTAGACAGTGTTATAAAATAAATAAATAATTTATTTAATCAATGCTGTGTCATGATTTCCAGTTAGATGTAAATAAAAAGTTAGTTGAGTAATATACTAAATGGAAGTTATATTACATTGGGTAATTTAAAAAATATCTCAATGGAGACAGTTCCATCTATCATTTTAATGAAGACCTCAATGAAATATAAGCATCCAGGGAAGGTATCTGATTCTTAAGCAAAAAGAAAACACACTTGGTGTTTTCAAAAGCAAAAGAGATAATGGCTGAGGTTGTAGAAAATTGAGCAAGATACTGAAAGATGTGAGAGAAACTGGAGCCCTGACAGATAGATCAAGGAAGTGAGTTTATTAGATTATGAGATTCTCTCTTCTCAATGCCCTCCCTCTCTGTTAGAAGTATGCATGGATTAATTATATTTCTCAGCATTAAAAAAGTAAATTGCCTCTGAAGAAAGTTATGTGTTCTCCTTATTATTAAAATTTCTTCATTTATATTAACCATTCCATTCTTATTGCTACAATCAGACACTCTATGGCTTCTATGTTTTATTCAAAGAATAAGCCAAAGACACAGGTAAGTGAAGACTAACTCAAGAATCAACAACATTGATATTTATATGCAAGTTCAGAATGATAAAACTTGATTTGACTCAGCAGAATGGCTCACATGCTCTGCCAAAATAGAGGAATCAGACTAATTGCAAGAAAAGTCTAGTTTCCTAATCATATAGAAGATCAGTCATAATATAAGATTGAAGACAAGATATAAAACATGTTATATTTGGTTGGCAAATAGATCTATAGTTTATTTTGCCTTTAAGATGAGTTTTTCAATTGCAATATTTTACTTTAAGCACAAAAAGTTTATTGTAAAGCCATATGTTTTAAAATATTATAAAGCCTCTCCGTATAAGACATCCCCACTCCTCTGCAAAAGTATCATTAATGAAGAACAACTGAAATTCAATATAATTTGATAAATATTAACTTGTAAACATACTTTTGAAACCAAGGTCAATACCATAACCCTCAATCAGAAAGTTTCATTGTGCTCCATCATAATCCTTACCTCCCACTCCTACCAGGACCCCCTCCACTGCCCAAGGCCATCACTGGCCAGCTCTCTAGTCAAGCACAATGTTTGATGAAAGAACTATATTTTTAAAAAAACATAGTGCACAAAAGTAATAGAAAATAGTGTTTGCTTCAAATATGTTATTGTCCTTACATGTTATTTACATAAATATATTCAAACTATGAGATACACACATTTTTAAATGTCCAAGAGGTAAGAGGTATAGTTTAGTGTTATATCATTTGTCTAGCATATGTGAGGCCTTGTGTTCAATCCCCCTACAAAAAAAAACTACATAGCGTAAATTTATAAAAATAGAAAGAATACTAAAACATTTTTTATTTCAAGAATTATAACAGGTGCAATTATCAAAGCCGTGTGGTGTTGGTGAAAATATATACCTATACTTCAATGGAATAGAACAGAAATTTCAGTAATCTATCTGCATACATAAGATCAATAAATCATCCCCCCAACCAAGATGAAACAAAAATATAATTTTAAAAAATAATGATGAAAAATGTCTATCTGTATGTATTTTTAAATATGTCAATATCAGTTATTATTTAGAAACTGCTTCTTAAAAAACATGAACCAACACTGTTAAGACACCAAGAAGAAAATTTCCACCACTTTAGAATAGGCAAAGATTTCCTAGGAAAGACATGGAAAAGTGCAAACTACAAAGAAAAGAACAATGTTAGGCACTAAAAAATATTTTTAAAAATTACTGATCTTCGAAAGTCATACTAAAGGAATTAGAACACAAACATTGGAAAAGAGAAGTGTCTTTTTCACATAATACATAAGATTTTGTAATATTAGATAAGGGAAACTTTATAACTCATTAATGAAAATAGCCTGCCCAACTACAAATGACCAAAATATTAGAAGATTTAAAACAACCAATAAATATGTAAAAATGCTCAATATTTAAAATTAAATTGCAAAATCAAATGTCAGTGAGAAATTGCTACATTCATTAGAATGACTAACATTAGATAGTTGATCACACTAAGCAATGAGAAGTAGTGCACACCTGTAATTCCAGTGCTTTGGGCTCTGAAGAATGAGGCAGGTGAGTTCAAAGCCAGCCTCAGCAAAAGCAAGGCACTAAGAAACTCAGTGAGACCCTGTCTCTAAATAAAATACAAAATAGGAATGGGGATGTGGTTCAGTGGTCAAATGCCCCTAAGTTAAATACCCCCACCTCCAAAAAATGATAGTTGATAAGACTAAATTTTGTTAAAGATGTGTTGGAACTGGAATTCTCATTCAGTTCTGATGGGACTGGAAAATGATGTGAGCACTGTGAAAATCAGTTCCAGATTGCTTAGAAGAAAACACACACACACACACACACACACACACACACACACGCACACACACACAAGTTGAAGGCAAGAATCATAAAAAATATATCTAATAAAGGCTTGTTAACATAATCACTTTATTAATAATATCATAAAGCTAAAAAATACATAAAATTGGTCCCAATAGATACATGGATAAACAAATGACATATATTTGACAATAGGACACTGATAAATAAAAATGAAGACTCATAGAGGAAACCAAATGAATGAATAAAAATCATTTTACTACATGCAAAAGGGTAGACTTGAAATAATAAATAAATAATCAAGTTATGTATTAGGTATTATGTGTTAGGTAAAGAAATTTCTATTAAATGTAAACTAAACTCCATTTGTATCATAAAAGTCAATTCTTGTCTTAACCCAGGTGTGGAGATCAGGATGCAATCTAGTGAGTAAAGAGAAAACTTCTGTGATAGGCAGAAATTTTCTGTATTTAGTTTGTAGCAGTGGTTTATGAATGCACAAATCTGTCAAATGACTTAAAATCCATTATTTTAAATAAATGTAGCTCATTGTACCTAGTACATTAATAAATATGCCAAGACATATCTAAAGGTATGGAAGTTCTGCTTCTGGTCTGTCAGAGTTTATTTCTAGAGAAAAGACAACATTCATACAGGCAACAACTATTATGTATTAAAGAAATGTAAAAATACAACAAAACAAAAATCTACCCTGAGTGCACTTAGAAAATGAAAAAAAAAATCAGGCAGATTCTGCTTTCGAAGAAGTTCTTATTTTATCCTTTAATCAAAGTGTAGACTGTAATCATTGTTGTTTGCTACCATGAAGACATAGAAAATACACATTTTTTTTAGTCCCAAAAAGGAATGAATTTTGTGGTTATCAAATTCACTGACAGAGGGACAAACAATAAATGTTATTCATAAGATTATTTGTTTGTACAATACTATGTTTTGTATGATACAATATAATAATAATCGAAGAACAATATCAGAGGATACCAAATCTCTGTAAATATTCTCCAGTGTTCAGGTTTTCAGCTGTATTTTGAAATGCATTCATTTAGCAAACAGTGACCAAGTGAATCAGATCTGCAAAAACTGAATAAAAATACAAACTGCAACCCTATATAATTTGAGTCCAACTTAGAAAATTATCTATAGACAAAAAATATCTATGCTTTTTAAAATATTAAAAAAGCATCAGTATTTCTACAATGTATCTTTCACAATGTTGAAAATGTAATCAAAACTTCTAGTCTTATGAAATAAAACACTGAAAAGAAAACTCAAATAACAGAAATTAATCATGAGAATTCATAGGAGAAAATGATTTTTAAAGTAGTTTCCATAACTATGGGTAATGCTATAAAATAAATCATGATCATGATAAATAAGAAGTTGGTAAAATTTTTGTGAAGAGAGAGACTATAAAGTAGAAATAATCAGATATTTTAATGCTGAAAATAAAACATCTGAAATAGAGAAAATGCCTACCATATTAACATGGTAGGCATGTTAATATGTCAATTCCTCTCCACCAAAATAATTCCAAGATTTAAGACTAGGACATAAGAATATATAATCTTATCTGAAAAAAGGGACTTTTCAAATATGATTGTCTTCAAAAATATGATAAAGTTATTAAATTTTAATAGCTTTAACCTTTAATAACCAAACCTTCATAACAGATCACATGTATAAATGATATTCTAATATTCATCAAAATTTATTATCACCTAGAGCATGATTTGTTACATAATTTACAGAACCCAGAGCAAAATGAGAACATATTTCCCCTTGTTAAAAATTATTCAAAATATCAACATTATAACACTGTGGCATTGAATGAAATGGAGGGCTCTTCAGGGCACAGAGACCCATGAACTGCATGGATCAGCCAAATGCCCATGAAGCTGGCCCTGACTTAACAAGTTTTTCGCATCTCATTTTTTCTTTTTCTTTTTTCTTTCTTTTCTTTTCTTTTCTTTTCTTTTTTTTTTTTTTTGGCCCAAGGATTGAACTCAGGGACATTCAGCCACTGAACCACATCCCCACCCCTATTTTGTATTTTATTTAGAGACAGAATCTCACTATGTTGCTTAGTGCCTTGCCGTTGCTGAAACTGGCTTTGAACTTGCGATTTTCCTGTATCAGCCTCCCTAGCTGCTGGGATTACGAGTGTGAAGCACCGTGCCTCTCCCACATCTCACATTTATAACTGGGAGTGTGCTTACTAGCTTCTCTGTAAGCTGTGAGAGTCAGAACAACATTAATGTGCATGTTATCCACAATTTTTATTTCAGTTAAAAAGATGTAGTGGCAAGATTGGAGAGAGGTGTGGGGAGCAGATAAAATCAGGCTTATGGTACTCAGCCAGACTCAATGGTCCTTTCCTCCTCAACATGCATCAGAGCCCACCTAAGTGCACTCTTCTAGATTTTGTAAGTGCATCGGTTTGAAGAGCTTTTATTTTTTCTGTTCTAACCAGACTACAACCAAATGAAAAATAAAAACTGCTCAAGTTGAACTTGAAACCAACAGCTTAGTTCTAAGAGCAAAAGAGGAGAAAAGAGAATGGAAGCATGATAAAAGATAAAAAGTTTGCCACAGGGATTTGAAAGACAGAAGTCCTATAAATTGTAATTGTAAATTTAAGAGGAAAAGATTCACAATTAACCATCCAGTTGTCCCTCTGAATATATTTGGTTGGTGAATCTATCATGAAAGGACAATTAAGTGTTCTTCTTCTTTTTTTTCCAGAAGTGACCTATAATGGTGAACTACTACATAAAAATAAAGTATTCAAAAAATGTTGAAAAATGGATTTCAAGGTATGGATCCATTAAAAGAGATTAAAGAGGTGAAGTGACTTTCCCTAAAAAGTTAAGAAGCTATAGAAAGTTTCCCTTCATCAAATTGTAATAAAATACCACCTACTTCATCCACACTGAGAGAAGTACAAGGTAAAACAGATCATGGAATTTTACTATGTACTATTATCTCCTGAAGAGTTGGGGATAGGAAGAAAACAGCAAAGAATATTGGACTCTCTTTTTATTATTTATTAATGACAGAGTGGTTCAAGTAATCTGAAACCATGGTAGACATTAATGAATTGAGAATATGAGCACATGCATTTATGTTGTTAAGAGCAACAATTTGCACTGAAATTCAAATATGGGTGGGAGAATATAAGAAATAACGCTAAATTTTTGTTGAAATTGCAAATGAATTTATATGTGTAAATCAATTGTTTTTATATAAATTACTACCTCTAATTTTCCATGTATGTATGCATGTGAAAGTGATAAAAATGTTGATAATATATTGTCTAGAATCTATTTCTCTCTAAATATATATATATATATTTATATAATATATATTATATATTCATAAGGCTTTATATAAGCATTCTTCTTTGTTATATTTGAATGCATTTATGGATATTATATATGAAACTATATATGTATGAATTTGTGTGTGTATATGTGCAATTATATGTTCCTTAGTTCTGTCTAATGAAAGTATTTTAAAAAAACAAAGAAATTTTAACTGCTAAGATCCATACCTTCAACATCTTGCCCAGATGTTGGTCTCTGATATCGTTTTTCACTAAGAGGAATAGGATCTCCTTGGAGAAATTGTTTATTTCAGGGAGAGGCAGGCTAGTTATGCGTCTTGAATATCTTGTTTTGCCAGAATGTAGGAAATAATATCAAGTCACACTGGCAAGGGGATTCAACCACCACAACAAATCTAGTCCAGGAATCATTATCTTCCACCCCATAGGCTAGAAATTTCCTTCTTCACTTGGAGGCAACAGGAATCCAGTCTTGGGAAAACTACTTGACCTTCCAGCCTCAGGCAGCATCATCAAGGGACCATAGGAACCTCAGATAAGGCAAGTAAACCAATATAACTCTGCAAGGAGTCTAAAATTAAACAAGTCTTGAAACTGAAATCCACAAACAAGACTGGGCTCTGGTGCTAAACCTAACTGGGGTTACTTTTTGCTAAAATAAAAGATTTAAATAGGATTATGAGTGTTCGAACATGTAGAGGAAAATCACAACTTGAATGAGAAAAGAAAACCAACCAACACAAGAGCTAAAATAAATCATTATTAGAATTATCTGACACAGATTTTCAAGCAGCCAATTGAACAAATACTGCATGATTGACTATACAATATATTGAAACAATATACAATATACTGAAACAAATGAAAATCTCAGTAAAGATAGGAGGATATTATATAATAATCAAATGGAAACCATAGAACTGGAAAATGTAGTTTAAATAAATTTCAGGTGTGTTCTATAGTAGAATAGAGATAAAAGAGTATAGAAAAAGTAAACTTCAGGAGAGAGAAAAATATCTAACCTAAAAACAACAGAAAAGAGATCCCAAGATAAATAAATGAATAAAACCTCTTGGACCCAAAGGACAATAACAGTTTAATCATTATTAATCATCATTTGCTTCATTGGAATTCTAGAAAGAAAGAAGAATATAAATGTCTTTAAAGTAGTCAAAACACTCAGGCAATATATACAGGAGACTGAGAATTTTAATAATTTTTGATTTCTCATATGAATCCATTGACCCCGACAGAAGTGTTGTAACATTTTCCAAGAGCTAAATGTTAAGAGCAAAACAACCATTAAGCACAAATCCTATATTTGTTACAGCTACCATTCAAGGCAAATAAAAAGAATTTGTCACTAACAAATCTACTCTTTAAAAATGGCTGAAGCAAGTGCTTCAAACAGAAAAAAACAAGGATGTAAAATGAATCTCAGATCATTAGGAAGGAAAAAAAAGACAACAGCAGATAATTGTAATGAACTATTAATTTCCTTATATTTATTTGAAATCATGTGTGATGATTGAAACAAACAACAAAAAAGACACACATCACATGAAAGACAATGATAGCTAATTGTATGGAAAGTAACAGAAGCTAAATTGACTTTTCATACTTCACTCAAATATACTCAGGGGTACCAGCAGACAATAAGCCATTTGTGTATATTGTAATTTCCAGAGAAACTACAAGGAAACTATATAAAGAGGCAGACACCATGCAAATAGACACACACACACACACACACACACACACACACACACACACTTATTGATAGCTATAACAAATCCTACAAAAATGTTCAAGTAACTCACAGTAGCACAAGAAAAGTAAAAGGGATAAAAAGTCAGAGGTATATGATAACAATGATAGAATAATAGACAAACTTTAGTTTATTAATATTACCTTAAATGTAAATGTCCTAAATATACTAATTAAATGGCAGAGATAGGCAGAACAAACTAAAAAGCTATGATACTAGTAATTATATGGAAGATGTGCACAATAAAACCTATCAAATAGTAAAATCATATATATAAAAGAATAGCATTATATATATATATATATATATATATATATATATATATATACTCATTGGAATTCTTGAAATAAAGAAGAATATATACATGCTATCCATCATTTATCAGCTATTCCTTTACCAAGAGAGACCATACTTGAAAACATGAAAGTACCGGCAACATATTTACATTATTTGAGAACCAAAGTAGAAATCAACAAAAATAAAAAATAACATTTTTAAATGAAGGAATTAAATAGGACAATTTTACATAATTCATGAGTTAGTGAAGGTGTTCAAGGAAAGAAAAATTATGTAGACCTGAAATGAAATGAAAATATAATATATAATAATATGTGACATGCAGGTAAACACAGTGCTAACAGGACAAGTTATAGAACTAAATGCTTACATTTCAAATGGGAAAAGTAATTTCTGTAATTTTTTTGTAATTATTATAGATTTCACATGTAACATCCAAAAGGTAAAACAATCAACTTTAAATTGATACCAGCTTAATATCATCACATACAAAAATCTTTAGTACTGCTTCCTTCATTTTTATTATTGGTGTTACAAATTACATCTTTATGTATTTTTTTTACCCATCAACATATATTTATAACTATTTTATGGCTTTGGCTTTCAAATATTATAGGGAAATGAATTTTAGCTATAACTAAAATTTCAGTAATTACTGGTCTTAAATTTATCCATGTCCAATTTATCTACAGCCCAAGTGTGCCAGAGTAGTAGGGTGGGTTACAGACAGACCAAAGAAAGTGACTGAGTACAGTTTGGAAGACATGTGGTTCACTGGAGAAAGCTTGTGAGAGATTAGTGACTGCTGTAATAATAGTTCAGTGCTGACAGGCTGACAGCAATTCTGCCCCTCACAGTACTTTGCTAGCTAATAGCTCTTTTCTCTCAGTGTTTTGTTCACTGGTGGCTGGCTGGACAAGTGATATATATCTTTTCCACAAAGTTCTCTGATCCATGTCTGTCCCCACTCAGAGAAGGGTTTTTATTTCCTATTTTTTTGATATGTTAGGCTGCAGAAGCAGTGAGGTCATCAGCATTAGCAGGCTTAGCCTGAATAGATCCTGAGGAGCAACTCTCCTGATGTATATGCAAGAAAGTAGCTTTCTACACATAGAACTTTTGTTCTTCAGTTTCCAGTGTGCAAAAAAGAATGCCAGTGTCCTTTGAGACAGTATGCATCCAGACTTTCCAGTTTAGTCTTAATTTCATTATTCCCTTAACTTGCTGAGGTATTTTGGGAACAGAGAGGGGACATTCAGGGACATAATGTATCATTGAACTTCTTTGCTCTAGGGACAATGCACCACATACTTACATTTACTGGAGAACTTGATACTCTGATATGGCTTTGAGTTACTTGTTAGTATTCTTTTATTTCAACTTGAAGAACTCTGTTTAGCATTTTTTTGTAGGGCAGGTATAATGAAAATGGACTCTTTCAGCTACTGTTTATGTGAGAGAATGATTCAGAAGAATTGCAAGTTCAAGTCTATCCTGGTAAACTTAGTGATGACATGTGACTCAAAATAAATTCCAAAAGGACTGGGCATGTTAGAATACTTTGTTAGATAACTGGCCTAGCATGAATGACAACCTGTGCCCCATCCTCAGTACAGCAAAAAAGGAAGTAAAAACAACTTTTTTCTAGTAAGTCCAAAACCTATGATTTCAGGAGATTTATTTTGTTCTTTTGAGTAGACCAAGTTTTATTGTTTCTTTGCTTGTTGAAAATTGAGCATTAAAGAAAACAGCCACCACACTAGTTCTGTTCATGAGTAGACCTCACTAGCCAGCCTCCTTGAAGGCTTGTGCCTTCTGAGAATTCTTATGCAATATCTTCCCTACCTGTTTCTCTCTCTTGCCTCCTTTGCATGCCTGTTTGTGCTTCCACCCTGTTTGAATTTCCCTGGGAGTCTACCCCATCTTTTTTATAGGGACTTTGAGCTGCCCTATCATATTCCTCAGTCAGTGGTCTCCTGTTTTAGGCATCTATAGTTTCTATAAGAATGTTTTCCATGAATTCTACATATTACTTTCAATGGTTTCTCCTATTCTGAGCCACTTCTGGCTCTTTGAGCACTTAAGTTTTGTGCTTCAGGAACCAATTGCTCAGGCAGAGTTACAAATCATTCTCTGCTGTCTTGAGTTGTGGAAGTAACTGAGTATCCAGCTGCTGAACCCCCTAAACTGCAAAGTAGGGCAGGGGCAAGTAAGAATGAAAAAAATTCTTACCATTTTAAATTCAGCTTCTTTTAAAATTTCTATTATTCTCCTATAAAGTTCTTTTAGTGTTTCTAGTTGTTCAATGTTTCTGTTAGAGATAAGGGCCTGGAGTTTACTTGTCCACTGTCTCATTGCCATTATTTTTCTTTATTTTTAAAATCATAGTTTTAGTAGCAAATCTGTTGCAAAAAGTGCACTGTATATATTTTAGTAATCTATATTTTTTATTTGCCTTTTTTCATGGTTTTAAACTAGAAACAAAAATATAGATTCCAGTCAGTAATGAATGAAGAGCATTTTTGTTTTGCCCAACTATCATGTACAAAGAAGGCTTTTGGGGCTGCATGTGGTTAATATCACTTTTACAGAATTAGTAGGCTGTCCTTAACTGAACATGCTTCCTCCAGACAGCTCTGCTCACCAATGAGAGACAGCTCAATTCCTCCAGATTCTGCTAGAGACAGAACATGTTACCATTGAGAATTCAAGGGCACTGAAGATGCTCAGTTACCCAACCCTGAAACCCTTCTCTTCCCCATCTGTGCTCATTTTCTTGTCTTTCACTTACATTTTTTGTCCAACTTTCCCTGAAGGGTTTATGGTTGTGAATTTCACTCAGGGCTAAATGAGGCCACTTCATGAACTCACTGAATAAACTGTATCTTTTTCTAAAATTTTCATTTTATTATTTATTTATTTTTTAACTTCAGTATTGAGAGTGGAAGTAACTGAGGGTCCAGCTCCAGTGCTAGGACTCTAGTGCTTCACCACTGCTACATCCCCAGCCCTTTTCATTTTAAGAAAGTCATGCTAAATTGCCCAGACTGATTGTAAACTTGTAATCCTTCTGCCACAGCTACATGATCACTTTTGCCGGGCAATGTTGTCAAACCCCAGTGCCACTAACAAGCCTCAGGTCGAGGCTTCTGGCAACTGTAGTTAAGATTGAGGGGCCCTGTTTGGGGTGGCTTCTCAGGTTTTGGTCCACATCTCTTCCCAGCAGATACCTGGAGTGGGAAAGGCATGCTCTCCTGAGCAGAAGAGCCTGACTTACCCCTCTGACAGGTTGTTGAAGGACAAGGGGCTCAGGAACCTGGACAGGCTTTGCAGGGCCCAGGTGATGAATCCAGTTGACACATGAGGCAGAAATAAGGCTGGCCTGCATCCTGCCCCAGGAGGAAGAGTGGTAAACACCATTTTGATATAATTTTTAGGAAAGAAGATAACACAAAAACACAAAATGCACTTGTGCTCCAGGAACTCAACTTGGAACTGAAGAAGCTTCACAGAATTGTATTCCAAATGAAAGGTTCTCTGTTGCCACACATTCTTGATTGTTCATTATCTCATCTTCTGATACTATAATCAAAAGCAGTGTCCTATTCTCTTTTTATAAAACACCCCCTCACTCTGCCTTGCTCCCTGCAAGCCCTTCCTTCAGTCCCCACCTCTGCAGGACCCCTTCATGAGTACCAATTCTACCTTTGTCCATAAAGCCTGAAAGACTCCCATAGCTCTGCATTGCTGTGGGATATGGACTATCATTCTTATTTTGGTATTAAAGAGTTGCCATAGTGTGGCCCTAATTCACCTCCTGGACTCAACTTTCTCTTCTCTCACTTTCCTAAATAACAGTGAAAATCCATATTTAATTCACAAAAGACTGAAAAGTGGTGACTAGATAAGCATATGATTAATTTTGTAGCTCCTAAGAGAATATGGATCACTTATATCTATTTTAAGCAGGTTTGCATTTAAGCTGCACACATACTGTCTACATAGTGGGACAATCATGCCCCGAAAAAGATGTTTCTGGCAGCGATGGACCATGTATACTATCATGGTTCCATAAAATTATAAGGAATCTGAAAAATTCCTACTCACCTAACAATGTGGTAGCTGGAGTACTGCAATGCATTACTTACATGTCAGTGGTGTTGCTGTTGTAAACAAAGCTACTGCTCTGACAGTCTATAAAAATGTGGCATATACAAGTATACAGAAAGCATAATGCTTAAGAATGATAATCACTGTGTTACTGGATTATGGAATTACTATACTGTACTTTTATTATTATTTTAATGTGTGCACCTTTTGCTTGTATTTTAAAAAGTTTACTGTATGACCTGTTAGGTCGGCAGCAGCCTCATACAGCTCCTGCTTACCATTTTTCTTGATTGTATCAAGTGGTCACATCAAAGACTTTTTCTATATCATCCATTTGTGTAAATGCACTCTGTGATGTTGGAACAATGATGGAATACTCTGTGACACATTTCTCAGAACATGTCCCCATCATGTACTGACACAGGTCTGTGTTATGATATATCATAGTATTGTAGTTAATCGAATTTAGTAAATTGAGACTTAAAAATATTATACAAGTATGTGTTGAGCAAAGGTAAACATAAATCTCTTCATAGTAATAGAAAAGTGATGATAGAAAGTCTGATTGTCTTTTTAATAAAATATACCAAAATTATATAAATGAAATTACATTCACTTGGGGAAAAATGTCTTTTAGTAAATTGTAAACACCAAAAGACATAAGGGAGGCATGTGCACAGTTTTAGTTTTATATTCACTTATGTATGAGTGAATATCTTCAACACATCTTTTATAAAATTATTTTGTGTTTTAAAAGAATGTAGCAAAAAGATTCCTTCTGCTTAAATTACTTGATGTGTCAATTCCTCATTTAGTGCTTTTTTTTTCTTTACACAGTAGGATTTTAGTAGCCATAAACTGTAGCTGATGATCATAAGCACCAAGGCAAATGTGGGATTGTAAGTAAAGGTGGCAGAGAGAACCTGAGTTATGGGGAGCCAATGCCCAGGAGACTGCTTCCTGATTGATACCTTACTCGATATCTGAGAATCAGAATAATCTTCTAGAAAGACTATCTAAGAAAACATCTAGCCTTCCCAAACTGCATTTATTTGGAATTAAAAAACTCATTTCCTGTCAATATCAGTTTTTTTTCTTTCTTTGTTTTTAGTCTCCACCTTATTTTTCTTGAACAGACCAAGAGGTATTAAACCTTACTCCCTTATTACTCAGCACAGTTCCAAAACATACCCACCTTAGTTCCTGTAAATTAGGGAGGTAAACTGTTTTCTGTTAGCTGATGGTGAACCCAGCACTCTACTGAGGTCCCTAGGTGTCCACCACCAGCATGTGGAAATTCAGGCCTTGGAGTACCCAGTTTCTGGTGCTTTAAAAACTCATGTGTATTTATTACTGTTACAGAAGATAACACTTCTCTTTCTGCTGTTGTTTCTTCTTTCACAATGTTCCTCCTTTGCCTTATTACATGAGTCCTAGACAATGGTAGTCATGTGTAAAACACTATCTCATCTTCCCTGGTGGTGGGGAAAGGAGATGGGTGTCAAGGAAATCATGGTCATATCTATTTCACCCAGGAAAGAGATTAAGAGATTAATACAAAGTTAGAGTTACAACAGGTCAGAAACACTTAGATCTTCTGGCTTAAAATATAAAACATATATGTGTATATAATATATAAATTGTGTATATAAAACATATATGTGTATATTATATATATATAACTATATAACTATATAACTATATAGATATATATATATATATATATATATATATATATATATAAAACTTGACTACTTATGGATTTGCATGAAATAAGCTGACATAAATAGAAACAACTTATATTATAAAATGTAAACATTTTTTGCTCCAGGAACCATTTGTCAATATATGAAAGTAATATAAAATAATATATATCAAAACTATTATAGGAATGCTATATTCACATCCATTTTTAGTGATTTTTTCATAAATCTTGTACAAATCATGGCTTTTACATCGATGACATTTAGTCTCTGGGACTCTCTTACTTACCTATCCTCTCAGTCTTAGTGTCCCCATTCCAAGAAAGAAATGATTACTTTTTTCTCTTTATTTTCTCTTTCATCATGATGAAAATGGTTGAATAATTCAGACACAATATATTATTATTGTTGTTGTCATTATATCTCTAATTAACAAACCAAAGTATGATTTCTTTTATTCTCTCCCCACTAACCCCTTCAAACTTCATTCACTTTCATCCACATTCCAAAATATTTCATCTTTGTTTTGAAATCCATTTGTTAATTTAATTAGGTTGGAGAATGATGTGTTAAAATCAGCCATATATAGGTTAAAATCCATGGAATATGAATTATGTGTTCCACAAATGATATTTATTATTATATAATTTATTAATTGGTGAGACATATATGAAATAATTACCTAGTAGATTATACCATACTGTGGTAGGATTGTAGAAAGAAATATGACAAGTCCTTGCTTCAATAGTCTTTCTACCTAGTGGACACAACAGGGATGTGAGCAGGATATTGCCATATAATCCATGTTATATAAGAGGATGGTTCAGGAACACAACATGTTTGTTGAGGTTTTTTTAGTGGTGACTACATATGCTGACATTTCTCCTTCACACATCTGACTAGCTTAATTCCTTTAACATTGTTTTCCCTCTAATTTGAAATTGGCTTATTTTCAAGTGAATTTTCCTGTTCCTGCCTGCATTTATACACTCTCTCACAAACTGTGTTAGTTAGCTTTCTGTCACTGTTACAAAATACCAGAGAAAAACAACTTAAGGAATGAAAGGTTTATACATTGTTTCTGGATCTGTGTTAAATAAGAGCATCATGGTGAGAGGTGGAGCAAAGCTGCTTTCCTCATGGCAGCCAGAAAGAAAGAAAGGGAGGGTGGGGGGAGAAACAGAGAATGAGCACATAAGAGAACACAGAAGAGGGAGGGGCTTGATACAAAATATATCATTTGAGAGCCTTCCCCAGTGAATTACTTCCTCCAATTAGGCCCCACTTCCTAAAGGTTGTTCCACCTCCTTATAGGACCATAGATTGGCAAACAAGCCTTTAGCAAATGGCCTTTGCACAACATTTCATATCTAACTGTTAAGAGGCCTAATCAAACCTATATCACTTTGTATCCTCTATGAGTGTCCTCCTTTTTATTCATGGCATTTTTCAGACTACTGCCTCCATCTCACAGTCTGAGGCAACCTCTAAATTCCCGTATCCCTTGCAAACCCAAGCATACTTTTATCTTAACATGTGTAACAAATTGTGAAAAATGAATAGAGAAGCACTAACTTATTTATCCAAAGAAAAAGCAAGTATTTAACAGTTGAAGGTAGTAAATAAAGCCTGATGCCCAGAAGTTTCTCCATCTAAAATGTAGAATTGCTATATCCAAATCGTTCTCCTTTGTAGGAATGGACAATGTGAAACTAAACTCATGGCTGTCAGATATGTTGAGCAATTTATAGATAATACTGACCACAGGTCACATCTGGTTTCTTTCCCTTGGCTTTCTTAACAGCTTAATCTCACTGAAGAATAATTGTGCACATAAGTTTAGTTTCACTATTACTTTGATCCCTGGATTACAACCTCAAGTTAGAGTTCTTTGAGGTAAACATCAATTTTGTTGGTGCTCTAAGGGAGTCATGGTTGGGTTTTGGTGGTGCTCAAGGAGAAAGGCAGAGTTGTTAATCACCCTAGGGAGTAAAAATCTGCTGCTATAATAGAGCTTTCATATGTTTAGTACCTTGTTAACATATTGGCAATATGGAAGAACAGGCTTGCTCCTGAGAGCAGTAGACCACTAACTTTTCCAATTACTTTACAGATGACTTAAGCCATAAATTAAAACCCTTGGGTGAGGCAGAAAGAGAGTTTATTTTGAATTTGAAAAAAAAACAGAATGTAAAGAAAGATGTTTTGAATATGATGGAAAAAATCAATGCCTGGGTTTTACACTGCTATATGACTCAGACAGAAGAACTCAAATACTCCAGAGACCAAGCGTCTCTCAAAAAGTACTTCCCCATCTAGGTGGTTAATGAAGCCTTGCTGAACATCTACCAGGAATTGTGGTCACCTTCCTTTGAGCAAGTGACAAATGTTCATGTTTGGAATAAAATTGTTACACTTTACACTGTGAAGGGTAAAGCTAATGGAGAAGTGTTGTGACAGTTCTGCTTGTACCGCTATCCAAGTTTCTGAGGATCATATTGCTGGAAAGGACTTAAGGGATTATATTCAGCTACTACACAGTTAAGACTTCTCCCTTCCACATTTCCCATGAGTGATTCTTAGTGGAGGTGTTAAAAATGCAGGCTCTGAAGCCAGAATGACCTGGTTTCATCATTTCTGGGCAAGTAGCTTAATTTTTCTGTGCTTCGGTTTTCTTAACTATATTATAGATCTGATAAAATGGAAATTCTTGTCGCATATTCTTTGCAGGGTTATTGCAAAAATCAAGTTGACCAGTTACCTCCAAAGCATTTAGAAGACTTCCCAGCATATAACAAGAGGTTTTACATATATTGGGGACTGCCATCATCTATTGTGTGATCCACATTTGTTGAATTTAAAATTAACCCCAGAGATGTTTATTATTTGGATAATTTGTTTGCCAGTGCTCTTAAATCTATGACCAATCCCTTCAGTATAGCTAGGAGGTGGCACAAAAATAGTAGTAACAGCAAAATATTTGTAGTCAATTAAACTTGAGTTTGAATGCTTGAATGACTTAAACTTATTGACACTGTTTGCTTCTAGTAGAGAACTGATAATCCCTTTACAGAGTTGATTGTCATTAAAGACAACATATGCAAATTACGCAGCCCAGCTGTCAATCACTGATTAGAATTTCTGTAACATGTGGCAAATGGACTCCATCATTTTTCATCTAAAACACAAAGGTTTTTGATCTCTTTCTCCCTAGCTGAATTTATAAAACAAAGCCAAAATGTCACAATTACTAATTCACTTTACTAAATAGACCAAAGGAAAGTGTAGCATCACTTTTATTCACTAACATGTAACTTTGTAGTCCACTGACTAGAAGGGGCTGGGTACATGAGCCATCCAGTTGACAAGCACCCTTTTGTGTCCAGATTATCCCACAGCTTTATGAATTAGGACTGAATAAAAAAGGCAGAAAGTGAAGTGCAGTTGAACTTAAAAGCTCCATTATGCTGCTACTTAGAACAATAAAGTGTCTGACAAAATAGCCACAATCACACTTAAGATTCTAGACTGCTGTTTAAATAGTAAATACTGCTGCAGAGCTTAAGAAAGGCACATCATTTTTGTTTTTGTTTTCCCAAAGCAAACTAAATCTAGCTCCAGATCCTCATCCCTAGACTTTTCAGTAAGTGCCATATCACTGTTTACAAATCCACTTTTTTAAATAAAATCTATACAAAGCTTGTTATTGAGGCAATAATTTTGCCATGTGCCTTTTTGTAGTCTGTATTGGAACATTTATAAGATCTCCTGAAAATCTTTGTGCTCCAGGACCTAGATGTCTCCAGTATGGTAGCCACATGTGGGTGTTGAGCCCTCAATATGAGGCTGGAACAGCTGAAGAACTGAATTGAAATATATATATTTGAATTATACTAATAAATTATATATTATATATAATTGAAATATACATATATATTATATAACTGAATTATACTTATATATATATATACATATATATGTATATATATATATATAATTGAATTATACTAATATATTAGAATAATTCAGTTTTCAGCACCACATATTAAAAACATAAATAAAATAAAAAGGCTCATCTACAATTATAAAAAAGATTCTTAAAAAACTGACTTCACTTATTTTTTTGAAGTTTTAAAAATGTAGTTAGCAGAAAATTAAAGTTATATACATTTATCTCATATTTCTATTTGACAGTACTATTCTAGAGTTTATGAGATGAAAACTTTATCTAACTTATTTCTTTCTGACTTAGGTCCAGGCTGATGTTAGATGATAGCCTGTGTACAACTAATAATTTGCAAGTAATTTCTATGCATAACTAAAATGCAAACCAAAAAGTTTCAATTGTCTGGTTCTGTAGGGTATTATATAGTTTTGCAGCTAAATTTGTAGATATTATTCATGTTTTAATTTCCTAACAATTTAACTAAATTATCTGATGGTTGTACTAAGCAGAATTTTGTTATAAGTCAAAATTTTGATTATTTATTCTCTTCCAGTTTTCTAGCTTATACTGGAAAGAATAATTAGTCCTACCCCAAGCCTGGTGGCTCACACCTGTAATCCCAGTAATTTGGAAGACTGAGACAGGAGAATCACAAATTTGAGGCCATTCTCAGCAATTTAGTGAGGCTCTATCTCAAAACAAAATATAAAAAGTGCTGGGGATGTGGCTCAGTACAAAAAAAAATTAGTCCTACTGATCAAATTATACAATTGATGTAAACTGAAGTGTTACTCTGTGAACTATTTATGTGTGTATCTGGAAATAAGTTCCATTGAATTGTCTTGCCTTGCTTCCCTAAAATCACAGTTTCAGGAACTGAAAGTACTGATGATGAGTAAAAACTGTTTTCTTTTTACATTATCTGCTCATGTGTTTATGTTAATAAAGGCAAAGGAACTGTAATATTTTTTTAAAATTCCATCCCTAAAGAAAACTTTGCAAAGGTCCTCATACCAGTGCTGACCCCAGAATTGCCTTACTGTGGACAATGTGATATATTGTTCTCTCTACCACATTGTCTAAGGAAGAGTCTTGCATGTTTTATTTGTGATATTTTATGAGCTAAAAAAAAACCTGAAGCCATTTCATAGATGTGTTATTATTTCCAGGTATGCAGAACTCCATATTGGTAGCCTTGTGGAACACTTGCTTTGCTAACTTTCCCTCCCTTTTTTGTACAATACTGGGGGATTGAAACTAGGGACCCTCAATAACTAAGTTGTATCCCCAGTTCTTTTAATTTTTACTGTGAAACAAGGTCTTGCCAAGTTGCTGAGGCTGGCCTGGCACTTGCAATTCTCCTGCCTCAGCCTCCTGATTTTATATCTTGTATTAAAATCTAAATTTCATTTCAGCACACAACAATTTTGGCATAGTTGACAAATGGAACATAAAGTAAGTTCAGGCTGTGTGTGTGTGTGTGTGTGTGTGTGCGCGCGCGCGCGCGCACGTGCACGCACGCAAGTGCACACGTATGCAGACTGGGATTAAACCCAGGGGCACTCTACAACTTAACAAACCTTTTATTTTATAATGTGAGACAGGGACTTCTTAAGTCACAAAGGCTGAACTCAAACTTGTAGTCCTCCTGCCTCAGTCTCCTGAGTAACTGAATTTAATGCCATGTGCTTCCTGACCAGCTAGGCATCTTTTGTAGGGGTGGGTACTGTTCTTTTCATTTTTGTATTCACTTGTCTAGAGAAATATTTAAGTGAATATTTACTTCATGATACATTTCCAATTATTCCAGTAATTATCTGAAGCATGGACTAGGCTCAATAGCAAATACTCTCATTTATTTAGAGGAAATGCATAATTCCAAAAATATTTTGGAGATATATTTAACAACAAACATATGTACTCAAAAGGGACTTGCATACATTAAGCTGCTTCCTTGGGCTCAGCTGGCACCCCATGTCCCCATGGTAGCATCTCACACTCGCCTACTAGCACTCGCTTGGGGCTGGTATAGGCCTCCTGAGCATGCATATGCATGGTCCATGGCTTTTACTCTATTTTGGGCCATTGAAGAAGGCAGCACATTGTGGCTTCTTAAATTTCAACACATTTGACATTGATAAATACAAACACTATGAAATAGCAAAAAATTGAGATTTAAAATGGAAAATATCAGACCACCTTCTGCAGAATTTATGCAAGATACACAACATTCTCCTGATAGTAAGACTCAAAATGTTACTATAGGTATTTTCTGAGTAAAAGGATATATGTTGCTAAACTCTTTGATCACCATGGTTTTTTCCTTGTGGATGATAGCACCCCAATGGATGCCATTGTAAAATAACTTCTGGGTATGTATGAAAATGTGGAAGGTGCCATTTCCATCACCTGTAAAGTCTGCCTTGATCTAATGTCCACTCAAATAGACCACATCATAAAGCATTATGGGAGGAGAGCAGCTGAGACTATTTCCTGGGTCCAAATCTGTAGACCCAGCTCAGAGACCAGGCCTCAGCAGAAGGATTTCGTCATGAAACAAACCAGTGTCTGGCTGGATAGGGACCATATTCAGCAAAAGATAGGAAGGCAGAAGAATGGAGCACACTAAGCAGCATCAATCTTCACCAGACTTCTCTTAGGTGGTATTTCAACAAGCAGTGTGGAAAATCAGGACAATCAGAAACCTGAACAAGGTAGTGATGGTGACATAATAAATGGAGTTCCACAAGGTGATAGAATTGGGGCCTTGAAAAGCTGAATACCATCAAAATCTAACATTATATCACCCATAGTAATTCTTCATTACACACTTCACAGTTTTAAACATTTGATTGTAACTTTATTAAAACAACCAAGTAATCTGCTTTGAGGAAAAGCAGTTTTAGCAGTCCCTCTTTAACAAGGACTAATATTTTTGCATGAAATAAAAAGTTGTGATCAGAACTGAAGAAAGAATCTGGGAATAGAAAACTCTGAAAAGATTTAGAAAAATTTCTTTCAGAACTGCCGCAGTCTGGCTGGACAAGAATAACTGAGCCGCCACAAAGCCTTGTAGGTTCAAACAGCAACTACTTTATTTCAACTCTCACTGGCACTGCACTCACGTTTTTCTGCCAACGCCACCCACGCAGCCCTTCCAGAAACCCCCCCACACCAGAAATCCTGCCTCCGGCACTTCCCCAACCAATGGGAACTCTCCTGGAATCCCCACAAGAACTCCAAAGTAGCCAGTGCCCCGAGGCATCAAGAGCCGCCCCATTGCCTGATGGTAAAGGTCAAATATACAATACAATCAAGCCAGCATCACAGCAATTATATATAGCTTAACTCAAATCATCATCTAAATTGTTCACTGGCTTCACCTTTCAAACATTCCCTCAGGCAAATGCTAGGCATCATTATGACTGACCTGTCTCTCAACACAGAACAAAACAAAATTTCAGATGCTTTAGTTGCTTTCCCCCTTAGAATTTTATCTGAACAAGAAAAGATCCACTAGAGTTTCAGTAACTCAGAGTCTGAGGTTTGAGCAGTGACATGAAGGGCCTGATTCACTTTTGTCTGAATTAAACCACAAAAACACTGTTATCAACTTACTTTCAGGTGAAAGTAGCACACATTTCACCATCCGGAGTGTTGCCCAGTCTGTGTGGTGCATTTTGTCTTTCTGCTGATAGTTATATTCACTGATGGCCCTCAGAAGTGTATCTAATGAGAGATTTTGATGTTCTTATTTTTTATTTACACTGTAATCCCAGCAGATGCTCCTGCCATGGATCTTTCCAAATGGGATACTATTCATTTTAACCATTCTGCCTTTTCTCTTTGAAATATTGTTGTGAATTTCACTATATGAAGTACTCAACTGATTTCCTTTCAAAAAAGCATGATTTACAAGAGAGAACCTTTGAAAATGACATTTAAACACTGTTTCATATTGTAACACCAAGTAGTACATTGCCAGGGAACTTTTATGGATACTTTAGAAAACTTAGGAGGCAGAACTGTTTTCTAAGTTGGAAGATGATTGCTACTGCTTACTCAGGGTTGTTTTCCACTTAGTTTTTGTGCATACTAGTCTCATTGGCATTCCCAGTGTTCTCATGTAGCCCTATTGTCTGCTTTGGGGGCTTGATGCAGACATGCAGGCCACACAGACTGTAAATTTTCTGGAAGCCTTGTGCCAAGGAACTTCCTTTTTGATATTACTTAGGGACCAAAGTATCAGAAGGCGATGCATTACTGGGTATCCCAGTCAGTAAAATTAAAATTTTGTTTTCTTCCATGTATGAACAAACACACACACACACACACACACACACACACACACACACACTCACACATACACACTCACACATACACACTCACTGTTGGGCTTTGCCTCTGCAAAGAGCAATCCCACATTATGGTGGCTTTAAAAAAATAATATCAATAGTTTTCATGGTCTCCCAGTACCAATTAGGATTATTATCTCTGTGTAATCACACTGAAGACATTCCAGTGAAAGTCGTTAATTTTGAGCTACAGTTGTTGGCAGTGACAGCACTTAATTGTTGAGTGCCTTCTTCCTTAACCTTCCTGGAACACAGCCAGGTGTGTGATGCACAAATGTCAGAGAAATTATTCATATGCTGCTAAAAAAACTGGTTTTTGTAATTAAAGAATATTTTGCAACCACATTGGTTACTTCCCTAAGAAGTGAACACTATCCATCCATCTTAACCATGCTGTCCTCTCCTCGTCTGAATCTTGGACGGAGGTCCTTTTGGAAGGCAACACCAGGCAATGCTTTTCTCTTTTTTTATTGTTGGTTGTTCAAAACATTACATAGTTCTTGATATATCATATTTCACGCTTTGATTCAAGTGGGATATGAACTCCCATTTTTACCCCGTATACAGATTGCAGAATCACATCAGTTACACATCCATTGATTTACATATTGCCATACTAGTGTCTGTTGTATTCTGCTGCCTTTCCTATCATCTACTATCTAGGGGGTAGAGAGAGAAGAGGGGAGGGGGGGAGGGGGGATAGCAGTCAATGCTTTTCTTCAAAGACAAGGTGAATGTGTGAGGAAGCCTGAATGCACAGAGCTGCCTTTATTCAAAGTTGTAGCAAGACAGGATAAATTGTCCTTGGATTGAAACATGACATGAATGGGAACTAAGGCACAAGTCAGATGGCCATATCTTTATGGGCAATTCTTTCTGCAGTAGACTCTGAGCGGGCAGGATCTTGCCAGTTTCTTAAACCTGGGGACTAGATCAAGGAAAGCAGTGTATTGTTGTCCCTGAGGCAAAAAAGGCTAAGAGCTGGGTGGAAGGAGGACCATTCCATGTGCTGTTTCATGCTGAGAAAATGCTTGAGCTGTGCCCAGGACTTAACTGCTGTGACTCAGGGTGAAACTTGTAAAGGTCAAGTCCTCCATAACTAATCTCAGTGGATGCCAATCCATATGCCCATCTGCACCAGATGGTTATGTCCTGCAGCAGAATGAGTACATGTCCTTTACACCTTGGCTCATGCCATATTCTGGCCCCTCGTAGTGCACAGCCATCTGGGGACTTGGTCAAAACTTTTGGTAACCACAGTGCTTTTCTATAAGTTGCTTTTTTGGGGTGGCTTCTCAACTTTCCAGCTAAAATCACTGTCATAATCACTGTATGTAAGTAGTTCACTAAATTAGTCAGAGGACACTTTGGATTTGTTGAAGACACATTCCTTCAGATTCCCAGATGACTAGTGCTATTACATCAAAAGAATTTTATAGCAACAAGATTAAGCTTACTGGGGACATGTGTATGAACCAGAAAATTTCTGGGTCTGACACATGGAAAGTTCCTTCTGCAACAAATAAGTGCAAACTCCATCCAACAGGAAACCACAAAATAAACAAATCTTCAAGGATTGTAACTTGGAGTCCAGTTAGAGACCTTCCTTTTATAGAAAATGAAGGAGTACATTTCAGGTAGAGTGATTCTGCTAACCTGAAATACCTTAAAATATACACCAAAAGCACTTCCACTAGGATTAAAATTAGAAATAAATATTCATAGGTGCACTTCACTCAAATCATCAACCATCAGGAAGAGTCCCAGAGCTGAGTGTCTAAAAAGTATGCTCCTCTAGCATAGAGAAAATCATGGTGTATAAAAGACACTAGAACACTGTTCTCAACAACAGAGAGGGTTGATGGTAAGCCGTGCTTCATTCACAGGCACCCTTGCCTGTGCTAAGTGGTGGCTTTAATTTTCTGTAGAATTTTCCAGTTATAAGCTTAAGCCTTTCAACTCCCCCATTTGCCCCAAACTCACCTTGCTACTGCTTACTAAGGGTTGTTTTCCACTTAGCTTTTGTGCAGACTAGTCTCAGAAGCATTCCCAGTGTTCCCATGAAGTCCTATTGTCTACTTTGGGGGCTTGAAGCAGACATGCAGGCAACACAGACTGTAAATTTTCTGGAAGCCTTGTGCCAAGAGTACCTTGAGTCTTTGCTTTTATTGAATTGCCATCCATGACAGATGAGCAGTGCACTCTTTTGGTGTTTTCTAGAAGGAACCACCTGCTTCTTTTCTTTTTCTTATTTTTATAGCATTTAAAAAGTAATGATTACCAAACTTCCCCCACCCCCCCAAAAAAAATTAATGAATAGTTCTTGTCAACTAAAATGTTCTAGTAAAGCTCACTGCTGCTCTTCCATTTCTTATTAATTTGAATGAACAATATCTCTACGTGCAATTACTATGGGGTGTGTTTAAAACATGGGACAATTTGCCCATACTCTGAAGGAAGTTATCTCCTTATCACATGGAAGAACTGTCATAGAAGAGTAATGCAGTGTTATATTAATAATTTGCAGACTAATTATCTGCAATCATGAACAGATTATTAGTTTTAAAAAATAAATGGTTAATCAGTCTTTGATCATTGTTTTGATTTTTTTTTGTTGCTGTTGTTTAAATTTTTCTTATCATACTTTTAAAGCTGACAGAACTGATTAAATGTTGATTATCTTGAAAGTATTTTGAAGATAGCTTTACAATGGCCTGTAAATTGTGCATATATATGTAGATTGATACATATCCTTGATTTGAAAATATGGTATATTATTACTGGTTTTATACAAAATACTGAATAGTAAAATTGTATAATTACATAATTAAAAGTATTACGCCCCAAAATGGGAGTGGCATAAGTTGAGGAGTCTTCTGAAATGTTATTGAAAAACATAACCTGATTTTATTTTAAATAATAATCATTTATTTGTTATAATCATTAAGAAAATTTTTTACCTTTTCTCTCTCCCAAAAATTTCCATTCCTTCTTAAAAAGTAAATTTTCATTTTTATAGTTTTTATACCTTCCTTATTATTGGGTAGTGATAAATAATTTATTCCCTGCTCCACTGAATATTCTAGCATTTGATGAGAATACATTCTTGAAAGAAATGAAAATATCAAGTTATTCCACTTACTACACTGTGATGAATATGCTCCACAAATATATGAAATTTTACCAAGCTGGGGAAAATAGCCATAAGCAGTATGAAACAATTTCTGATAAATTAGAAAATTGAGGAGAAAAACATATCAAATGTTAGAACATTAATTAAAATAGTCAAGATAAACATTTATATTCAAAATTTTAAAATTCCTCAAGAAAAAAAATTGAATAGGACCAAGAAAAATAAATGAGTCATTTGTATAGATACTTCTATTTGGTTAAAAGTTAAATTCTTATCAGATGTTTTCCAGAAAGGAATTGGAGGCAAATACACATTATATCACCAAGACCCTGAAACTTGGCTCATCACCTATCAGCAAAATTCATTGTAGTCTAACATTTTTGGAATAGTTAAAGAAATTTGTCTACAGTGAAAAATTTGCTAAAATGTAAAATTTGTTTAATGCAACTACAGACTTGTTATTCCCATGTCACTAGTGTTCTCTTTGATTCACGTGCTTACATTAACAAGAAAAAATGAAGTTTTAAAACTCATTTAAAACAGTATATTCTGTCTGGGTATGGTGGTGCATACCTGTAATCCCAACAGCTTGGGAGGCTGAGACAGGAGGATCACAAATTCAAAGCCAGCCTCAGCAAAAGCAAGGTGCTAAGAAACTCAGTGAGACCCTCTCTCTAAAAAAATACAAAACCAATATATTCCATCTTACTCCATTTTTTCTAATTATTGAGAAAGTGGATATAGCATTTTAATATAACTCTGGATCTTTATGAAAATTACTAGATATTTTACTTGTGTTGTTTCACCCAGTACATTTGTGAAAACTGCAATTTAAGAATAAACATTGAGGGCTGGAGATGTGGCTCAAGCGGTAGCGCGCTTAAGCGTGCGGCCCGGGTTCTATCCTTAGCACCACATACAAATAAAGATGTCATGTCCGCTGAAAAATAAAAAAATAAATATTAGAAAATTCTCTTTCTCTCTCTCTCTCTCTCTCTCTCTCTCTCTATCTCTCTCTCTCTCTCTGTCTCTCTCTCTCTTTAAAAAAAAGAATAAACATTGATGTTCAATTTTCTAAAGCTATCTTAAAACAAAGAGTATTGTGCCGATAGAAGTATGAGAATTTTCTCAGGGTTCATGGAGAGACTTACTAGGCAAGATATATTAGCTTTCTGATATCCAAAAGACCCCAGGATTCATCAAAATTAATTTCAGTCAGCCACACTGGTTCATGTCTGAAATTGCAATAACTCTGGGGTGAGGCATGACTATTGCAAGTTCAAAGCAATGTTCAGCAACTTATTGAGGCTCTGGGCAACTTAGAAAGACCATGTATCCAAATAAAAAGTAAAAAATGGGCTGAATATGTGGTTCAGTGCCTAAGTGCCCCTGGGTTCAATGCCTGTTACCAAAAAAAAAAAAAAATCAGTTTAAAACAACACTTAAGACACAACTATCTTCATCATTTCATCATAATTAGTTTCTTAACAAATAAGCCTAACAAGTGATAACTATTTTTATTGTCCCACAGGAAATACTTGGCAGGAATTCTTCAGGAAAGAAAGGTCCTTATAAATGTTGCAAAAAATCCTTTGATACAACATAGTTCCCCTCATAGAAGACAGGTAGAATTGTTTTATGTGTGACCAGAAAGCAATTGTTGAAGTGTCCCTTCCCACGATATACATTATAGAAAGAAAAAACTTTAAATGGTTAAAAACACCCTTTTGAAACTTTCTTTCTGTTATACAGCGCACTTAATGTTTTTCAAGCTTTAAATGTGAATAGGAGAAATCTTTTTTTGTGTGTGTCCTGCATTTTATAAGAAATTCTTTTAATACGATAATGATCTTATTTATGGAAGGTAAAAATGTAATCGAAGACATCAAACATATCTCTATTTCCTTCACTGAAGTGTATAAACAAAAAAAAATAGGGGGTGACAGATTCAATCTGATGTAAGGCATAGTTCACTATGCCTTGCATCTGGCACTTGTAAGTGTTTCTGTTTTACTATTATTGTAATTGTCTCTGGATATCTTTTTTATTGCCACCAAAATAAAACAAATAAATAAAAACAAAAACCCATAATACACTCCCACATACAAACACAAAGACCAAAAAAAATTACCAAAAATTCTAATAAATTTAGGAAAGAAGTTGGATAAGAATTAACCAAAAGGTGAATGAAAGGAGAAAACCATAAAATAAGCAGAAGACTGGGGGTAGGACATGACAGGGTAAGATTGGGAAAGGGACATAAATGTGCACTTAAGACACCTAAATGTCAATACCTGCTAAAACTGGGGATCCAAATATGGGCTCTCTGTGCTTCTGAAACAACCATGTATTGCTACTTGGTGAAGGAGCAGAGCCTAAAGTTCTCTGTAGAAACTACTCAGTCCTGATTGAGTGGTACAACAGCAGGCAGAAACAATACATGAAATAAGGGGCAGGACTTGTTCCAGAAGAAGTTCATTTCCAAACAGAGGCTTTATTTCCACACTGGCTGGACCTGCAAGCAGCAGCATGGCAACCCAATCCACATTTTTAGTAATTCTATAATTGTTCACTCTAGAACTCCCTCAGCTTCTCTGTAAATTTTAACATTTACATGGTAAAAGTTGGAAAAATATGTCTTTGAATTATCCAACAATTTTAACTATTATGCAAAGTTTAAATACTAAAAGGTCATACATTGTAAAAGAAATTCATATTCTTGAATATGGTGAAGACAGATACCTACAGAGAATAAAAACCACCAAGCACTGGCCCATGGCTTCCCAAGTTTCTGAACTCTCTCACTTTCTGTACTCGCTTGCCTGGGAATCAACAGTTCAACAGAGTGAGGGAAGTCCACGGACAGTGCTTTAAGCTGTGTTTATACTGTTTTCTTTCCTAATGTCTTTGATATTATGAGATTAATATTTTTAAGAGGATAAAATTATATTTATAGTGTATGTTATATGTGTATGTCCAAGGCCCTGTGTTAAATCTCTGTCATCAAAAATGTAAAATAAAAACAGAAGAGAGATGGGCATGGTGGCACACACCTGTCATACCAACATCTAAGAGGCTGAGGCAGGAGGATCATGAGTTCAAGGCCAGCCTCAGGAACTTATCGAGGCCCTAACCAATTCAGTGAGACCCTGTCCTGCATAAAATATTAAAAATGGCTGTGGATGAATCCTGAAACCTAAAAGTCACAAAGTTAATCTTCAGAAATGCTAAACCCAGGGGCTAAATGTTTGTAGACTATGTAACTCAGGAGGTGCCTGAGGACCCAAGGTAGATCTGATAGGGATCCATGCCAGGGCTCAGGACAGGGAGTAGGACACTGTGCTGCTTCCCAGGAGCTTTCAGTTAGTGCAGAGTGCTTCAGCCCTGGCACTATTGATATTCTGGGCTGTCCCAGCTGTAAGGCATGGCGTGTGCATTGCAGGAGGTTTAGCAGTGTCCCTGTTATCTACTCACTTGATGGTAGTAGCACCTCTGCATAATTGTGACAAGCAAAACATTGCCATGTGTCTCCCCACAGACAAATCAACTCTATCATGAATGACTGGCATAAGACAAAATATTGATAATCACTATTAACAAGAACTATAATATGCCAAGTAGTGAGGAACTTTAAAATTCTCATGGAAAGATAACATCCATGGAAATTTCTATATCCTGACAGGCACAGTGGTTTACATCTGTATTCCCAGCAGTTTGGGAGTCTGAGGGAGGAGGATTGAAAGTTTGAAGCCAGCTTCATCAACTTAGTGAGACCCTAAGAAATTTAGCAATACCCTGTCTCTAAATAAAATATATAAAAGGACTGGAGATGTGGATCAGTGGATAAAATGCACCCTGGGTTCATTTCCTGGTACAAAAAAATAACTTGTGTTTCTTGCTGGTCACAGTGGCACATACCTATAATCTTAGCATCTTGAGAGGCAAAGGCAATAGGGTGACACATTTCAGGCCAGCCTCAACAACTTGGGAAGACCCTGTCTCAAAATAATAATAAGAAGAAGAAGAAGGAGAATCAGAATAGGCTGGGGATGCATCTCAGTGGTAGAGCACTTGCCTAGCATATGCAAGGCCCTGGGTTCCACCCTCAATACTGAAAAAAAAATTACATATCCTAGGTGATACTTATAATCAGAAGGAAAATGATAAGCGATATCTATACTGTTCCATGACTGTGAAACTGTTCCCAATTGTATTGGGATTCAAAGATGACCAAAATCTATCCAGCAGGATATTTTATTGAATGCTCACAATAGTCTTCCAAGTATTTATTATAGTATGTACTGAGTGGAAAATAAACCAGAATACCCAGAAACATTATTCCTTTCAATATTAAGATGCTGAGGTTGATGCTTAATATCTCCAAGGCTCACGTCACCATCACCACCACCCACATCCACCAAAATAATACTATCTATGCAAGGGACACACATATGTATCAACTACCTACTGTTCTAAGGTCATCAAATTATTTAATGCTCATAAATCCCTATGGTATCATTCCATTTTACAGAAGGATAAGAGAAATTGGAGATTTAGCCAAAGCTAAAGTGTTATAAATTGGTAGGTGAGGGATTTTTCACTGCATCACAAAAGTGGTTCCTCTTTCCAGCTGCACACACAGGGAGAGAGACATTCAATCCTCATTATTAATAGTTTCTATCTGTGCAAATTTTCCTACCCACCAGATTTAATTTGTAACCTCAAAAATCAATGCTCTTGACACTTTCATGGTCCTTTATGAATACACACAGAACCATGAAAACTTTTAGCCACCAAGTGTGCATGTACCCACCTAGATCATGCCCCACCTTATTATTATTTCATGGTCACTATCAACATCAAGCAGCATTGATGGTGCAGGACTGAGTTATGTAAAACACATAAGACAGGCTACAATTGGGGGCATGCGAGATGACCATCAATAGATAAAGCTGCCTGGGCATCACTGATGTGAGGCTAAAATACTGACATGACAGTCACGTTACCCAGAGTGAGAAAGATGTCAAACCCTTTCCAGCAGCTCTTTTTTTTTTTTTTGGAGGGACCAGGGTAACCCAGGATTGAACTCAGGGGCACTTGACCACTGAGCCACATCCTCAGCACTATTTTGTATTTTTTTAGAGACAGGGTCTCACTGGGATGCTTGGCACCTCACTAAGTTTCTGAGGTTGGCTTTGAACTTGTGATCCTCCTGCTTCAACCTCCTGAGATGCTGGGATGACAGGCATGCACCACTGTGCCTGGTCTACCCTGTACACTTCAGGGTAAGAAACTATCACAGGTGAATCTGTAAGCAGCTATGCACCCTTCAGAGGTGCAATAGCTCTACCCTTTGCTTGAGGCCACTATAACGGTCCACCATTAGGTAGAGATAAGCCCTGGACACCACTGCCCTTTTCTTCCTGACCATGTCCATCCTCCATAGTGTATGCCAGATGGATAACACAACCCAGATTGATGTGGCAGAAATATCTACAATGATCCCACTGAGAGAACAAAATATCAACAAAGAATGTGTCCTAAATTGCAGCGTCCTGATGGTTCACAGTGAGAAGAAATGCCATTTCTTTGCCTAGAATGACCAAAGGGAAAAATAATCTTCAAATTAAGACATTTTCATTTTAAAGGCACTGATCTACATTATTTGGTGACAAAAGGAGCACTCCTATGAAGAAGAGGGACCTAGGGGGTAGCTTGAAAAATAACTCAAAAGTGTACAGTTGGGGTGGAGTATGAGTGTCTGAGTGATGGAGGGGGTTGGGAATGTGCTAGGGGTGGTGGTGCATACCTGTAATTCCAGCAGCTCAGGGGGCTGAGGGAGGAAGATGTCAACTTCAAGGCTAGTATCAGCAATATAGTGAGGCTTTAGGCAACTCAGCGAGTCCCTATCTCAAAATAAAATACAAGAAAAGGGCTGGGGATGTGGCTCAGTTGTTAAACACCATTGGGTTCAATCCCTGGTACAAGAATAAAATAAAATAAAATGGCTTGTATAGTGTAAACAATGTGATAAAGGCAAGTGTTTGGTTCCTCAGAATTCCACAGTGGCTGATTCCAGGGAGAAAATTAGCCATAAGGTAACACTTAAATATGCTTTTGGAAGCCCTTGTAGACTCCTGTATGAAGAGAGTGATGTATGCTTGGCACAGTATGGGGAAAGAGGGATGCCTGTGCGAGAGAAGACACAGCCAGGAGGAGTGTGTGGCTTTCAAGGGGTAATTCTGGACACTCAAAGGGAGTAAAGAACCTATTTCCCCGACCTACAGCTGCACCTGCTTGCAAATGGGACAGAGCAAGAGGATTTAGTCAAGTTTAGCTCTGATTTAGACTGTGCTCTTGTGTGACTTTTTCTAACTTAAGGAAAATTCAGATTAGCAATGCTGAAATTTTGCTGAGAGGTGACAGTATAGTTTTGAGTCCACAGCATGAACCCTGAAGCCAGGCTGTGTGGGTCCCCATGGAAATTCTGTCACTAACAACTCATGTAACCTTGGGCTAGCTTCTTGAACTCTATGAACTTCAGTTTTCCCCTTTCAAAAGAGGTTCTATGCCAGGCGTGGTGACACACCAGTAATCCCAGCAACTCTGGAGGCTTAGGCAGAAAGACTGCAAGTTCAAACCAGCTCAGCAACTTAGCAAGGCCCTAAGCAACTTACTTATCAAGACCCTGTCTTTAAATAAAATATAAAAAAGAGCTGGGGATGTGGCTCTGGTTATAAAAAAAGAGCTGGGGATGTGACTCTGTAGTTAAGTTCCCCAGGGTTCAATCCCTGTTACCAAAAAAAAAAAAAAAAAGTTACAGTGATGTTTAAATGAACAAATATACCTAAACCACTTAGCACAGTACCCATCACACAAGGGTTATTAATTAGTTGTGTGAGTTTATAAGTTTGTACTGGCTGCAAAGAGTCGTATGCTAACATGTCTACCCAATTCCAAACTGAATGTTATCAGTCATTACAGCAATAATTTGTTATACATTTATCAGCATATGGCACATCAAGAATTTTAATATGTAACTAACACAGACTAGTTTATGTCAATTCTTTGCTTTTCTATAGATGACATAAACATTTAGAGGTTGTCCCCTAATCCTCAACCCACTAACCAATACTCGTGCTCTTCAATCTAAAATAAAAGGATGCCCACAGGAAGTTAAAAACATTGTATTAAAATGCATTCAATACACTTAAACCACCAAATATCAAATCTCAGCCTAGCTTGCCTTAAACAAACTCCAGTGGTGTGAGTCTGCTGCAGAGCAAAATCACTGATGCCATACCTCTTTTTGTTGCGAGGGGGTACTGGAGATTGAACTCAGGGGCGCTCAACCACTGAGGAACATCTCATCCCTATTTTGTATTTTATTTAGAGACAGAGTTGCGCTGAGTTGCTTAGAGCCTCGCCATATTGCTAAAGCTAAACTCGAACTTGTGATATTCCTGCTTCAGCCTCACAAACTGCTGGGATTACAGGTGCAGGCCTGCACCCCTGTGCCCAGCACAGAGCTCAATTTATAACACAGTGTTGTAAGGCTCATGGAATTCACTGAATATTGAACTCAAAGTGAAAAAAAAAAAAACAGAGTGGTTGCCAAGATCTGCTCTCACATCATTGTAAAGTTGAAATATTTTAAGTCAACCCATCATAAGGTGGGGGCCATCTCTATTTATGGAGTGCTATCAATCTGTCTAGCACAGACTCGCTCATTATGGGGTACAGAAATATCCTGAAGGTCCAAATAACAATCTCCCTAACCTATTTCACAAAGATAAAGCCATGAGGAAGAATCAAACTCACACCCACTCCCTGCCCATCAACCTCTGCTCATCTCTTAGCTTAAAGGAAGAGCAAGCAGGAATCTGTCACCAGCTACCTGGGGAGCATTGCTTTCTCTGGAATCATGCTTAGTACCACCAAACTTTATCAGCTACTGTTTGTTTCCTCCCCCAGGAACCTCAGATCTTTTCCCAGATAATGTGGATAAATACAGCCTGGCCCTGAGGCTGTATCATCTGCTGCTCTACCTGTACTCCTACTATATACAAACCTAGCAAAACCATCATGGACCATAGGAGGGGCACACAGAACCCCATTCACGATCTGAGTAAGAATGTATCAGGACTCCAGAGTAAAAATGTATCAGGACTCCAGAATGTGTCAAATTACTTTTTCTACCATTTTCTACACGAGGGGATATTCATTTCACCCTTTTTAGCTGTGTCTTATGATGTAAGCTACTTGAAATTGTGCATGATTCATTAATCACAATATCTAAGGATTATAGAGAATATATTCTTCTAAGCACTTTTTCTAACTCCTCTTTGCAACCCTGTGAAGTATGTTGGTAATACTCCACTTGACAGGAGGAAAATCTGAGCTTTAATACATTAATTTGTGGGCTGGCATTGTGGCTCAGTGGTAGAGTGCTTGCCTAGCACAAGTGAGGCACTGGGTTCAATCCTCAGCACCACATAAAAATATATAAACCAGATAATGATATTGAGTTCATCTCTAACTTAAAAACTATTTTAAAAAATGTCTCTAGTAAGACTCTAACTCACATAAATATGCACATCAAATGTCTCTGTGACTTAAAACTGCTTCCTAGCTGGGCATGCCTGTAATCCCAGCAGCTCAGGAGGCTGAGGCAGGAAGTTGGCAAGTTCAAAGCCAGCCTCAATAACTTAGCAAGGCCCTAAGCAAGTCAGGGAAAACCTGTCTCTAAATAAAATAAAAAAGGGACGGGGCTGGGATGTGGCTCAGTAGTTGAGTGCCACTGAGTTCAATCCCAGGTACAAAAAAAAAAAAAAAAAGAAAGAAAGAAAAAGGAAAAAAAAGAAAAAAGCTGTTTTCCAACTCCCTTCCTCTTAGGTAGTGAAAAATTTCACATGTATTAGAGATAACTTTTTTCCCACTTGAAAAGTGGCTGCAGCATCCTTCAGAGCAAAAGTACTTCACCTCCCCAAAAATGTGCAGGCATAAACTAGATTCATTAGGAATCTGTGCCTCAATGAAACCTGAGGGGGAATGTGATCATACTTTCCAATTCACAAAATGTTTTTATGTCATCTGCACAGTCAAATGCAAAGAAAAAAACTGAGGGTTATCCACACAACAGACTTTAGTGTGAAAATCCCAGCTCCTATCCCTGCCCCCCCCAATAAAAATTTATGGCAAGAACTTACATCAGAAACTGCAAGATTCTTGCTGAAACTGTATATGCTAACCATGGACAAACTGTGAAAAGTGATGACATGTCTAACCATTTGCTTGAAAAGTCACCAATCTTGTTTGTGTTTACCAGTGGCTAATCTGCAGGTTACATCAGTTGAGGTCACATTGACTTTATACACCCATGTGTAGAAGTGGAATTAAAAAGTTACATTTAGCTGGGTGCAGTGGTGCACCCCTGTAATCTCAGCAGCTCTGAAGGCTGAGGTAAGTGGATTGCAAGTTCAAAGCCAGCCTCAGCAACTTAGTGAGATCCTGTCTCTAAATAAAATATAAAAGGGGATGGGGATATAGCTCAGTGGTTAACTGCCCTTGCGTTCAATTTCAGGTATAAAACAAAACAGAAAAAAACTTGTTTAAATATGTGGATTGATAAAATAAAAACAACAATCATTCTTCATCTTTGAAGAGGGGAGAATCCTTGTAAAAATGCTAAGCAGAGTGTTTGTGATGGGTGAATAAGAGGGGATTTTCTGGCTTATCAGACCATAGTACAATTCTGCTCAGAAATTCATTTTACCAATTAATTAAGAGATGCTCAGATATTGTGAAAACAATTTCCTAGAAATGGATATCAGAGAAAACAGGTTTGTAGCTGTAACTCCATTCCACTTCTTTGAGGCACAAACTTCTGGTACATTTTCCCCAGGACAAGCACTACCTAGCATTCCAGCTTTTAACAAAATGATTCCAATTCTCTTTATGACTATGGAATTATAGAAGAAGGGAATCAATAAATCTTAAGTAATATGCCAACAGGTCATGATCAAGTATAATAAGTTCCTGTCTTCTATTTCAGTCTCAATTTATGTTAGGTTCTTAAAAAGTGTTTACAAATATTTGTTTCCAAGCCAAAGGGACATGACATAAGTCCCCCACCCCCAGCTCCATCTGTTGGTGGTAGACAGAGTCTTAGTTCTGTGGCAGGCTTGAAAGTTTCTTTCTTTATAGGATTCATGATATTCTGATTGATATATTTCATTTACGGTACCCTCCCCTTGCATCCCTTCAACTCTCCCTCTGACCCCTTTGTCTATACTACAGTTATGGTATATGCAGTTTCAAATATACCACAACAAAACCCACTATTCTATATAATTAGCATACACAAAAAATCCCCCCTTTAGAGGGGATTGAACCCAGGGACACTTAACCACTGACCCACATCCCCAGCCCTTTTCATATTTTATTTAGCAACAGGGTCTCACTGAGTTGCTTAGGGCCTTGCTTTTGCTGAGGCTGTCTTTGAACTTGCAAACCTTCTGCCTCAGCCTTTAGAGCCACTAGGATTACAGGTATGCACAACCACGCCTGACTCGGAACTATAGTTTTTAGGAGAGGGGTCAAGGTACTAGAGTGCATGTTACAAGAGCAGCCCCTTGTTCTTCTTTTGATGACATACTTCAGTGTGCTCTCATTTCTAGCAGCCCTTACTTGCAAGGCTTTATGGAATCAGCCAGGTTTTGATGAAGCCGTTACCTAAAGTCACCACCAAAAGGGAAAGGAAAAAAAAATTCCAGTGTGCTCTTTGCATTCCCAGGATTATCCCTTGCTCTGTTCCACGTGTTCTCTGGCTGAAAGGCTGCCCACAGAGCAACCTGCTTTATAATTCAGAGACTGGGGAGGCTTCAAGTTGCAAGTCACATATTAACAAAGAGGATTTATCTCATCACTGCAGCCCAACAGATGCACACAAACTTCATACATACTGCAGATGCTATAAGTGTGCTCCCAATTTGCTTTTTTGCTATTGGTGCCTAATGGAGAGTAGAAATAATGCCACCAATATTCTAGGGTCACACTACCTAAGGATTCAAGCAGGCTGCTGGGCTCCATCTCCAATGATAAAAGGATGGGAAATAAGGAGGAGAGAAACATTCTGAGCCTGTGCTGTCTGATCTCTGCCACAAAACTTCAACCCTGCCATCAGCTGCAAACACGTACGGGCACTGGAGATCCAGTGAGATACTGTGATATTCATTTACTTGTGTGTGGGAAGGGTGGATGAAAAGCTACACATATTTAGAGTTTCAACAATAATTTAAAAAGTGGCATAACATCCTTGGAAAAAGAACTCCTTGCCTCTAAACTTAAAAGACATGGAAAGACAATTGCTTAGAATAAATCAATTTGGATGGGTACAGCCACTCTGGAAAGCAATATGGAGATTCCTCAGAAAGCTTGGAATGCAACCACCATTTGACCCAATTAAACCACATGGTATCTCATCAAATAGTGTGCCCCCAGGCCTTCCCAACCCCCATCAGGATCAGCAAGCTCTCTCTTCCCTTCTATGGCACTTACTGGATTATGCCATGATGAAGTACTATGGGACTCCCCCCAAACATACCCATGTACTTGAGCTTAAACACAGGGACACTCTATGAGCTGCATTCCCAGTCCCTTTTCAAAGTTTATTTACATACAAGTTCTTACTACGTTGCAAGGGCTGGCCTTCAATTTGTAATACTTCTGCCTCAGCCTCCTGAGTGACTTGGAAGACAAGTGCCAGGGCTCCTTGCTGGTGGCTAGGGGCTTCTGTCCTCTACTGAAAGAAGCTTCCGGAGGATGAGGATCAAGATTTCCCACAGGGAATCATCCTTCTCTGCATCTACTTATGACATTACCATATTCCTTGTCCACTAGATCTTCTGGGAGGCACCAGCTGAGAAGAAGATCGAGTGTTCTGAGAAAGGGAAGAGCAACCATGTGGATGCTCAGGCACTGCTGGCCTCCTGAGCCTCACAGGGCACTGTTCCCTGGAGTACTGTCATAGGAGGACAGACCTCTCTTTAGCCTCAGCACTAGTGGCCCTCACCTAGGGGTCTCACTGACTGATCCCTTTATCCCCAAGATGGAGTGTTTCAACTGCATCTGCTTCCTGCAGCCTTACAACACCTCCCATCTGTATGTCTGTGGTACCTACGCCTTTTAGCCCAAGTGCACCTACATTGTGAGTGCTGCCCCACCCTGGGTGCCTGCCACCCTGACCACCAGTATGGGGTCCTGCCCTCATGCTCATCCTCCTGACTGGCTCCCTCTGCCTCTAGAACATGCTCACCTTCACTTTGGAGCATGAAGATTTTGATGATGGGAAGGGGAATTGTCCCTATGACCCAGCTAAGGGCCACACTGGCCTTCTTGTAGGTGAGTGGATGTGCCTGTTTTGGGTGAGTCCCTTGGAACTTGACACACTCTGGGGTGTCTACACCTTGTTTATGGCCTGACTATCCTTCCATTTCCCACAGATGGTGAGTTGTACTCAGCCACCCTCAATAACTTCCTGGGCACCCAGCCTGTCATCCTCCAGAACATGGGGCCCTATCACCCCATGAAGGCAGAGTACGAGGCCTTATGGCTCAACAGTGAGGAGGGAGAAGGACTGAGGAAGCCCAGGGTTGGAAACCTGTGAGGTCCTTGTCACCTTATGACTGAACCTCCTTGCCTTGCTGCAGGGCCCCACTTCATTGCCTCTGCCTATGTCCCTGAGAGTGTGGGGAGCATCACAGGGGATGACGACAAGGTGTACTTCTTCAGTGAGAGGGTGGTGGAATATGACTGCTGTACCAAGCAGCTGCAGGCCCAAGTTGCCCGTGTCTGCAAGGTATTGAGCCCCCAGCATGAGCCCTGGGAACCCTGTGGGCTGGGCATCGGCTGACCCACTGCATCTCCTTGATATCTGCCAGAGTGACATAGCCGGTGCACACACACTGCAGAAGAAGTGGACCAAATTCCTGAAGTCACAGCTGGGGTGCTCAGTGCCCAACCAGCAGCTCTATTTCAACCAGCTGCAGGCTGTGCACACCCTGCAGGGTGCCTCCTGGCACAAGACCACCTTCTTTGGTGTATTTCAAATGTGATGATGAGTTGGCCAGGAATGCTGGGGTGGGGATGAGCAGGTGTTCACGTCAAGGGCAGTATGTGGGTGGGAGGGCCTGAACCATGCTGTCCTATAGGGACATCCAAGTGGTCAGTGTCTGGAACACTGAGTACTTGCCCCTTTTAAAGGCCCCTGGGGAAAGAAGGCAAGGCCCTGCCTGGTGGCACCTTAGATCTGCCTGCTGGTATATTCTTCTGCCCATGAGCATTTTCTGCTGATCCCTACATTCCTGCAATCTCTGGAGCTGGGGTGAGATGTTAAGGTGGACATTGGACCTGACCCTTGAGATCCCTCTCTCATTGCAACAGGGGTAATGTGGACCTTGACTCAGTCTGTGAGTACCAGTTGGAAGAGATCCAGTGGGTGTTCCAAGGTCTCTACAAGGAGGGGGACATGGTGGGGAATCAGAAGGACAGGCCCAGAGCACCACTGGGGACTAGGCAGAAACCAACCCTGGGTTGTTTGAGGAAGTGCAGAAGTGGGGTCAATACACTGACCCACTACCCAGCCCCCAGCCTGGTTCACTGAGTCCTTTGGGCAGGAAGTGTTCCCTGTCAGTTCCAGTGGCCTCCCAACAGCTGATAGCTCCCCTGTCCATACCCCTACCCCCACAAGTGCATCAACAAATGGCACCATCACCATGGTCACACCAGTTCTCTGGAGCTGGCTGACAGAACCCTCATCTTCATCAAGAAGCACCCACTTATGGACGAGCAGGTAGAGCCTTCATGGGGCCAGCCCCTGCTCATGAAAACACCAATTTCACCCATCTGGTGGCTGACCAATTTACAGGATTTAACAAAGCCACCTATACACTGCTGTTCATTGGCACAGGTAGGTAAGCTCTTGGGTGTGTCTGGGGCTGGAATACACCCAAGAGCCTCATTCCCTGTCATTGACACTCCCTTCTCCAGACTTTTCCAGGAGATGGCTGGCTGCTCAAGGCTGTGATCCTGAGGCCTGGGGTCTACCTGATTGAGGAACTGTAAGTGTTTGATAAGAAAAATGTGGAAAGCCTTGTGCTGTCACCAAGCAAGGTAGCTAATTAGACTCCATGCACTGCCATTGCACCCACTCCACCATCCCCAAATCAGGTTGGCATGGTTGGCCAGTTCAGCACACCTAAGTCAGCTCAGGGCAAGCCTGGGAAGTCAGGGTGTGTGCTGACAGGATTGGCACTCCACAGGAGCATTATGTATACCCTGGTCCCTGCAGGGCTGCATTCCCAGAATTAGTCCTGGAGAAAACTCATGTTTTTTTTTTAGACACCTCTATGTGGTTCCAGGACTCTGCTTACAGCCTCCTCTCTGATCCTCTCCATACTCGCCAGACTTCCCCAGCTTTGACATGTTTATGGTGCCCTCCCAGCATTGGTTTCTGCCTAGTCCCCAGTGGTGCATTGGGCCTGACCCGCTGATTCCCCACCATGTCCCCTGAAGTGTTGTCTTTTTCCTTAACCCTTATACACATTTGCAGCATCCTCTGGATGATGATTTGTTTGCCTTTTGCAGCTATTATCACTTAAAATTGTTTCCCAGCACATGGAGTAATAGCAGAAAGGATATGGGGTTGTGTAAACACTCAGATTGGCAGTTATCATTCAAAGAGAGAACACCTTATGCTGTGCTGGTGCTATTGTGAGAGCCAAGGGCACTGGAGGAAAATGTTTCATGCCTTCTGTGTGTATAGCCTCCCTGTTTTCTTGAGTCTTGCACCTTCCTTTGCAGTGCTGTCTTCTGCCTCTTCTTCATATGGGCACCTCTCATGCTTGTGCTTCTTGGAGTCTGAGCAGCCCTGGGATGCATGTGGCCCTACCAACCCTCTCACTCCTCTTCTCCCACAGAAGCTTCTCTTTGCTGGCTCCTGCTCTCATTTGGTCCAGCTGCCCCTGGCAGACTCTGTGAAGTACTACATCTGTGCAGACTGTGTCCTTGAGCGGGACTCCTACTCTGCCTGGAGCATCAACACTAGTCACTGTTTGTCTGTGGCCAGCTACTCTGGGTGAGCTGGGTTCTGCAAGGGCTGGGACCAGGAAGGTGTGTGGATACGGTGGTTGGAACCACGCTTCTGACACCCCTTTCCTCTGCCAGATCTCTACTTGTTCAGAACATGGGGATCTCAGATACCAGAGGCTTTTGTGACCTTCATGGCACTAAGAAAGGTGAGCTTTTTTGTGTTTCCCTCCACTCCAGATGGGCTGTGGTCCTTAGGTGGATTTTCCATATCACACCTCCCTGGCCCTTGGTCTCTTGCACTGACTCTGCTACCTTCTCTCTCTGTTGCTACAGTCAGGTGAATGCTGAAAAACATCACAATGGTAGTGGGCACAGACTTGCTACTTCCCTGTCCCTCTCCTCCAAGTTGGCCTATGCCCGCTGGATCTTTGAGGGCCAGGACCTACCTGCAGATGAACCATGCTCCATCCACTATGATGCCCATCTCCAAGCCCTGGTGGTGATGACTGCCCAATATCACCATGCTGGGGCCTACAACTGCTTTTCAGAGGAGTAGGGGACATGGCTGGCTGTTGAGGGGTATCTTGTGGCTGTGATAGTGGGCCCCTCAGTGACCTGGATGTTCAGGCCCCCATGGAATACCTATGGCTTATGTGGCTGGCTGTGGTTGCCCTGGGGGCTCTGAGCATGGTGTTACTGGTTTTTCTGGTTTGGTCGCTTTGCCAGCGGCTTCAGGAAAATCTGGAAAATGATATCAAGGCAGCAGAGAGGACCCTATTGTACCCACTGGAGTTGCTCAGTGGGTACAATAGTTGCTCAGTGGGTACAATAGTTGACTGATGTGATCATCAGTCCCCTTTCCAGCTCAGAAACAGAAGAGTAATTTTGAGATCCTGTTGGATACTAGTAATTGGATGGCCCCTCTAGATTGTGCCTGGACATGCTGGGGCCAGCTTGGAGTTGGGTCCCTATCTGCACCTCCTGGCAACCCAGGCCAGCCCCTGTCTTCTTGAACACCTCTTTCTAGGGCCCTCAGGAGCGGGCCTAAGGGCCTGTGATATTGTTTAGAGACACTTTTGGTTGTTAAAATGCCAGGTGTTGTCTACATCCTTTCATGCCCAGGTCAGCTCCCACCCTAAGGACTGTTGTCACCTGACTCCATTTGTTTCTTTGTTTATGTATTTTCTAATTCCACAATGATAAAGATCTTTTTCAATTGTATTGTGTGAATTATTCCTCCTTCAAATGATACCTTTTCTCTGGGGTCATTTTGCTTTATTCAGATGTATTATTTTTTGTACTGGGGACTGAATCCAGGGTTGCCACATCCCAAGCCCTTTTTTTATATTTTACTTACAGACAGCATCTCCCTGAATTCCTTAAAGCCTCACTAAGTTGCTGAGATTGTTCTTGAACTTGCGATCCTCTGCTATTAGCCTCCAGAGCTTCTTGGATTACTGGTGTGCACCAAAATATGTGGTTTAATTGTTTAATAACAGCTTAATAGTTTTTATTTCAGGGAGAAAGCTGTCCTTTCCTGCCCCTACTCTAGTTATAGTTTAACTAGTCATAAATCTCTAGAATGACAGGTTGTTGTTGTTGTTGTTGTTCAGTCCTTTGGAAATCTCTTTTATCTGCTTGTGTCTGCAGCAGTTGTTAAATCTTCTGTTAATCTGATTATTGATCTTTGATGCATAATGTTCTTTTGGGTTTCTTTTAGATGTTCTCTTTTTTATTTATATTTTAATTATTGTTATTTTATTTTTGGTTTTTGGTACTGGGGATTGAACCCAGGGACATTCTAACCCTGAGCTACATTTCCAGAATTTTTATTTTTTATATGGATTCAGGTTTTCACTAGGTTGGTTAGGGCCTTACTAAGCTGCTGAAGCAGGCTTTGATCTCCAGATCTTCTTGCCTCACTCTGAGTCATTGGGATTACAGGCATTCACCACCACACTCAACTTAGATTATAACTTTTAAAAATTGGTATATTGTAAATATACATAATCATAGGATTCATTATGCCACATCTGTGCATGCCCATAATTTGGTCAATCTTGTATATAATATTCTTAACTTGGGATTTTTTCTCCCTGGGTTTAATGTAGATTTCAGTCCTATAACTCCAAGTTGATAAGTCAGTGTGTCTGATTTTGTGAGGGAGTTTCTGCTGCTTTTATTGTCTTTGTACATCTATTCAAATGGTCCCTTTTCTCACTTTTATGTTTTGTTCATTTGTTACCTTATCAGGGAGGCCATCCCTGCCCACTGCATTATAGCCCTTCACTGACTTCAGAGCACCTAGCACCACCATAATATATACATACACACACACAGTTTTTGCACACAGATATATTTCAGACTAAGCATATATTTATGTATAAGATACACACATATGCATTATTCTTACCTTTCCATAAGCTCCATGTAAGCTCCATATAATATCATGCTGGCCTGTAATCTCAGTGACTCCAGAGTCTCAGTGGGAAGATTGCATGCTCCAAGACAACTTGGACAATTTAGTGAGGCCCTGTCTCACAAAACAAAAAGGGCTGAGGAGTAGTTCAGTAGAAGCACACCCCTGAGTTTATTACATTAAACAAGTTTCTTTAATTTTTCAAATGATTATTTGCCCAAATCTACGAGTTGGAGGTAAATATTGATATTTAGTATTTTATACTCATTTGGGAAGATAATTCTTGACTCTTATTTTATAAGTCAGAAGAAAGAAACCAAGCTTAGCTTTTCAAAAATTGGTTACCCTGACAAAAATAAAATTCTAAACTTGCACTTGCTTCCATTCCCCGAATAATATAAAATAATTGATTTTACAAGAACTACAAGAAACCTGAAATTCCTTGAAGCACCAGTTTAACAAATTTATCCCCACAATAATTCTGAAAATATTAATATAATTAAGGCAAATAATTGTGTCTTGTCAAATGGGAATATTGGGCCTCTGTTTGTTTATTGTTTTATATTCCAAGGGGCTTCCCAGAAATGTACCAATTTAAAATCTTGTTAATTAGCCATTATTTAATGAGATTAACTATCATTATTTTGGAATACTAAGTATAGTGAAAATAATAGCTGAAGAATATAACTATGCTAAGCAATCAATAACTTGGTTTATTTATCCTAACAACAATGCAAATTTTATAAAGAAAGACAAGAATTTAAAAAAAAAAAAACAATGTTTGTCTGTTTGTTTTCCACAGATACATCACCCTGTATCTGTGGAACACAATGCTGGTTAGTGTTCAAAACATTTATTGAATGATTGATTGATGGATATAAAACCAATCTAATCATATGGAGGACCTATTTCCTCAACATTATTGTAAATTTCCTCCAGGTTCCATTGGAAACATAGGTGCTGCTCGTTATTCCTAAAGAAATTGAGATAGAGAACTGGTTAGAAGAGGATATTCATATCTTCTGAATTTACTGCAAAATAGTTTCACTGATTTACAATAGCTATATAGTGGATGAATAAAGGTATGGAAAGAAATGTTACTTGCTGAGAATGAATAACTCAAGGTGCCTTTCTTTGTTTGGGGCCAAGCTCCAGATAAGACATTTACTTTCCTCAACTAAAAGTACCATGAGTTTTTTTCCAAAAATATAATTTATGAAGTGAATAACTTAAAATTTATCAAAGTTCATATTTATCTTAAATATATGTTCAAATTTACTTCAGTCCAATCAGTATGAAACAACTAAAACTTCCACTAATTATGTGCAGATAAAATAGCCAACTAGTTGATATTTTTAATCAATAAACTCCTTGGGAATAGTTACCTATTCTTTGTAAATTTTTATTTCAATGAAAAAATTATTATTTCAAATAATAATTTCAATAAAATAATTTACCAAAAAAAGTACATACAGATCCGAAATCACTTATACTAAATAAACATTGGAAACAAGATATACTCCATAACTTTGTGTCAAAACACAAGTGATACCAAATTGACCTGAAGCAATTTACAGTTCTTATATAACTCATTTTCAACCCCCAGCCCTATGTTGCAGCTTCACCTACCGGAGTGTGTCTTCCCCACCCCACTGGGCAGGAGCTAGTGCTGACAGTTAGGGCACCATCATATTTGCAGAATGCTTTATACCTGATCTGCCTCCACTCATGTGTTTCATGCCTTTTCCCTGTCCCCACAGAAACTGCAGGTCAAGGAAGAGTATAGAGCCACATTCAGTGAGATCAGTAAATCAGGGTACTGGCTGCTGTCAGAGATGGAACTGCAGGTGTTACTCATCATTACCAAGTGCTTTGAGGACATGAAGGTGGCTGCTTAAACTGTGGATACCAAGAATGTGGGTGCCTGAGTAGGCCAATGAGTGGGCACTGTGGGAATCTCCCAAACTATGTAGGGCCTTGCCCCTGACTGCCCACCCACTGTTCCTTCCCCCAGGACACCCAGATTCTCATTGAGGTGCACAAGTCAGGTTATGCCCGCCCTGGTGATGTGGAATTTGAGGACTTCAGCCAGCCTGTGATCTGTGCACACTCAGAAAATGGCCTGGACACCTGCTCAGATGGAGAGCCTAAGTTCCAGGGCCCTGGCCATAGTTGTGCCAAGCGCTGGCCTTTTGGCAAGAAGAGCAACGTGGGAGCCCAGAATGTTGTGTGAGAAGGCACTGAGTGGGGACAGCTGAGGCCCTAATGAGTTGAGCCCAGCCACAGGAATGCTGAGTCCTGGGCCATACTTTTCCTCTTTGCTACATTCCTGGGCTGGAGGTAAGGAAGGCAAGTCAGAAGCACATTGGCCTGGGAGTCCCCTGAGACTGAGGAGGGCAGGATGTTGTCCTGTGGCATCTGTCTGCTGATGCTCAGGATGCTGGGAGAAGATCTGTTGGTGGAATTCGTGCTGGACTGACAGTTTGTGTTCCTGTCTTTTAGGAGTGCCCCTAACCCCAGATCTCTATCCATCTGATGGATCCTTATGCTCTATAGTTTTGGTATTTTTTGTTTGTTTGTGTGTTTTCAGCATCAGATGTAAACCCTAACACCACCGGTTTATATCTTGGACAGCTCCTGACTCCCTAGTATGCCTTAGACACCTCCCACTGACACCAGCCATTCTGGTCTTCAGCCCTCTCCTCCTAAGCTGTAACCCCTGACCTTTCCTGCCTTCCACAGCCCTCTATGAGTGGCATGCCACTTTGGCCTGTGTCTGAAGACTTTCTTCATGCAAATGCCTCCTGTACCTCCTTCTAAACTGAGTCCAGAAAACCCAGTGGACTATAGCATCCCTGTTCCAGCCCCTAGACCTAATAGTCAAGGGATGTAGGAGATGGGGTAGAGAGAGGTGTGACCTCTTTCTCTGAGTCTAATGTCCTCCTTGTTACCTATCAGATTTTGTGTTGCCCTTACATGTACTTTCTGTGTGATTATGCATCTTGATTTGTAATATTATTACTATTTTTTATTTCTTTTTTGCTTTTGCTTCTCTGCATCCATACTTATGTTCATCCTTCTGTCCATCTTCATTTTCTGCCCTTGCCTCCTCCTTGCCTGTCCCTTCCTGGACCCAGCTGGTAGTCACGCCCCCCCCCAACCCTCTTCCCCCTAGAGGGTGTCATGTCCTTGGCCTTGCCTAATGGGTTCCCTTACCAGCTATGTCTATGATCCCTTGGTCTTATTGAGTGAGATCAGTAAGTCAGTCAATCTGTGGCTACCATCCTTCCAGATCCTTCCAGGAGGCCATGGGGGTAAGTGAGGACTGTGGGAGGAGGGATGGCACTGGCCCTCCCATCAGCAAGGTGGTGAACCCTAGGCTTGCTTCCTGCAGCCAGCTGGGTCCCACTCCTTCTTCACTCTGTCTATGAACTTTCTCCCAAGATATTTGGAAGGGAAGGAAGGTGGACTTGAATCTTCAGGAGTGTGCAGCGCCTGGAAGCTTCAGCTTCAGAATCCCAGACTCAACCCTCTCTTTCCTTTGCAGACTGTGGCTTCAGAGGATTTTAGCCACTTGCCCCTAGAGCAGCAGAGAAAGCAGCTCCAGTATCAGTTAGAAGAACACAACCAGGAGCTGAAGAAGAGGTGAATCAGAGGTAGGGCCTGGCAGAGGGGCCAGGCAGGGGACTGAAGAGTGCCATTGGGTTATATTTAAAAGAATGGTGTGCTCAACAATAGAGTGCTTGCCTAGCACAGACAAAAAGTAACCATAAAATATTTACACTCAAATGCACCCAAAAATGTCAGAGACACCAGCAGGGAGGTTTTATAGGTGATTCTTCATGTGCCTGGAGGAAACTGTTGCTTTCGCTCCCATGCAAGGATTTCTAGCAAACAGAGTGAAAGCTGCCAGCTTATTTAGAAGGCTGGGAAACCTGGGTTCCCAAATCAGTGAGCAAGAATTCAAGTCAATGAAATTATGGTCTCATTTTTCCTCACTTCTGGTTTTAGATACAAAATTCTGACAAGAAAATTTAATGATGTACTACAAAACAATACATGGCATGGTGGTGTTAGTTGGGTGCCACAGAACTGTATGCTTCATAGTAATCACAAGAGGAAATTTTGTGTTATGTCTCCTTCACCAGAATAGGAAAAGGTTGTTTTTTAAAGAAAAAAATACATAATCAATTGGGCATTATCCCAACAATGCAAACATGGTTCAATATCAAGAAGCCTTACAGTCTAATCCATCACATTAGAGAGCTAAAAGGAAATAAAAGCATATTGCTAACTTTTTAATAATTCAAACATTTAAATATTAAAAATAAAAATCTGCCAGATTAAAAAGAAAATCTATCTATTTTGGATATTGAAAAACTATCTATTTAGATAGAAAAACTATCTATTTTGGATATTGATTATATCAGTATAATTTCAAGGACTATAACACACACACACTCATAAAAAATATTAATATATTATTAGTAGCACAGAATGTTAACTTGAGGCAGCTCTGCTCATGTGGGGCAAGGAGTATATAAAAAGTCTCTGTAACTTCCCTCAATTTTTCTATGAATCTAATTTTTTCTCTTAAAATTAAAAAAGAGAGATCCATATATCTCAAGACATAAAATAAATAGTATCTACATCTTGCTCAGAAAATCTTTAAATATATGAATACTCTAAATTTATGTATACAAAATTAATACTTAAATGAAAATTTAGATCATTGAATTATTCTGACTATGAATGAAGTTAAATGTAATATATCCTTTGTTCCAGTTATTTTACTCATAGATTTAAGTTTAGAGCAATTTTTTAAAAAGTTTGGAAAAAAAACATAGACATGATTGCTTTATTTTGGCATTGTTCACAGAAATGCCAGAATTAGAGATAATCAGGAGAAGTTGGAGACAATGTTAAGATAATTATACTGGATTTGTACAATTTCAAATGGATAAAATTGAATTATAGCTATATGAATTAAGCACAGAAGACTTATTTAGTGAGACATATTTATATTTATCCAAGTACATACATAAAACTCATTAGAAATCTGCATAAACAGAGAAGTGGGCATTAGGGATGAAGGATAAGAAAAAGGTGAGTTAGGAGAATAGCATGAGACAAAATGCAGAAATTTATGAGATGACCCCTGTGCACCTGAGATGAACACAAAAGAGAAACAACTAAAAATTTATTTACCTAAATAAAAATCATTTCACCATTTATCAATCATTTTATCCTATTAGGAAAATAAAGTATACACATTTATTTGTTTATTATTATTGTTGTACTTAAGCTGGAGAAAGAAAAGAATGAAAAGACTCTTTCTCAAGGTAACTCAGAGAGTGGAAAAGTATAAATAAAGCAATGATCATGGATGACTTCTTGCGTAATGGTTTATCACCATTTTCTCTCATTAGAGTAAATACAAGAGGAAAAATGTTAGGAAATTAAGAAAAGTATAAAATCACCCCAGAGGAATAATACGCAGTGAAAATAATTCTTCTATTTATCTCTAGTGGCAAATGTCAAAGAATTATTTTACAAAGAAGCAAAAAGGAGGAGAAATATCTGAATTTTCTTTGACGGATTTCTTTTTCTATTTTAACTTGATTATGCAGCAGAAATGGATTTCTCATTTTGAAACCAACAAAGGGTGGCATTTTGGCCTTCTCACTCTGACCTTGTGTGGATTTTCTATTTGCATATTCCATCTCAAGTGCAGTATTTCTCAGTATCAAGGACTAGATACACAGCAGAGCTGTGCTGCTCAATGTATCATCTGTTCACAGTGGTTTTGCATAATGGCTCTATGTTGCTTGGAGATGTGCACTTAATTGCAGCAATCCATACAATACTCTGTAATGCTCCACACCTTAATTAGCTCTTCCACATATTAAGGGGATGCAAGGAGAGGGAAAATTCATCTAGATGTTAAAGGAGAATTCACATAGTTTTTCCTCAACTGATATGTCATAAAATATTAAATGACATTTCCTTTACTCTTAAGAACTTTTTGAAGAGTAAAGTATGAATAAATTCTACACATCTTTTGCCACAGTGGGAGGGGAATAGTTTATTTAAAACAAGGGCAAACTGAGGAAAAATTATCCTATCCTAATGTCAAATTTAATGCATGTGCTCTTTACCTTGGCTTTCAAAATTGAAAATTAGCATAGATATCTGGACATACTATCTTAAAAAGAACATCATTAATTATAATATTCTTTAAAGATCACTGTAGAGCCACAGTTGGTTTTAATTTCATATTTAGAAATATCAATTTTAGCTGTTTAATTTGATAAGGTAAAACATATAGAGAAAAAAACCTATGATGATAACACAGAAATTTTTATTAAAAATTTCAAATTTATTAAAATTTGTCTATGCTCAATCTTTGTCAGTGCTAGATTTTTTCTATTTTATAAAAATAAATTTTGAAACATATTTCTGATAGGATTTAAAATGCAAACAAGTAATATTAAAGATACACCAAGATATTATTGACATATAGTGTTAGCATCTCTTTGAGGCACTATATATTCTAAATAATTTTTTATTTTATCTAAGTCTCAAAACTTTATGATGTAAATATTTTTAAGCAAAATTCATAGAAAGAATCTATGGTGTCAAAAAGGTTAAGAAACTTGATAGGGCATAAATACTAAATGGCACAAATACTAAATCTGGCACTGACAAAGACTGAGCAGAGATATTTAGTTTGATTCTGAGTACTGAAAGGAGAATAGCAATAAGGATGGTCAGAATCGAGAAGGACATAGATAAGTTTATATAACTTCCTGTTTTACACTAAAATGCATACTTCAAGTGAACTTCTCAAGTACATTTAGTTTGAAATATGTTAGAACTTCATACGTGTCCATTGATAAATGAAATTGATAACAATTATAACAGAATGAAAGGTTCAGAAAAAATGGAAAAAATAGCAGAAAAGAAGTATTCAGACCATTCTTTTAGTTATTTTCCTGACATCAAATTTCTTTGTATATCATGAAGTTATGATATGATTATGATAAAATTATGATATGATTCAATCTGTTATACTAACCAAGATATAATTGCATGGATTTTATGACCTATATAAAAAAGAATTAAACTTTAATCATTTATTTTATCATGACAACAATCTTTAATATAACTTATAAAAATAGAATAAATATACTTTTGGTTCATAAGTGTGATGATTATTGGGTGTTCATGTGGCTGGTGTGGGAGATGTGCCTTGCTCTACATCTTGTCACTACATCTGCACATTACTTATCTGTTGTCAAAAAAAGGCTAAGGAAGGTATTTTATTAGGTAAATTTAAACTCCTTCCTTCTCTCTTGAGTTCTTATTTCTTTTTAATAAGTGATATAATTCCACCTTACTCTGATCTCTCCGCCTGGGGCCCATGAGCCACCCTAGAAATTGTCTAAAAAGAACAAAAAGAATTATCTTTCTTATTACCTTCCAATACATATCACATACTGTCCTGTTCAATTTTCAATTTAACATACTGTCTTGTTCAATTTTTTTATTTTTTATTTTTTTTACAATTCTAAACCAACTAAAGGATGAAGTCTAACTCTAAATAATGACATATCTGAACTTTCTTGATCTCTTTACCCTCTTCACATAATTCCAGTATATTATATTTTCACTTCCCTAAACACAGTTTCTTCAAAATATGTTCAGGCCGCATATCCTGGATAAAAATTTACAGAATAGCCCTGAAAAACTACCCTAAACTGTTTAATTATTGTATTTTGCACATAAAAGTGAACACAAATTTTTCATTATGTGGATTTACCATTTTCAGAATGTTAATAGTATTTGTATGAATGTCAATGTTAATTTTTTCTTACAAGCATAAATACCAAAAGAAATTGATAAAAAATTCTTTAAAATTATTAAGGTACCAAGTAATTATAACAAAACTAATGTTTCATTTACACTATTTTTATTAAACAGATGGAAGTCTGATGGCTTTGACAAATAGATAACATAGAAATCAAGATTCAGTGAGGGAAGGAGAGAAAGAGAGAAGCACACAGGCAACTTCACATAAAAAGTAGCTTTGAGGACTGGGATTTGCTCGCCTAGTGTGGGTGGGACCTGGGTTCGATCCTCAGCACCACATAAAAATAAAGGCATTGTGTTCTGTCAATGTACACCTAAAAAGTATATATTAAAAAAAGAGTAGCTTTGAGTACTAAAAAGTTACGCAGTCTGGCTGTTACGCAGTCAGTTACGCAGACTGGCTGGGCACAATTCAGGAGCCACTTGTCAAAAGAAACTAACTTTATTTTTAGAACTACACACGCCAAACAAAACAGCTCCTCAGGAAAAAACCCTCAGAGCCCAACTGCCACCACCGGCTTCCCACAAGCCACACACACCAACCCAGCCTCTTCCTCCCACAATCCTCCTGCTCTTGAGGCTGATTGGCTGGGTCACATGAGTGGAGCCAAAAAAGTCCCCCAATGAGCAGCTCCGTGGTCTGAAAGGGCAGGGAAACAGCCCAATGAGCATCACCGCAGAGGAGCCAATCAGCTAGATGTTGCTAGATGTTGCTGGGGCCGCTGTGAGCCAATCATCAGCTGGTAGTCTGAAAGGGCTGGGAAACAGCTCAATGAGAATCTCCAATGAGCATCACCGCAGAGGAGCCAATCAGCTAGATGTTGCTGGGGCCACTGTGAGCCAATCATCAGCCAGCAGTCTGGAAGTTTGCTGGCAGTGGAAGTTTGCTGGGGCCCCTTCGGCTGTGGCTCTCAACAAATTTTTAACCAATAAATCTCTAAGACAACATGGATCTGAAAGTTTTTATAATTCTTACACTTTTTTAAAAAATTCTAAGTCAAGAACTTTAACACACACAAAAAGAATTCTGAGCTAGAACAACCACAGGAAAAAAACTTTAAAAAAATGTTTAGGAAAACTGAGAGCTACCAAAGGTTTATATTGCACCAGAGCCAGTACAAATGTGTTTAGGATAGCAAATATTTTTAGTATATGAGAAGATAAATCTATACACAACATACAGAATGAACTTCAGTTTCACATAATTCACATATTGTTATTGTTTGTTGTGAGGCTTTTAAGAAATACAAATATCTTAAAAGAAACAACTGAACCTTGCCAATATAGTAAGAATTCTTGCCAAAAATGAACATATGTAGTTCTAACTCTTTAAGTATATTGTTTGCCAAAAAGAAAAGATGTATACTAAATAAGATTTATTTAAGTTTTCTAAAGTTAAATAGCAAAAATGCAATTGAATAAGTGATATTCTAAAATTGTTGGCTCTTGAAATATGCATCTTTTTTAACAAATTGAATTAGGAATGATGAGATTTTAGAAAAGTCTTATCAATTTTAAGAAAGCTAGCTACTTTAATTTAAGTACCTTTTAACTCAAAAACTTGGCAACTCAGAGATGTCACATGACTCAATTATATGCATGTTAAAGAACTGTATCAATTCAACACACACTCATTCAAATGCACATTTTACTGAGCACTATACCAATATCAATGGAGGTCATAAAAGCATTAAAATACTGTTGCTATCATGGAGGATTTTATAGTCTAGTTGGAAATTCAAGACCCTAGAAATAACAGCAAACAAAAGGAAGTGCATAAAAATGTAGCTTAAAAGAGAGTCACAATATTGGTGGGTGCTTAAACAACATTTTGGCTATGAATTAGCTTGAGTATGGCTTCATTATTGCATTAGCATTCTTCAAATATAACACCATGCATAAAAAGAGCATAATTTCATTTGGAAAAACAACAATAATAACAAAATAATGGAAAATAACTTTATTCCCAGAGAGTGTTATTAAAGTCAAAACACTAAATAAATGAATCTATACAAAGTATTCTTTCATGTAAATGCTAAAATTAATTAAAACAAAATAGTCATGTTTAGTAAGGGGAAAGACACCAATAAGTTGTAAAAACATTAAAACTAACATGAATAGAGAAAATCATCAAAGAGCAGCATTTGTTTTCATAAAAAAACAGTTTCTCCAATTAATAATTATTTTGAGTTTTGGTGAGTGGGAAAAAGTTCCAAATATCAGAGCTAAGGAAGAACTTTTTGAAAGTGTCATCATTAGAGAGAAATGAGGAAATCACAATATGCGACTCTTTCGTTAGAAAGGCCTGGGGACTCATCCAACCTGAAGGCAATGGAGGAGCCTCTGCCCTGCTAAATGAAACTCTCACAGCATTCAGATCTCACAGATCTTCTCTTTTCATTTTCATCCATTTTGCATCTTCTTTTTCTTTCTAATCTTATTTCTACTAGAATTTTAGCTTTTCCAATGAATTGTTTTACTCTTTTCATCTTACATATATGGTTTGGATTCTTCACTGGAATTTTGGTTTTGCTTTTATTCTAAGATGCATTTCACTCAAATTTATTTCTTAGCTCTAAATACTACTCTCAGATTTTAAGGCCAGTTGAGCTAATTTTCTTTTTCTTTTTTCGCTTTTGATTTCTATATCTCCTATCAATATATTTCTTCTGAATTTAAGGTCAGAAAAGTTAGGGGGTAGCCTCCATTCTGCTTAGTCTGAAATATTGACATTTCCTATTGCAAGCTTGTGTTTTGCTAGTGATCAATACAAAAGAGAAAAAAACAGCAGAAATAATAAATTGATAACTCATTGCTATAAAATTTAAGTTCAGTCTTAAAACCAGTTCCAAAATAAAAATATAGTGAAATAAATATGTACAAAAGATTTGATTTTATTATCATATTTTAACTGACTCATGTTTTCATCTAAAATATTTTGAGAAGTCTCCAAAAAAATCAATCAAAGTATACATTTATATTAACATCAGAAAACTCTTTCTCTCTATTTAAAAAGATGTCATCCACTCAAACTCATTTCTACCTCTAGTGTGGTGCCTTAAGGCCATCATATTCTATAGTTCTAAGAATAAATTTGGGATGCTTTCTTGGGAACTTTTAAATACTAGAGATATGTAGAAATAATTTTGGCTTTGAGCAAAGAAGCCTATTCTTTATTTTACTCTTTAGAGAGTACAATTAGTCTACATTGCTTTTCTCCTAGGATACTATAATGTTGGCAACTTTTCCATTCATTGTTCTTACCCAAGGTACACGTGGGCCACAGACTTTGAAATAGAAATACATGCTCCATTTGAAGGACAAAGGTTTGTCCTAGTCTAGCCTCAGTGAAACTTACAAATGTGGGGGCTGCTTCAAGAAAATTGGGCAAAAAAACGTGAAAGAAAATAAAAACCATTCTCAGCTCACTAATGGAGTGAAGAAATATATTTTTGTGTTTTATTTTTAAAATGGGGACTATCTCATAATCTCTGAAAACCAGCACAATGTCAGAAAAAATTATTGCTTAATAAAACCACAGCAACAATCACAGCTTACCAACAATAATTCTGAGGTTTATTTTTGCCCTTCTCTAATCCAAAGAGTCTCTCTTATTTTTGGAGCATAGTGCTGTCTCTGGCTAATACAAGTTTCCCTAGCCAGTGTCTCTCACAGGCAGGTAATCTAAGAATGGCAGAAGGCATGAAGACTGTCATTGTAGGTTCTTTGCATGGCTTCCCATTATACAGGAAAGTACCTCTTATCTTCTCTGGGACTCATTTTTTTCTCCTCTTAAATTACAGTAATAATTAAACTTACTTTCTAGGGTTTCTTGGGAAATTAAAATAACTAATAGAAAGAGTGATCCATGCACTTGTTAAATTAGTTTTCTTACTTCCCTCTATTCTCTCTGTATTAGTCAAGGTTCATTAGAAAAACAGATTCAATAGATTGTTTGCATGTGTGTGTGTGTGTGTGTGTGTGTGTGTGTGTGTTTGTGTGTGTGTGTGAGAGAGAGAGAAGAAGAAGAAGAAGAAGAAGAAGAAGAAGAAGAAGAAGAAGAAGAGGAGGAGGAGGAGGAGGAGGAGGAGGAGGAGAAGGAGGAGGAGGAGGAGAGGAAGGGTAGCGGGAGGAGAGGGGATACAGCTTTAGTTTTAGGCATTTGCTGAGATTGATAATTCTAAAATCTGCAGAGCACTCCTGTGGGCTAGAAAAGAGATGATGATATAGTTTCAGTCTAAAGGAAGTCTGGCAGCAGAATCATGCTTCTTTAGAAGAACTCAGTCTTTTCTGATAAAGCCTTCAGATGATTGGATCAAATTATGACAGGTATTTTGTCTTACTGAAAATCTATTTAAATATCAGCCACATCTAAAGAAATTTTCATAGAAACCTCTGTAAGGGAATTTCATCAAAATTTTGAGACTTATTCAAGCCAAGTTGACACATAATGTTAAGCATCACACTTCAATGTAGCAAGCAGTAACCACATTTTAAGGCAAATGCAATCCATATATTCTATACTCTTGTATAGCAGAAAGTCTATTCCATTTTCTCAAAAGTAGGTGGGAAAATTCAAATCATAGGATAATGAAACCACCTTATCTTAATGTAACTAAATTTGATTAAACATTTTTATTGAACATTTTGGTAGATATTCCCCTCCTAAAGTTAATTGGTGCATCCTTTATTACCAGAAAATAGAAGGAAGTATTACAATAGTTTTCCTTATTTCTGTAATAAGCTTTCTTTATCTTAACAGAACCAGATAAAGTTTGGGAAGTCAGGAAATGTCTCACTCAGAAGATCCTATTTAAGATTGGGAATCACATAGGGCTATATGTTCATTACACTTTGGAGGTGGGTTGACAGAAACTAATATCCAAGTAAAGGAAAAGCTTATACATAGAATCTGAGGCAATTGTGAGCCAGCAGGAGATGGGGATAAAGAGAAAAAAAAAAGAGACTTTCCACCACTCCAATATTAAGAAAAGAAGTCAGAGCAGTGGGAGGTGCTCTGGGAAAAGCTACCAAAACCTGGATTTTCGTGAGGTTTCCTTCTTTGAGGAACCAAATGTCTTTTAGGACCTGTCTGCTTTGAGCACCACTTCAGTGACTTCAGATCATTACCCCTGCCCCAGGGTTTACAATTGTTACCTGCAGATAATATCATAACTAGAATTACAATGAACAATGTTCCTTTTTTGAGAGAGAGAGAGAGAGAGAGAGAGAGAGAGAGAGAGAGAATTGAGATAATTTTTAATATTTATTTTGAGATTTTGGTGAACATAACATCTTTATTTTATTTTTCTGTGGTGCTGAGGATCAAACCCAGCACCCTGTGCATGCCAGGGGAGTGCTCTACCACTTGAGCCACATTCCCAGCCCACCAATATTCTTTTTTTACATTTTTTAATATAAAATGTTTAAATAATTGGAAAAGTAGGAATAATATGTTTACAAATACCTGTGTTCTTGCTTCTTGGCATTTAGGATCTTAAAATTTAGGACAACATTGCTTCTAAGACTTTTCATTAGGCAGAACAAGGAAATACATTTGAAAAGTCATGAATTCTTAGAATGTCAATTCAATTTTTTTTTATATTTTTATTTTTTCTCTAACAATGAAATCTGGGTTTCTAATAACAATAACATGTAAGATCTACTAAGAATCACTTTCTGGCCAGTGTTCCCATCTAAGTTGGCCTACTAACCCTGACAACTGACCTCACTCTCATTTGGGTAATTGGGATCAAGATAAAAGAATTTAAATAAGAAGAGCATTTGATCAAGTTGAACACCACTTCTACTTTGGAAATGTTTTCTTCACCTGTTTTGGTTTTCTTCTCTGCTTCCTCTCATCATCTTTATCTATTTAAGGTTTGAATACCCAAGAACTCAATCCAAAGGCTTTTACTTTCTTCTCTAGCTCCACTCATGTCCTTGGTGAGCTTACCCAAGGTAATGACTGTAAACAATGTCTATAACTTAATGATTTCCGTATACTTTATCAATGGTATAGAGTTTTTTTTTCCTGAGGTGCATTTTCATGTAACAACTTCTAATTATTATGTCACTTGAATGCCTTCTAGCTATCTCCACCTTCATGTACTCGACATGAATCTCTAGTTGTTTTACAATGTTCCTCCCAAGTCTTCTCCATCTCATCAATATCACTTTGTCCTTCTAGTCTACACAAAATAATTAAAACAAATAAAATAATGTCATTCTACAATCCACCCTCTTTATGGTGCCTCACTTCTAGCCTTCAAGTTCTTGTAGGTGTAATTTCACCTTCATTGCTATGATGCTCGTAATTCAACT